>NC_143200.1:23580227-23906363 GCF_051530095.1 Phoenix dactylifera
TCCAATGAATATTATGTTCAGTCTTCTAGCCATTTTCTTATCTGAAATTATGGCACAGTAAGTTTTCTTCATCCAGGCTGTTGAATCAGATGGCCAAGAAATGGAACTTGATCTGTCAAGTCTAGGTACTGTGAACACAATGTTCGCTGCGCTTTTTAGGTAAAAGTGGAAGTTGGTCGCTTAATGTTCTGTATCTCCTTATATTTCTATGCATTATGCTGTGATTTTCTATTATCATATCTGTTTCTGTATTGCATGTCAGTAAACTTGGTGTGCCAATTAAGACTATGGTATCAGCAACCATATTAGAGGAAGCACTGCATGGTGCTGTAACCATTCATCCGCTTCAGTTGGGGCAATCTCTGTTCAGAAAGGTGAGGCGTTGTTCTCCTCTTCTTGTTTTTGCAATTATTACATCTAAGTCTAGGAGATCTCTGAATGTTTCAATGCTGCACAGGTAGAAAAGCAGTCTGCTCATTTTTATTCCGTAGAAATAACAGAGCAGGAGGCAAGGATGGGATTTGTGTGCCGAGTGCATGCAGCTGATAAAAGCAAATTCAAGGTGATACAACAACATTCAACTATATTCTAGTAGAACAGCTGTCAATCTGTTGTGTTTAAACCACATTAAGGTTCTGCATGTGATTGCTTAAAGTTTGGTGAAACATAAGTATCCTTTTAAACAATATAACAATATTTAGAGTGAGATTAGCTATAGCTCTACTTCAGTACACTAAAATACCATATGCTGCTCCAGTAAAGTTTGGATGAGTTCTATAAACGAGGTGTCATTGTAACATCAGGTGCTTTTCGTATCTGTAGATCTAGTGTTTCGTTTTGTCAGATATTTTAACTACATAGAGGGTCCTTTCTGTTCCTTTGTTCTCATTTTATTATAATTTGTCAACAAAAGGGTAAGTTCAGGGAATTGAATATTTACACAAAGAAACTATATGAAAGTTTAGTTCCCTATATGAGGAGCAAGTTGTTGATTTTGCCTTAAGGACAGGGTTGCTAGATTTTTACTCGAGTATAAAAAGAAGGATGAAAATGTGAGAAGGTGAAGAACAAAAAAGGGAATGAATAGAAATGGAGGGATAATAGAAAGGCTACCAGAAGAAAGTTTTTTTCTTTCAAAAATTGATTATCTATTAAAATATTTGGATCTCCCCTTGTTTCTAACATAAAAAGACAACTAAATGGCACCAGGGACAGTCTTGTAGATTCAAAACCTTTCTAATGCAACCTTTCATCAAATGAGAAACACTGCAACAAAAATTTACTATAAATGTGACTCAATGTGAACTGAAATATAGACCTTGCTAGAAGGATTTCTAAGCTTCAAAACTAATTTTATGGATTTTAAGGTAACTAAATCTCTACAAGCACTTCCTTACTTTCATCCCTTAAATAAATCTAGAAATGTATAACGATTATATTTCATTATTCACTTTTTTAATCTCCTCCAAGCCCTATACAAAGAGGCACTACATGACACCAAAAGATTATTTTGATAAATCCAAAACCTTCTTAATCCAATTATTGCCAAACTAGGACTCTTTTTTGACATAAACATTTTAAAATTTGGACTCCAAATCAAGGAAAATTTCAACTTTTCTAATCAAAAGGATTTCCCAATTAACCAATATTTAGACTCCCTAGTTTGAGGAGTTTCACACTGGATTCTTTGAGCATTTTTTTGAGATTTGAGCCTTGTAAATCAGACATACATAATGAAGTAAAATAAACAACCTAATTTATAGTTTACAATGGTTTTGGATGTGGAAGCATGGCTTTCGTCATATTTGGAATTTGAGTTGCCTAGGTGGTTTGATATAAATTTATCTTATATTATAAATTAGGAGAACTTAATCATCTGGTTGCTGCATTTCATAGTAATGAGTCATCTCATCCATTTGACTCTGGCTGTGTGGATGTAGTTAAAGGAGAATTTATTTCCATGCACAAACTGCACTATTCATGTGTGCTTTTTAAGTTGCATCTGAAGTAGTTAATATTTCAGAAATCAGATAATGTCTATTAGCTCTAGTGGTTCAATTGCACTTCCAGCTACTGTCTTTTACTCAAGACGTACTATATTTGTTTGCAGTTGTTGTACTTTGAGCAGGAAGAGAACGGTGGATTGAGCCTTGCATTACAGGTAGGGCATCCTGTTGTCATGCAAAAACTCGTGTCAGAGCTACTGTTGACAAATGCTTAACCTTTTTTTCCTTTTGGTCTTTTCCTCTGCTTTGTGTGGCTTAATTTGACATTAGTCGTGTGAAACTATGTGGAAATTTGCAGTTGGCTCATTCTAGGTAGATATAATTTGTGCTAGGATGTTTAAGTTGTTGTCAGGTTCTAACTCGTCATGTGAAATTTGAAACAACAAGGTGGGAAAATAGGCAGTTTCTTTCCTTCAGTAGAATAAAGGATTTTGGATAATGTGTTTTGAAACATTATAATCTCAGTTACAAAATGCAGTTGCAATTCTGTCTATAAAATGCTGCAAAATTTGGATTTATTATGTGCTTAAATCACCGAATGCTTTTGCTGGTTGCTGATACAATGATAATCAGTCACACCTTTTTGTGTACTTGCAGTGCATGTGTGTCAGATGCCTGATCCAAAAAAATCATGTTGTTGTCTCTTGCACTAGTTCATTCAGAAATATAATAAACTGTTATATCTACATAGATGCTTAACTGATGTCTAAGTATATTTCATGTATTCAGAGTGCTTTCCTAATTATATTAATTTTTTCCTTATTTTAATCCCAGACTCTGGCTTAAATTCTTGAGAAAAAGGAATCATATAATATTTTAGGTACGCACAACTATCTGGCAAATCTGGGTGGCGCAACAATGTATATTATTAGATCAATCTATTCAAAGGTGCAGAATTCTTAATCTAATTGCTTGTGATGTTAATAAAATCATGGATGATTGCTACTCAAAGAGTGAAAATGGCTAGCAGTAGTTGATTGTCCTGGATAAGTGGAGTTGTTCCATTAATCTGGTCTACCTGAATAGATGAATTTGAGCTGGAACAAACTTATGGATGTTTGTTTTGAGCTAAATACATTGAACCCAAATGTACCTCATTTTCCTGGTCCTTGTGGGATATAAAGGAACAACTAAAGATCCTCCATCATGCCCTGCTCTGAACCTGTGAGTGCTTCTGATCACACGAATTTGATGGAATGTCGAGATGCCTTTTCCATTCCATAACATTCAGCTTCTTGGTTCTCATAATAGAGTTTGGCCTGAAAGTTTGCATGGGCTGGATGTCTAGTAAATCAAGGCTTTATTGATACATTTGTGGTAGTCCTAATGAGATTTGACAATCTACTGCATCTTCAGTTGATTTTTGGCAACACATATCTGGAGCGAAGGTAACAAGGGAGCTGATCTTTGACCTAGGACAGCTCCTCTTTGGTTTTTCCAATAAAATCATTATGAGGTATTGTCATACTGGTTTTCGTCCCCTTAAACTATGAAATTTTTTAGATGAAGATAGTATGGGGAATTTGTATTCTAAAAGATGACAGTTTGTTGTGCGCTTCTCTGCCATGTCAATAAAATTACTTTTACACTTCAAGAAAAAAGAAAGAAAAAACATCTTACTGCTCAACAAGGTCTAGTTGAAAACTGTGATTCTGTCTATCCAATCTTACCTGTCTGACTTCCCAAGCAAAACCAATTGTTCTTACTTTCAGTTATAGATAATTTTGTTATATAGGAAGATAATTACTGGATCTTGCTGATGTTCAGTTTCTCGTACTTTGCCATATCGGAAGTTAGGAAAGCCAAAAACAACTGGAGGATATGTTGCAATCATAATATGGAGGCTTGATAAAAGTGAGAAGTACAATGAAAGTAATAAATTGTACGGTGACTCAGAGACACAAAAAAGATGAGGACATAATGTCCAGGACTTTGGAGATAACAACCAACTCATCAGAAGATTGTTTGGGCAAGGGACAATGAATTACATTTTGATCATCAGTATCAGATACATTTTTCCATATGGAAAGAAAGTGTGCATTCTGTTGAAAGCAATCCTCTAATCAAGGACATTCAACACCTATTAAAGAAGATAAGGAATTTAATAACAAAAAGAATATCAAAATTATCTAATTGTGAACATGAACAAATTCTTGGGTGAGCAACATGGAGACTTTTATCAAAGCTAGTGTATTGAATTTTACCATATCAAGTGTCCAAGAAGGATCAAGTTATTTGCTTATATGATTGATTCCATGACATCATTGAACATGTCTAGATTATATGTTTCTAAGTGCATATGATCCACAAAACCATTTGCATCACCCCTATCTTTATTTTTTCCCAGTTATTTTTTTTTCTGAAAATCTGCATCACCCCTACCCCTCATATACAAAACTCCTATAATACATGAGATGCTAATTGTTGATAACTCTGAATTTTATGACCACCCATCACACAGCATCTGCATGCCAAACACCTGTTGTCTGTATCAATGAGAGGCATGTCATAGGTTCTACTCCATTAGCCATTAGGTTTTAAAATGTTAGTACCTTGTATTAGTGTTTGGCATATAAAGTCAGATATGTCTATAATTGGAAATTAACAACTGAATGAAATAAAGAAATGTTTGTCTTCTTTTTTTGACTATTCCGTGGGTTTTCTTATTTCTATAAGGAGCTGAACATAGGTTGAAAAATGTTCTGATTAGTGGTGTAGTGCTAGCATATTTATTTCCACCAACTTGGAGATGGGATATAAGTTATGGGAAACACTAGAATTCGTAAAGTAGACAATTACCTCATGAAAAAGAAAATTGTTAAATGTGAGTGTATTGGTAATATTAACCATGCTGACTTATAATCACTACAGGCTCATGTTTATTGAGGGGTTCCTGCTTATCGTATCGCATAAGCGTATACTCAACTGCTTCATAATTAGTTAATTTAACTCAATGCTTTCTCGTCAAGTTACATGGCTTTAGATCATGGTTGTGCTTTAGGCCCTTTTTTCTTGTCATTTTTACCCAATTCTGGTGTCTGAAATGAAGTTCCAGATTATTTCATTCATGCTTGTGTTGTTTATGGAATGGGATGCTGCAAGTTGAAGATTTATTCACTCGCATTCTCCAGAAAAGGGTTCACAGTGAAACAAAACATAGGATGTTTTGACTTCAAAATCTTGCAAAAATTCCATGTTTAGGGTTTCATCTGGATATTGCTTTTGTAAATTGTAAACCCTTCCATCACATATCTCCTTTGTTTTATTTAGTGATCTGAAACAATTTTGCCATCGCAACTGTGACTCTGAGCGTGCATTTTAAATTGTTTCCAAAAGATTGAAAGTCCCTTGGGCTTTCTTTATTACTCCCCCACCCTTCAACTGAAGTCACTACTTTTCTGTTGGGAGTCCCTTGCCATGTCTCCACGTTTCCAAAGCCTTTATTATGGTCCTTTACATCTGAAAACCATGGATCTAAATGCCAGCTGGCACTTCCCATGCCATGCTAGTACGGGCATCTAGCACTGGGTTGTCATGGCAGCTAGTTATTGTTTAACCAAAAAGGATTTTAAATCCTCATCTCCCTGTTCATTTGGGATTCCAAATGCATAAGTACGAGTGGGTTTTGAGTTTGAGTAAAGCAGGAGTTCCACAAAACACCGCTTCTAACCTTTTGGTTATATTTGTCCATTTCTCATGGTAGCCCAATCCCGCTAAAGTCTAATTCCATTTCTCAGTGAAGCTGTAACTAGGAAATCAAATACAAGACAATCTTACTTTCATTTTTAAGTGGACATTATTTTATTATCATTCATATATCAATAAATTGGATATATTTCTTAAAAAAGTAAATTGGATTTTATATATATATATATATATATATATATATATATATATATATATATATATATATATATATATATATATATATTATTGATTTCATATTTTTAAGAATATGTTGATAGATAGGCTAGTTTAAAATTCATTTGATGTGCTATCGCATCAAATATCATAGCATAATAATCCACTTAACACTCCCCCCCTCACCCCCCACCCCACCCCCCCCCCCCCCCCCCCCCCCAAAAAAAAAAAAAAAAGGTCCAGGCTCCATCCTTGACTACACTGTCATCTACATCTGCATTTTCTGAATTTTCTTATTTTGGCAGTCTCTTGTTCTTACCACCGAGTCATTATTTTGGAGTCACCACTGATCATTTTATCATTTCTATGCTGCTATAAGAGATTTGTAGAACCTCGTAATATCCCAATCTTCTTTGCTCTTCTTTTAAACTCATTGAGAATCACAAGATTAGCCTCGTTTCATTTACCAAGTGTGTGAAACTTGCTTTTTACCCTGTGACCCTTCTTTGAGTACCATTGTTCTAATTCTTGGTTTATGCTACATGGATTTCAGTACCTCCTAACCACAGACAATCAGCATCTGCCGTGAGTGACCAAAACATCTATTCAATCAGCATTAGTGCCAAATATCTGGAGTTTCACCTACATGACCATCTTGATGACTAATATGTACCCTATTATTTCTGCAGCTCAACAAGGTCTCGCACTTCGTTATTGTCCTACTCCAGATCTCACCAACTCATCATATTGATTAGAATATCGATTTTGTATCATGACATTGATGGTGCTCGCCATTCGTCTTAAAACACCAATTAATGGAAGAGTTGTCAATGCATTGGTACTGATAAAATGGTAATTCAGCTATATGGATCTATCTTGCTGTGACACATTATACTGCATAAGGATGTGGAATAGGAAATGCTTATACACAATTTTTGAAAGATGTTTGTTAATTATTTCTTCGTTGATATTTTTCATGTGCAAATTCAGTTGATATCCATTTGCAACAGCACGTCTGTCATCATCATCATTATTCTGACTAACTGCGAGCTTTTATCAAGCAGAACCACAACCACCTTTTACAGAATGTTGCAGACAAATACGTAGATTAGTAGATATGATCCAGCATTTCTTATATTCTGATTGAAAGGACTTATAATATTTGTGGATTATGTGGATTAGATTTAGTTGGTAGGATGCACATATCTGACATCCAGTCTGGTGTAGGAAGACAGTATAAAGACAGGAAAGGTTACTTCTGCAGGAATGTTCTTTCTCTGTTTTCCTGTTTACCGATTTGATCACAGTAACTCGGTGAGAGGATATCTTCTAAAAACTTTACAGGCAAATTTTAGTCTTCCAAAGTGCTGCATCTGATTTTCTTTTTCTCTTAACTTGAATATTTTATTCTCCTAGATGGCAATTGCGAAGGATCCTGATGCTGCCTTCTTCAAGAAATTGGATGGATTCCAACCATGCGAAATAAATGAGCTGAAAGCTGGCACCCACATATTTGCTGTCTATGGTATGCTGCTTATATTATGTTCCACAGGCATGCTGGTTTGCCTTATCGTGGAATTCTATATCTTTTGATGGTAAGCTTTACGTTTATCTTCAACAATCGTTTGCAGGTGATAACTTCTTTAGAAATGCAAACTACACCATAGAGGTCATGTCTGCTGAACCATTTTCAGCTGAAAAGGAAAAACTCCGAGATGTGGAGGCAAAAATCCTAACCAAAAGAGCAGAAATATCGAAGTTTGAGACCGAGTACAGAGAGGTTTATTGTTCCTACTGAGTGCATTTTTAACTTGCATTATTTCTTTTCCCAACATTTACCTTTTAATTGTGGTATTTCTGCATGCTGTGATTGACAGGTGTTGGCGCTGTTCACTGAGATGACAAGCAGATACACACAGGAAATGCAAGCAGTGAGTTCAGCCTCTTGTGATTCTGGTTCGGTTGCTCCATTTGTTTTGTTATCCCCATTGACCGTACAATGTTTTCTTTCTTTTCGATCGCTGCTCTAGATAGATGAGCTCCTAAAGGAACGGAACACCATCCATGCTTCCTACACCACCATTTCACCTCTAAAACGGAATTCTAGTAGTTGCAAGATCAGAACATCATTTAGGGTGTCTAAAAGTGAAGATGACCACCAAACAAGAGAGAAGAAGTCAAGAGACCGTCCAAAAAGGAGGAAATGGTTCAATATTCACTTGAAGGTTGACAAGCGGAAGCCCTGTTGAATAAAGTGAGAGGGTGTACATCAAAAAAAAAAAAAAAAAAAAAAAAACAAGGTAAGAGATTGTTCAGCTATTTTGTCCTGCTTTATTTTTCTTGCTTATGCATACTATGTTTTCATTTACAGTTTCCGAATATTCACATGTATGCTCAGTAGTTACCTGAGTGAAATGTGTTGATCCTGTCTTCCTTTTGTTCTTTTCCTACATTCCTCGCCATCATTTGTTTCTATTCAGAGGTTCTGAATTTATACTGACAGAGAAGATCTGAAAGACCTTTTGCTGGCATATTTTTTGCCTTTTCGTTTGGTCTCTGCTCTGGCTTTAGGTTGAAGGGGGGGTCTTAAATGCTAGAATTTGTAAGTCGTGGTCCCCCTCCATGTTGCAGATTATTTATTGTTTCCAGCTCTCGAGAGTGGGCAGATTAATCGTACTCGGCTGGCATATATTTTTATCTCTAGGTAAGTAGATCAAGATCCGAACAACAGAGTGCGGACCCACCAACTTGATCTTGCAGATGTGTTCGTCTAAACGGGGGAGTCTCCCCAACTAGGCAATGTATGTTCATACAACTCTCTTTGATTGGCCAATACAAAGCATTTTTTTTTTTTGTATTTCTTATTTTTGGCGGTCGAAAGCAACGAGGACAGCCTGCATTGATCCCTTTTCTATATTCTGTCACTTATTTTCATTCCACGCGACTACTTTGGGCTCCGAAAAATCTGAAGAAAGCCAGTTAGAATGGCATTCCAAGTGGTTCAATATTGCAGTGCTGAAGGAAATACTTTCTTGAACTACTTCGGAGAATATCAGGATTCCTTTCGGTTCGGTATCATCATCTAGATCTCAAACTAGAGAGTCTTAAGCCTCGTTATCTGCCATCTTCATACAATGCCCCTATTTTAATGGGCAACAGGGTCCTCTTCACTGGGAACCATTTCACTCTGCTAGATTCAAAGAAGGGGGAGAAAAGGTCGGGGGGAAGAAATTAAGCACCAAACCTTTTATAAAGTAGGCTAGACTAAATGAACAGGTTGGCATGTACCTCACACTATAATCATCACCGGAGGTTATATCGCCAAAGGAATTGAATTGATACATAAATATGAATATATAACACTTATATTAGTAACAACTTCATCAGAAATGAAAATAATTGTGATCTCTCCGATTCTCATCATATCCCTTGTGTCAACTTCAAAGCCATAATGCCTTCCCGCTCAAATCTCCTCGAGCATTAATTAATCTATTCCAATCCAAACAAAACGGCAGCAAGTATCAAAGGAGCAGAAGGACATCTCATTTCAGATCAATCAATTGTTGAAGGTGTCGCACCTCCGCCGGACCTCCCCCTCCCTCCCGGTCTTCACCCCGTGCACGCTGAGCTTCTCCATGGCGCGCGCGAAGTCGTTGAAGAAGGCGGTGTTGTTGGATGCGTAGAGCTCGACGAAGGGCCTCGTTCTCGGGTCCGACATCAGGATCTGGTCGGACGCCAGGAGCCCCAGGCCCCTGGCCAGGTTCTTGAAGTACATGTTGTCGAACTTGCCCGGCGTCATGATGTCGTTGAAGGTGGCGATGGTCTCGTCCTTGAGGTAGTTGGCGCAGGCCTTCTGCAGCGCCTCCGCGAGCTTGGGGTTCATCGAGGGGTCGAAGGCATTCTGGCCGCGGTTGTTGTGGTTGTAGATCCGGTGGGCGAACTCCTTGCAGTGAGAGAAGCCGACGGTGTGGGCGCCGGAGAGGGCGACCATCTCCTGGACGGTGAAGCCCTTGGCGGCGAAGATGGAGATCATCTGGGAGGCGGTCACGTTGGGGCGGGGGAGGTTGCCCTCGACGGTGTCGGCCTTGGAGGCGAGGGCGTCCTTACGGCCGAGGAGGACGGGGTAGAAGGGCCCGCCGAGCATGGTGACGAGGTCGCGGGTGGCGAGGGCGAGGACGTCGGAGCAGGAGACGATGCCGGGGCACTCGATCTCGAGCTGGGTCTTGGCGCGGACCACGACGTCGAAGCCGTCGCCGGGGAGGGAGAGGTTGATGTCGGCGTCGCGCTCGGCGCGGTTGAAGGCGTTTGTGGAGATGAGGACGGAGGCGTCGCAGCCCCCGACGAAGCAGTCGTGGAAGAAGAGCCGGAGGGTGCCGGCGGCGGTGGTCGGGTTGGCGATCTGCTTGCTGGTCACCACCTGCGTCACGATCTCCGCCGCCCGGGGGCACGTCTTCTGGTAGTACTTGGGCGTCAGCTTCGCGGCCGACGGCGCCGGGAAGGACATGGCCACCGCCACCGCGAGCACCGCCGCCAGGAGGGCCGAGGAGAAGGAATGGGCCCGGCGCTGGAGATGGCTCGCCATCCTCTCGAACACTCAGTTCTTTTCCTTCCTTCTCCTTCTATTTGGATTTTGGGAGGGTCTTTAATTCTTCGACCTTTATCTTAACGAATGGATCCGCTTCCTCTCGAGTTTAGAGGGGTGCGGGGCGGTCAGAGGGGAAGCAGATCGGTTCCGTTTTGGGAAAAGTGGGAAGTAAGAATGAGAGGACGGGGAGGGGAGGAGAGGAAATGGGGGAGGAGGGGAGGTTGTGGCGGGGAGAGGTTTTAGGGGGAAGAGATTGGGAGCTGAGGAGTGGTTTTATTTGGATATATATTTTTAAGCAACTCCTCGAGGTGATGAGGGGAGAGAAAAACAGAGCGAGACAGAGAGGGCGTGGATCGCGGTACGAAAGAAGTGGGGGGAGGAGAGAGTATATTACTTTCGAAATTTGCCGACCGTTTTGATTGTGTTAGTTTGAGTTTATTGCACCATCTATGAATCTACGAGGAGAAGATGCCAATCTCAGGGTGACCATCCTTGATATATGGATGACACACGTAAGGTAAGCAGTGGTGCTGTGGAGAATGGAATATGGAGCGTAGGCATGGAGGATAGTTGCATGGATGGTTAAGGATGTATATAATGCTGTATTCGTCACCAACCATCCAATATTTTACTTGGGAGAGGAGGAAAGGAAGGCAGTTCTGGAAGCTCAGTGTTGGTTCTCCGCATTTTGTTTTATTTATTGTTAGTTTGTTACCAAGGTTAAGCTCACACGGCAGCCAATTGGGTGGTGTGCAGGTGTCTCTTACTCTCTTCGTCAGTTTTTTTTTTCTTCTAATTTTATTAGCTATACTTGCATGTGCATGGTGTGAAGACCTAGAAAGAAGAAAAAAAAAAAGAAAAAAAAAGAAGAAGAAAAAGAAGAAAGGATTATACCAATAATATATGAAAAAGTTGAATGAGATTGATCATTGGATTATTAAAAATACAAAAATAGCTTCATTACTATTTCAATTTTGTGTTGAAAAAAAAACAAAAGATGGAACGAAGCAATGATGAAAGCAAAAAATATGAAAATACGTGAACGAATTAAAAGCATCTGTTTAGATATGATGTCTTTAGATCTTACAAAATGCTTGTAATCATGGCTAGTTTAGCCGAGATGCGTTGTATAACTAGAGAGGGTAGCTAACTGAAAATGATAGCAACTTCCAATGCAAATTAAATTCTCCATACAATGTGAAACTTACTTTCTATTTTTTTGTATCTCATAAGTGTAGTATAGCATGGACTTTGAGTTTCATTTTTGGCCTGCAATCACTCTTTTCTGGTGTCACTATAGTCTTGTCCATGTCACGCATGTTTCACAAATCTCAAAGTTTGTTGATTATGGTAAGTCTAACAGAAGAAGAAGAAGAAAAAAAATCCATTGGTCATTTCCATTTTGTTCTGAAATTTTAATATGTTCTGATTTTAGAGGATAAGCGCAATATATACGACAATGATATTTTCTGGCTAGCGTTTCTGAGTAAGATCCTAAATCGTAACAAATGATATCAGAGCGAACTATCAGCACCGGCTAGCTTTTTTGTATGAGATCCTAACCATGATATCTCATACTTGCAGTGTGCATGCTAATGCATTACTCTTGGTACTTGTTGGGGGAAAAACCCCAAGTCATACCGCCACGGAGGCGCTCGGCTAGAGAACGCCGACCGGAAAAGCGCTCGACTAAAGGACGCCGACCAGAGAGAGCGCCAAGAGGCGCCCAACCAAAATAACCAAGTAGGGATGCTCGGCTAGAAAGAGCCGACCAGAAGAACGCCGACCAGAGAAGCGCTCGAACTAGGAAGCGCCGACCAGAGACAGCGCCAAATAGAGGCGCTCGGCTAGAAGGTGCTCGCCCAAAGGGCGTCGACCAGAAGTACTAGAAGCAACCCCGCCACAGGGCGCCCCTCTGGGCGACCAGCTCGGCTCGGCACTCTTGCCGAGCCGATGCCTTAACTAATACTCCTCCCCGCCTAGCTTTCTCGAAAGGTCCGGCGGCTATACACGCGACTCTACTACAACCTGCCACTATCTCCAAGCCATCAAGGCATAAGATCTCCGCAGGTATTCGGCACGACCTGCCATTAATGCATGAGACTCCCTCAAGTCTCCAATGCACTCAGTCATTTAATGAACACGGCTCAAGACGATCTCCGGATCACTGAACCATCAAAGCGTATGGCTCTCCCTGACCGTCGGTTCATTCGGTAATAAATGCACTTACCATCCACGGACCCCAGGCCCATCACGGCCGGCGGTTCAACCACTCCAACAGGTCCGATCGACCGTGACAACTCCCTGATTCCGGTCTGATTCGGTCCCGTTCTCCACTACGCCATTAATGGGCCAAATCGTGCCCAATTATGACAAATTCCCCTGCCAGGTAACGTAATCCCCTTCTATAAAAGGAAATCTAGGAGAAGGGAATGGGGGACCCCCGGAGAGAACCCTCCTGGACCGGGTGAAAAGAAGCAAACAGCACAGACACAATTGAGGACATCATTCTCTTCATCTTCTTTATCTTATCCAAATGCTCTCCTGCCTGCTCTCTCCACATATTCCCCCTCTGACTTAAGCATCGGAGGGCCGGCGCCGGGGAGCCCGGCCACCGGCTTTTTTGCAGGACAGGACAGGACTGGACGCACCACCCCTCTTTGCTCTCTTCCACTCCCCAGCGGAGGACGCGGCCGGCCGGCGCCCCGCCGTCCGCCCTCTCAGGCGGCGGAGCTCCTCCTCCCCTGGCTTCGCGGCGGCCCCCGGATCCAATTTCCAGCAACAGTACTCACTCGCAAAAGACATCTTTCTCGTCGCTTCAGGTAGGTAGGATGCGGTCTTGGCTGGTTATCTTCAATCGAGCAAGGTCTCATCAAAAGGAACCATATGATGGGGTTTGATCGTATGCCAACTCTGAGATGAACCATTCTTTTCTGAGTTCTCCAAAATTAATGTTGTGCGAGACCCACAAGCCACCAAGAGATGCGGCAAGGAAGAAATTCACATCCAGCAAAGTCTCCAAACTTCATTAATGCTATCTTTACTCGCCCGTAACTCCGTAAGAGGTGTGTGTAGCAGCAGTAGGAGAAAGAAGCCCGTAAGGCAAGCTTGTAGGACAACGTCCCATCAACCATTCCCACACTAACAGGTCACCCGCATCGTATGCATCACATTGCAGTGGAATCAACTGGAATGCAACCATGCGGTCCAAGACTGGAAGCATACCCCCACGTTTAAAATGAAAAATTTGGGACCATACTTGCACCTCCTGTGCTTTTCCAGCGCACTGGCTGGACCCAAACACCATGATTTTCCTTCCCACTGTAGCTGTCCAACGAGTTGTCAATTTGAAGTAGGTCCGGAATATATCCTGCACCATAAAAAATTATTATAAGCGTGGACCAATTCAATCATAAACCAACATGCATTCATGCGTTGCTTTGTTTTTGCTTTTGTTTTTTTCCAGCATTCATGAACCCCTACTATCTTTTTCAAGTCACCAATTAATCAAGCGTGCTACGGAGACGCGTTCGACCTTGTGTTTGTGTATATGGCAGTGGACGAGAGATTTTTTTTTCTAAACGAATCATCACCCTTTCGTCACACATGAACATGAACTTTCTGAGATGATCGGCCCCTGTGATGACGTGGAGGCCTCCCCACACACATATATTACTGTGATAATAGTACCAAAAAAAACAAACAAAAAAAAAAGGTAGGACTTATCGGCCGTATTAGTTAACTCACACGGCGCCACTTTTATAAGCGGCTAAATGAAATGAGAAAGGGGAGAGCTACCGTACCAAAAAGAACAGAAAGGAGAAAATCTAAGCTGCTCTTTGCTGCATTTCTTTGCTTTGCTCACCAGTTCACTGTAGCATGGAGCAGTCCACGAGCTACTGCAACATCTCTGTGATCTTCCTCTCAGTGGCATCCTTGGCCTTGAGCATGGAATCCTTATTGTTAGATACTGAAGCCCCAGGCTCTTTTGGCAGCAACAATGCATCAAAGGACGGCCAAATAACCTCGAAGGATCCTCATTTTGTAAGAGATGGCTCCTTGATAGATGAGATCGCTAGGCTGGCTAATCTTCGACAGACTGTGGACTGGCTCAAGAAGCTGAGGAGGGAGATCCATGAGTACCCAGAATTTGCACATGAGGAGCTGCAGACAAGTGAGCTCATCAGACGAGAGCTTGACCTCATGGGCGTCAAGTATAGGTGGCCGATCGCAGGCACTGGCGTAGTGGCCACCGTAGGGAATGGACTTCCACCCTTTGTAGCACTCAGAGCAGACATGGATGCTTTGGCAATTCAGGTAAATTCTTTTTCTGCTTCCTTTCCATGGACAGATGAGAAATAGAGCTCTAATAAAAAGGACTCCAGAATAAAAGTGCTCATTCCAGTCAGTGTTATGTGGGACAAAATATACTACTATACCTTGATAATTACTGGGCATGGCTGATGGAAATGGAACAAGCATGCAGTCAAGAAACTAATAAGCCACTAAAGAAAATGATATCAGTGTCCAAAGTTGAAAGCAACAACCATGTTGCCTTTGGACATATCGATCTTGTTTAGATATCTATAATATACGCTGCTGTCATTACTTTTGGTTGAAACATCACAAGCAAAAACTAGCCCAGTCTTGTCTTACTTTCTAGGACTAATGTTCAAGTTGCTTATTGTTGAAATGAACCAGCTCAGTGATCCAAAATCCAAAGGTAAAGAGGTAAAAAACCACACTCTCCTATATGCTTCATATTTGAATAAATCACATTTAAAGATTCGGCATTATGCTATGTTCTTAGTGAAGAATATCATGTTTAATAAGCTTTTCAAAACTATGGATTTACTTTCAGACTGCATAATCAAGAAAAGTGATGATTTATGATAGTAAAAGCACAGATGCAAAACACACACACACACATTTACACACTGATTCACAATGAAGTCTTCTCACAGCCTACATTATTCTGGATCATTACTATATTAAAGATTATCCATGATGTATCATCCATCTCCCCGTTTTTCCAAGCTAATATCCTTGATTAATCAGTCCACAGATACCTGGTTCTAGCTCGTTCTGATTGAACGTTCAAGATATCGAAATGTAACACAGATCAGTTATGACTTGCAATAAACTAGTGATACATATTGAACTTTGATTTCACAACAATTTATGTGCAATGTCCTGAAAAAGATTATTCTGAAACTACAGGTTTAATATTTTGATATTATGTGTGCAGGAACTAGTTGAATGGGAGCACAAAAGCAAAATAGATGGAAAAATGCATGCATGTGGACATGATGCACATGTTAGTATGCTTCTGGGGGCAGCAAAAATACTGCAGGATATCAAGGAAACATTGCAGGTAACATCTTAACATCCTTTACTAAATTGTAATGCTATATCTAACATGTAAACCATAAGAGGTGGTATATAATTGTCTGATAAATATTTCTTCAAGCCTTGATAATCTTCAATTCTCATCAATTATATAGTAGTCAAGAGGTGGTGCTCATACACTTTGCCTCCCCCATTTAATTTCATGTGAACCATACTAATCTATCTCTGTGTTTCTCCATATGTAAGTTCTGATCTTTTGGAAAGATCTGATATCCATTAATCTAACTGCATCTCCAACCCCACAATAAAGAATACATATACTCTATTCAAAAATGTTTTAAGAATGTTCTTTTATATGGACTGATTCAGCCATTCCTTCCACTGTTCCAAAAGTTAATCTTAGTAGATAACTAATTATGATGGTGAGCCTTGGTGCAACGGAAAGGTTGCTTTACTGTGACCTGGAGGTCATACATTTGAAACATAAAAACAACCACCTCATGTGTGCGTGTGTTGGTGTTGGGGGGAGGGAGGGCTCTGACCTTCCCTTGTCTCCTGCATTGGGCCACCCTTTTTAGATGACCAATTCTCTTATATGACACAAATACCATATAATGAAACCAAATGTGCAGACACAATTAATATGGCACGGAATTATTTCAACCAAAAAGGATTTCACATACTACAATTCGAAATTATTTACTTGGATTCATTTATAAATCAGCTTTACGGCTCATTTTGGAACAATGATGAACTCTCTGTTATACTCCTTTGACAATATATGATTTTCATTTCATTGCTACACTAGGGAACAGCAGTTCTTATATTTCAGCCAGCTGAGGAAAGAGGTGTGGGAGCAATACAGATGATTGAAGGAGGAGCACTGAAAGATGTAGAGGCCATATTTAGCATGCACGTGTCTTATGCCTATCCTACTGGGGTTGTTGCTTCCAGGCCTGGTGAATTTCTAGCTGGATGTGGAATGTTTGAAGCATATATTAGTAGAAAAGGAGGTCATGCAGCAGCACCACAGGACTCAGTTGATCCTACCTTGGCAGCATCTGCATCAATAATTAGCTTACAAAATCTTATTTCAAGGGAAGCAGATCCTCTGGATTCTCAGGTATGTCTTTTATCTGCTTAATCCTCAACTAAATAACGTGAGTCCAAAATGCATGATACCGAGTAGAATGTCATTGCACTACAAGTACAGTTATAACTTTGCATGGATGACAGTTTTAGTGGTCAAGGAAAGGAGGAATTCTCCTTGTTGAGATTATGACCTCCTCTACTGCTTTAGGAATCAGTTACGCATTTCTGAAACAAAAAATCAGTGTAAAATCTAATTACCAGGCTGCGCTATCTGTTCAGCAATACAATGTGTAACTCTGTATAGCAATGGACAAAAGGTGGTAATAATAAAAGTAATTACAAGAAGACTAATATATTAGAATCAAAACTAATAGAAAAAGACATCAAGGAGTGTAGGAATATTACAGTTTGTGAAGTTACAATATTTTATATAACTTGACTGAGTAATTGCAAGTCAAATGACGGAAATATTCCCAATCATAATTATATCAAACATTATCGCATGTCACAGAACACATCAAATATCAAACTGTTGATTAACAAATAATCTGAGAAAAAGATCATAGAAGTATATATTTATAAGAACAGAACCCCAGGTCAAAACCAACAACGACAACCTAGTTAAAAAAAAAGAAACAAACAAACTTGCAACTGATTATTCCAGAGTGCTTCAGTAGTTCACCAATTTATCAACTTATCATACTAGAGATCACAGATTTATCGCGTACAAAGTAGCAATCAAGTTCAGTACAACTTGTAAAACAACAGAGCACAAAAAACATCTACACTGCTTTAATTATCACATGCCAGTGGCATCGACTCAAGTGAAAGTTATGAAACTTGTCAAGAAGTGGAGCCACTTTAGTTTCCAAATGGTGAGAACCCTTTCAAGATAACTACCAACTGCTTTAATATCAGCTTCATTTGTAAGTAACTACCAACTGCTTTTACTTTTCAATCCTTGAGATTTATATGAATACCTGAGGTTGCAGCATCTTTCAAGATATGCACTAAACAAAGAAGCACTGCTAATTCACGGACTAATCTTTCACAATAGAATAGAAGGTTATTGCATAATCATCAGGTAGAAACAAAAATCTTTAAAGCTGTTTTATAAATCATTTCTGGTCAAGAGCCTCTATCCTGTTTCAAGTTCACTTTAAGAACTATGTCATCCAAATAAACAATCGGCACACCAATCCCATATCTATTTTAAAACCGTGAAACTATTGTCATGTTATTGTTGGGTAGCTCAAGTCTTGCGAAGCAGTGTTGAATTTCTTTAAACAATATACGGTTCCACACTTCCACTTTCATTTGAAACAGCAAGATATATATGGGCTTCCTGTACATCTCCAATTTAAAAAGCACTTCATCATTGATCTGAAGCAATGGCCATGAAAGAGTTCAAACTACTCTACAAGCCAGAATCCACCAATTTGCAATAAGGAGAAGCTCATAATCAATTATACCATCAAACTTCACAATTCTAATGAACATCAAAAAGAAAACCACAGTTTCATCATTTCTTAAAGATACAAAAGTACTTATTCTTTGTAAGAGAACAATTTTTCATCTAACAGGGCCATGTTTTGGGTAGTCTACCATGAACCACCTAAACATTCTTGGACTTGTTAGAGCATCAGTTGAATAGGGTAAAATAAAGTTTAAAGCAAAAATAATTAAATGAATATGACATAATTTATTTATTTTTCCACAACAGAAGAAAGTAATACTTGAATCATGATCAGGAAAAGTTTATCTTTCTTCCTCTATGATAAACTGAATTGAGAATGTAACTAAAAAAACTGGCTGTAAACCGAGACATAATTAGAATTCGACTCTTCATTATCATAAAATGATCATCTAATAAATGTTCTTTTTTTTAGAGCTTATTTTCTTCATATCAGGTGATATAACATGTGGAACTTTTAGATGTCACCAGATTGAAATATTTGCATCACTAATGCAACATATATTAGAACAAAGAGAAACAAAATAGGATTAGGGTTCATCTTTTGATTTATCAAATTTTGAATATGTATGATGCAAACAACAAGAATATGTTTATATTAGATCAAAAGACCAAAGTTGTAGTGATAGAAACCAATGTCAGTATGCTAATAATGAGAAAGTTGTGCCTAAAATGAGAATTAAGGATTTAGGAGCAATTTCCTCACCTGATGCTGAGTTTTTGAGGAATGCTTGCGCGTAAGATTTTACATTTAATCCCATTATTATGTGTCAGTACAGCAGAAATTTAAAACTTAACTGTAATCATTCTTTACAGTAAACGAATTTCCAAAAATGAGTGTTATTTTACTATGACCTGAAACATTCAAAGCACTTAATCAAGACTCTTTATAGCATAAAGTTGAGTGATTCAAGAATAGTCATCAAGTATCTAAAACCATGATTTCTGATTGTACGAGAAGCATAAATATCACAATGAAATAAGGGACTAAAACTGATTAACAAGACAACACAGAGAACAATTGATGACCTACAAAGAATTTCAGAAAAATCAAAAATGGAAGATGCTAAACAAGACAAATATGTTACTCTCTGATAAAACAGAGCAGTGACAATTCTTTTAATCAAAAATGCAAATTTTTCTTGCACATAGAAAATGTAAATTCTTTGTTGTTCAGGATCTGTCCAAAAATCTCACATATATGGATACAAAAAAGAAATGTCTTTTTACCAACCAGAATGTAGTATGTACGGTGCAAGCCAATGTTACCTGGACACTTGAAATTTTTAGTTTTTTGACATATTGGATGCTTGGATACCTGCGACACTTCATGACACTCTTAGACATTTCATATCATGAAATCATGATCTCATTATCGTTGCATGTCTATTTTTGGTACTTCAACATGACAATTATTTACTATAACATAATATTTAGCAAATATTTTATCAGTCATATGAATTCAAGGAGCATTAGGTTTAGTTCATCATTCATCATACACATACATCTTTACACAACAAAGCACATTTACAAGATACTGACACATCCTTCTTGCAGTTTTTAAAAGGTCTCCATGTCAGATTCGTCTAGATATCTGGACACTTGACCCCTGCACGATTGTGCAAGTAAAATTGATGCCAGCCTTTCACCAGTAAAGTAGCTGTTCTTAACATTTGGCGGCAGTATTGGCTTGTATCAACCTAAAATGCATAAGTAAGCTATGATACGGTTGGTAAAAGTCTATACAATCCCCCCAGCTAATTATAAAACACCATAACCTAAGTCAAGTTGAATTAACTCAACTCAAGGTGGAAAAGTGTAGATTCAAATCACAAAAAGACAAATCAATGAGGCATGTCATCCATCTGTGGTCTACATGATGTCAATAAAACATTGTTGCACAACTGTCACTTTCTCTCTTTGTTTTTTCCCTTTTGCAAATCACAAATCAATCTTGAATATCCATCAATTACGCGAATATTCAACAAATCCATTGGTCTGCCTGAAGAAAACAAGGATTAATTATATTTAGGATAAAATGAGGTTTCCTTAATTTCCAATTAATAGTTAAGAATTTGGAAAGACAACCCACAAAATCCCCTTCTTTTTCATGCCATCACATATGGACGAACAATAAAGCCCATATGACAAAATTAGATTTCAGCTAAAAGTTACATATGATAATTGGTCAACTAATAAATTATTTATAAAAATCAGATGGCATGCCATTCAGAAAAAAAGAGAGACTAATTTCAAAATTATTTTCGGAATACCAACAAATAAAGGTATCATTTGAACACAATTGAACATTTCTTCAAAACAAAAATTTATATTTACAACAGTTAATGTAACCTACATTATCTATAAAATAATTTGGTAAAAATATCTATATATTCTAGAATATGTCTATATTTTGAGTGCTAATGAAGGATCACAAACATGTTCCTTTGATAACAATTAATTTTATTCATGAGTACTTGCAAGGTTAATAAAATTGAACTCATTAAAGCAAAATTTTCTCTTATCCAATGGATAACTATTCCTAAGATATTATCAAACCAAAGGTAGGCCGAACTAGACTGAACCGCCTGGTTCAGCCCGTACCGAGCCGACCCGGTGGGGAACCGAGTCAATTCGTCTATTAAATTTGGTTCCGGCTAAGAACCGGCCGGAATGGAATCCGAACCGACAAGAACCGGCTGGAAAAGGCCAGAACCAGACCATTCGGGATGCTTACTATACCATTCGACCATACCATGCCGAACCAATAATGCACCAGTGGTCCAATACAGTAGTGGTTTGGTGAATCTTAGCATAAAACAATCATATTTTCTCATTAACTAGTTCTCAATCATTTATATTAAAAAAAGAAGCAAAAGATTTCACAAAGTACATTAAACACCTCTAATTGCACCACGCCCCCCCCCCCCCCCCCCCTTGCCCCAAAATACAAAACACCCCTCGCCACCAAAACATACATCACCCGTGCTGCCCTACTGTAATCCTTTTACAAAGGATTTCCCCACTAGTAATCAAGCTGTTTGGCACCGCTTATTCATTTTGTGAGTTGCATTGGTCATAATCTGCAAAATGATGTTCATGTTCATTACAAAGAATTATAATCTGCAAAATGACAAATCTTTTCCTGAGTTTCTTTTTTAACTTTTCGTTTGCCATTATTTTAATTGTACATTATCTGATCAAAATTCAAAACCATATAGACAATTATCATTTTCAACCATGCTTTAATATGCTAGCAGCTCCTTCACTGTAGATATATAAACTAAAGTTGCTTCAACACCGTAAACAATAGGAAGTATAGTTTTCTGTGTACTTTCTTACAGAGGCTGAGCTGGCATTTAGCATTTGAAAGAGCACAATTATGTTGATACTGCAGGTGGTCTCTGTAACCAACTTCCATGGAGGTAGCTCATACAGTACTATTCCAGATTCAGTCACAATTGGTGGGACTTTTAGAGCCTTTACAAAAAAAAGTTTTGATGTACTAAAACAAAGAATTGAGGAGGTATGCCTTGCAGTTTTTTTAACTTGAATTTTGTTACATGTTTGTATCGTGAAATAAGAAAAGAAATCATTCTTTTAAGCCTTCACATGTATTAGGTTATCAAAGGACAAGTAGCAGTTTATCGATGCACAGCAAGGCTCGAATTCTCTGAGTTGCAGCACCCTCCAATTCCACCAACTATAAACAACAAGAGAATTTATGAATATGTGCGACAAGTATCCAAAGAAATTGTAGGAAACAAAAATACACAGATGAGTCCACGCGTGATGGGCAGCGAGGACTTTGCTTTCTATTTAGAGCAGATACCTGGGTCCCTGCTATTCATTGGGACTAGAAATGAGAAGATTGGATCCATCCACCCACAACATAGCCCCTATTACACTATTGATGAGGATGCACTTCCCATTGGAGCAGCAATACATGCAGCTTTCGCACATGTTTATCTCCTTCAATCAACCTACAGTAATGCACAATGACCTAACTTTTCTTCTAATTCTAACATGTGAGATATCTTCAATTCCTATCGTATTTGTATAAGGTAATGCAACAGTTCTACACCCAAAAAGGCATTACTAAATATCCTTCTCATGTCTTTGTTTTGCATAGAAGCTCACTATGCTGAGCAAAAATATAGTAGCCTACTAAAGAACAAAATATTGCAAGTAACAAAGCCTGATGATGGCACCAAACATACTCTTTATATGGCTTCATGTGAAAAGCGAATAAATTTTGCTGTTAATAATTTCAGGCATCATGATTGCATCCAGAAGTTGTGGATTATAATATTCAATTTCAGAATTAATTCATGAATCAACTTAACATTACTTATCTTCATGTAGTCATGGTCTCCTGCATAAAAAATTCAGTAATAACTTAGCGTATTACCAAAACAATTTTGTTAGAGCATTTAGATAAAATAGAGCAGCTTATACACCTGAAATTGTTCTTTCCAGTGCTCAATATGTACAACAGGGATATGTTTGTCAATTCAATTTCACAACTTTGGTAATAAATATGGTCAGGTCTTTACCGGACATAATATATTTAATGCTAAAATGAACTGGAAAATGAAATTGAACAAGTGAAAGGAAGCAAGACTTAATTCAACAAAGGTCTTTTGATGCTTTTGATTCTTTTATTTCTTATCTTACTTTCCACACTCATAAACATTTTTAGTGGGAAACAAGCTTGTAGAAGCCTCGATGAAAGATGATAGAACTGCATAATGCTGGCCTTCAAAAGGCTAGTAGACAACCATGAGAAGTAATATTAGAGGTACATTGGGGGCAAGGGTTGAATTACTAGTTCATACCTGTCTGCAGCATATATCATATTGTACCACTAGGAACTGGTGCTTGATACATCCCTTGGTATTTTGCTGTACCAGCATACAGTAGTTGGTATCACTTTTCTAGTGCCAGCACCAACTACCAGACCATGTCTCGATGCAGCATAGTATGTCTCAATATCCTATGTACCAATCCCCAACTAGAACCACTACTTCAAACCAAGGTCCGCAATCTCGGTATAGGGTACAATATCAGTACTTTATCGGTTCGGCTCGGTTCAGTACGGTATGATATACCCCTGTATCGAAATAGCTTTCCAACCATTTTTGTCAATTTTCATCTCAGTACGCCTCGGTACGGACCGGTATGCACCTCGGTATGGGGCTTATATCGACTTGAAGGTGTGTTTCGTAGCAGTTTTCTGTCGGTACGGTACACCTTATACCGAGCGCCATGGAAGACCATGCTTCAAACTGTTACTACTCATGGAGCCATAAAGTTCAGCATGCTAAGAAGTTACACATGAAGCAAAGCTATATACATCTTTTATGCAACCTAATAATCAGAATAAACATACTCAAAGAGGGAGGGTAATATCTTGTACAATATGATGAATCAAGCTATAGTAGCATCAAGTGCATGTCACTCTTAAAAATGATAAAGTAATAAATGATTACTTTAGGTTTCTGAAATAGGCCGGTGAAAAAAGAAAAAAAATGCAAAAAATAGTTATGGAGAACAATTATCCTGATATCCAAGCTAACGCGCATCTAAATATACATAGACAACAATGGAGGTGGTTTGATATAAAAAATCGCATCCAAGATTAATATAAATAATAGCACAAAATTCTTGCCCTAGTCAAGAAAAGAAGACATTAAAAAGAATAAATATGTTGGCAGACCTCATTAATTGTTTATGTGATTTAGTCATGAGAATGATAGTGCAGAGCTCCAACCATGCTACAGTAACATGAATGGATATAAAAATGGTTTGCAATCAAAAGACAAAAAGTACTAACAAAGGAAAGATTATCAAAAATTTATAAATTGATATTATTATGAGATTTTGAAGTGCACATTCAGGCTGAATAAGAGTTAATCAACTTGGTGAATTGCCTCAAGTTGAAGTTAATCAACACAGATCCTAAGGACCAGCATGGTCATATTTTTAGTCCCACATCAGTTGTGTTTTGGGGAGGTCTTGGATACTTAAGCACGGCCGAAGACCCCATACAATACCTTATGGCTAGCTTTTTCCGGTCAGGTCCTCGGTTATTACAAAGATACCCTAGGTCTCCCATCTCAAAGAGTCAATGAATCATTGCCTTGAGAGATGCAATAGTGGGCAGCCCAATCACTTTTGGTTATAATTAGCAGTGATGATATATCATCCACACAGAAAACAGCTAAAAGTGTAGAGGATGATCAATGAATGTATAGAGTGAACAGAAACCATAACGCAGAAAAGTAATAATATAGAAACAATTACGCAAGGCTTGAGTTGAGATTTTGTCGAGCTAGCATACTAAAGTTGTTGTATTGTTCTTAGCAAAGTCAGGGTGCCACACAAAGAACATAAAAGAAAGGTGCTGCATTAATCAGATTATAAGAATGCTAGTGAAGTAGAGAAGCTAGACAAGGATAAGTTGTAGAATTTATTTCAAGGATCAAGGAATTACATGTTGTATAACAGAAAGAGGTCGCCAATGTTAAAAGCACTTTGCTAAATCACGCCAAGCTTAGTTGCTAAAATCAGGAGAAAGAGCAGGAATCTATATGGGTGTGGGTGCAAGGAAGCAAATATTTTAAAAGCACTTTAAGGAAGCACTCAGGAAGCAAGTGTGATTTTGAGTTTCCTAGAAGTTTTTGAAGCAGGTGTGTTACCCTAAATAGAAGCTTTTTTTTTGCTACTGAGGTGCTGACACTTTGGCATACATTGCAAAACAAATACGCATAATTTTGTTAATAAGCAACTAAATATAAGCTAGAACATATTACATTAAACATTTTTAGTTGTTTTAACATAGACCATTTTGCCTATTTTATATTGGTCTGTAGATATGTTTTAAATTTACAGTTTTGACAGAGATGTGCTCCATGCCATGTTTTCAAATGAATGAATGGCAAACCCATAAATCTTGATTCGATCAGGAAAATTTGTCAAACAGAATGTTTGATGAAGTGATAAGCATGGATTTTTTTAATCGAAAAGTGTTCTTTCATATTTGTTTTTACAATAATACGAAGTCCAAGTTTACAATAAAAGGGGGGTGCATATATTGGTGAGACTTACCAATCTGCTTAGGCTCGTCCAGGGGAGTCTGCATCAAATGTATGACTATATAGCATGGTGAACAATGGAACATTGTGACTCATGTGTTTCTTTCTGTTCAGAGTTTGCAGTCATCAACAACAGAGTTTGCAGTCATCAACATATTCATATATAGCCATGGCATTCAGTTAAACAAGTACAATGTAGCCTTGCACTTAAGTTGCTTCAACAACTCATCATTATTTCATTAAGTATATAATACAATTACTAACATTTAAACACCATCAAGACAACATCATGGTCTGATCAGAAATATTAGCTCCATTACAAACAACTTAAAACAAAAAATTGTAACACTATAAAGTAAGTATGAAACAAAAAAAGTTTCGCAATCTAAGAACTGATTTACACTTAGAATAAAGAAACAGCAAAACTAAAATCAAGATGAAAATAGTAGTTAGACCATGTATACCAAAGGACATGTATAAAACCTCGACTGGTGATATGTTTAAATACCTTTAACAAAAAGAAATCAGAACCCTTTTGCCACTATTCCCAATATTAGAAATCAGAAATACATTGCACTGCTTTTTATAAGGACAACTACAGAGATGGATTTTCAATATCTCTTGCATATCTATTCGGGAGGGCAAAAAGCATCAATACAAAAACTACTTGGGCAGTCATATTCTCAAAATGGTTGATGCTATTACCAATTTCCATCCAACTTCCAGCATTGCGAACCTGTTCATAAACAGAAATATCATGACTTCCAAAGCAAACATTATCTACTGCTGGTTATTATCTAGTGCTTCCATTTATAGTCACGGTAGGTAGAAACATTAAGGAGTTAACAATTTTCTTATGGATCTTTTAGATAATCAAAACATGTGAGATGCAGCAGCTTCTAAGCTGCATTCATCAGCATGAAATGCAAAAGAATGAATCTACTAATTGCCAACAAATATAAAATTCTTGAATATCCTCCACAAACATTTCACAAATAATATGCACTTCATAGGAAGGGCATTACATGATCATGAAGATAGCAATTAAGTGAGAGGAAAATGGTTTCCCATGGCATTCCTTCATCCTTATTAGTCATATCTCAGAGTTAAGTAAGATCCAAAGGATATGAGATAGAATTTATCAACTTAGCAGACTAAAAGAAGACATAAAAATCTTGCTTATCTCAATGTATATGTATAATGTGAGTCTGTTGCATCTGTCTGCATGTGCATCTCTGTATCTGTATCTATACATTATGCACATATCTTTGTTGCATCTTTTTGTGCATGTGCATGTCTTGTCTGTACATTTGTGACTGTTCATACATACATATGCACGCATATTATATGTTCGTGTGCACAAGTGCTTGCATTTGCATATGCTATGAAACCAGGGAGATGATGGACCAATACGTCATGCTGCAACTACTCGTAATTGCATGTTAGAATTAGGACACCCTAAGTTACCAGATGTTCCAACTTGTGTAATGCTCCTTTTTTTGTCAGTTTATAAAGTAACAAAAATATCGAAGACTTCTATCCTAGGCAAAAGATTCATAGTAATGCTCCTTGGGAATTCTTTCATTCAGATCACAAGTTTCAAAAATTTCGAAGACTATACTCTCTGCTTTTCCTCTTCATATCGATCTTCTTACTCTAAAACCTTCCATCACCAGCAGATCAACTAGTCTCTTAGACAACCATAGCTCCATGTCAGTCAACACACCAGTTTTGTCTCTTACTTGACATGCTACAGAACACAGATGAACATAGACATACATTCCATCCATTATAGAGATATAGCTATATGGATTCATGAAACAATTCCAACAACAACAAAAAGATATTTCATATACTTTATTTGGCTATCCATTTAAAGATTCGCATCTTCTTAAGCATTCCCCCATGTCTGCTTTTTCTAATTGTATTGCCAAAACTGTGACATAATATACCAGTGTCATCAAAATTTATTCCCTCATTTTGGTTGGTGGCACAAATAACTTTCAATGACTGAAGCTTCACTGGCTACAAAAAGGTGGCAAGAAACTCATCTATAAAGGCAAAATGATAGAACATGATATCATCCAGCCTTGAGGTCATCAATATCTACCGTACCTTCTCAGCTAAAATGCCGAGAATGAATACTTTAAAATAGTCAACAAAGAAGTGTCATAAAAGAGTTTCTCCCGTGACTCTGATGAGAGAAATCTTTAATTTATTGTTCAAAAATAAATTATGAGGTTCTACCTCATTCTGCTTATAGCAACTCAACTAGCCTTGTAAGAATAAGAGAGAAAATGTGTTTCGACTTTCAAAATATTTTGGGATGGGAAGCATCATAAATTGAAGATAAGATGGGAGAAAACTCACAAATCAAAATATTAGAGCCACTTTTCCATTCATACTGGACATTTGGTGCCTATACTACAGATCAATAACAAAGGAAAGGTTTTCCATACAAGTATACTGTCAAAAAGAAAAACTAGTATCATGACATATGCCAATTCCAAATCCCAATCTGGACATTTATGATGGCAATCTGTTTCGATATATGTTAGTGGACCTAGCCTGTTGTGGAGTCTTGAAAATCAGGGCTGTGTGAGCTCCAGGTGCTTTGACATAAATTACTGCAGAATATAGGAATAATATCAGGACTTCCAAAAGCAATTGTGTGTCGACTTCGGTGGAAAATTGAATCAAATTTAACAGGATTAGCTTTTCACCCTGCAAGCGACATGAAATATGTTTATCATCTGAGGTGGACTAGAGTTCTTAGCAAACTACCACAAATTAAAACATATACAGGAGATCATTATACATTCATTGATGTGAAAGCACGTAGCTCATGAAAACATCTCATGATTTAAAGAAAGACAAAGACGGGTCAATAATTTGCTTTCAAGAACTAAAAAAAAAGAAAAAGACAAAAGAAAGAAAGAAAGGATCGGGGCGGCGAAACTTTGAGAGTGACAACATACTCAAAAATATTTCAAGAAACGGAAAGTAAATCATCACGGGCTATCCAAAGAAGGCCACACTTTTGTTACTGCACTAGGATCCTCATAGACACCTGCCATGATGGAAATATGACCGGGGCTCGACTGCGTCACGCTCCTCAAGAACGGCGCTCTGAAATGCCCCTCGGATTCTTGCTCTAAGAATTTGTCCGTTCGCAGGCCGCCGGCTGCAAACAGTTTCAGATCCAAACCCACATTGTCGGAAAAAATCGATCTTAGCGCGTTGAAGAGAAAAGAAAATAATCAAGAAAGGGAGGAGAGGGGGACGGACCGACGAAGAGGACGAGGCGCTTGGCGGGGGGAGAGGTGGGCTGGGGGACGGGCTCCATGCCGTGGACGACGCGGTTCTTGAAGTAGATGTCGAAGATGCTGAGCATGTAGACGGCGTCGAGGGCGATCCCCAACGCCACCAGCCACCGCTCCCGCCGCTTCACCACCTGCTGCCGCTGCTTCCCCAACGGGCCGACAAGCCGCTGATTCAGCCGCTAGCGGGAGGCCGCGGCCGCAGCGTGTCGGCCGCGCCGCCTCCAAGAACCCCCCTCCGGTCATGGCGCACTCTGCCATATTCGCTGATTCGGTTTGGGGAAACCAGTGGGGCCCGAAGTGACGTGGGAAGTACGAAACATGTACATATCGGGCGTTCAAGATGCGGCCAGGGTCGAACGGGAGGTGCTGGAGTTCGAATGCCCGTTGTTGGCGTGGACCCTTATGCCGCGTTCACAACTCCACTCCCGCTTCCCGTAAGGGTGGTCATATAATCAGATGGACCAGGTCCAGTGGACCAGCCCAATAGTCCCTCGCCACATTACCCTTTTTAATTTAAGCCATGCAAGATCAAATACGGATGCCTGTTATTCACCGTACATGTGCCTCAGAATTTGGATTGATCCATTGGACCTGGTCCATATAACAATTTCTCGTAAAAGAGGGGGTTTTGGCCTCAAGCCCTAAACCGTGAATCTCAAGCAATCATTTTCTAATATATATTTTTATAATTATTTAGAAATTACTTTTAATTGATTTTTTTATTTTATGATATATTTTCATTTTTATCTAAAAATAATTATATTTTATTATAATTGAGTAGTTAATTGGTGAGTATATTTAGCAAATTTATTCTTAGTTTGATGATAATGTATTTATTATCCATTACTCTCTTTTCTTAAATAAAACACCAAATTCATCTCTATATGTGTATACATAATTGAAGCTTTCTAATGGATAAGGATCCTCCACTGTAAGCCCTACATATAATGAAGGTCTAGAAGTTTCACATATTTTTTATTTTTTAAAAAAAATAATGTGAGGATAGATTTTAGTGCTAAAATCTTAAATCCACCTCTTGAAATTAAAAATTTGTACTATCAAGTTACATAAATAATAAATAATCAAAGTGATTGATCACATCTATATGTACCATCTCTCATGCACTTTTAGTGCTCGATCTCTAAATTAGAAGAAGTATTAGAGTGGTTTTATCCACAATCTCAAAATATAGCTTCATAGAAAAATTGCTCATTGCATTAGGTTGAGATGGGATTTTGTAGATGATCTACTTCAAATAGCTATAACCATCGACATAGTCATAAATATATTATTATATATAATATCTCGTGATTCAGTGAGCTGGTGATTATTCCATCTAATGGAAAGGTCAATTTCTTCACTGACCATGATCTTATATTAATTTCGTGTTGGAATGGCAGGATTTCTATCGTTCCATTATTGAACTAACCTTACTATGCTAGCCTCCCTCGAAGTTGGAAAATAAAGGTTAAATTTGATAGATTTATCGCTTGAGAAGGGAGTGAAATCAAAATATCTGATTGGAGATTAGATCAAGAAAATCCAAACAACAGGACATAAGCACCATTACATTTTTTTTTTTTTTGGTAGAAAAAGCACCATTCCATCTCTTCCATGCCTCGCGCCAAATTACTCTATCGCCATTTTGGATCAAGGTAGATTCTTCAATAGTAATTACTGTGGCCAAAAACAAGCTCCCGCACCTTTAAAAGTATAACAAACACTCAAATATATTTGTTAGGCAACAAATAAACAGATCTATTGGTCTCGGAAGGGTCTAAGTATGTATCTCCATAGATCCAATTGACGAAAGGGTCCAGATAAGAAATTCAAATCCGGCCTTTGTCAAGGGGGACAAGATCTCATTAATGAATTAATGAGCATTCTAGACATGCAAGCACATTGAGGGAGATAGAAAGTAGAGTGTATATTGAAATAATGAGTACTATAAAGTGTATACAAATGCAAATTTAGGTTAATGATGTCCGTTTTTCATTTTCATTGGCAATGGCACATGTTGTCAGGGAATGATATATGGATACACATCAGAGTCTATCATAATAATCGATAAACTCTGCATGATATATATTAGAGTAGGGGTGCCAATGAGCTAAATAGCTCGTGAGCTGCTCGAGCTCAACTCAGATCCAAGCTCTACTCAATCTCGAGTAACTCGAACAGTTTATGGAGTTGAACTCAAGTAGCAAAATATTTAAATCGAACATTCGGGAGTTAATCAAGTATATATTTTTTTAATATTATTAAATTTTTTATTTTTACAATATATATTATTAACTTAAAATTATAAATATAATATTTATATTTTTTAAATCCAACCTAGCTCCAAACTTTTAACTATATTTTTTAATTATGACCAAGACTTAAACTCGAGCTTAAGTATAGCTCTGTTGATATTCGAATCGAGTCAAATCAATTTCGAGTATTGCTTTTGTTTTTTAAGCAAATCGAGTTTGAGCTTAGATATGAAAACTTGATCACTCTTAAGTTGAATTTCGAGCTAAAATATTTTGAATCGAGTTGAGCTTGAGTCTCTAGCTACTCGACCCAGCTCAGCTCGGTTCCATTACACCCTTACATTAGAAGATGCGACAAGCTTAGATGTTCAACCGCCAATCGTGTTTGTCGAATGCTTCACAACCAAATAGAAAAAGGTTCATCCCTAAAATGCATTGTTTGGCATTATGCCTCGATGCTCATAAGCGGAGTTGAAACCAAGACTGGTCCTAAATTTTGAGCTTGTCAGCGGAGCAGGCGAGCCTGATTCGAGCTTGGTTGGGTTTGCGGGGTTAAGCCAACTGGACTGGCATCCCCGTATCAGTTGATCCGACCAGAATAGAGCCCGAAACCAGGCCTCGGTCCGACCTGATCCATTCCCCGCCGTAATTGTTTGATCTCTCCATCCTTCGCACTCGCCTCCGTTCTCTTTTCTTTCCTCTAACGCGAATCAGAGTCGACGGTAGACCCCAACAAAAGCCATATTAGAACCCTTCTACTCTCCTCCCCTGCCATTAGCCGTCAAGTTCAAGAATAGCGTCCTTTCTCCAATGGAACCCTCCGCCCTGTTCTCCTACTCCTTCAAACCGGATCTGCGCGCTGGAGCCTTCGCCCCGGCCTCTTACTCTCGCTCAGCTCACCAGCTCCAGGGACAGAAGCCTCTCTTCTTTCCCCTTCCGCACCCGTTTCCTGCCAGGATCAGGGGGCGACGCTTCGTGGCCCTTGTTCCGAGGGCCGCCTCTGAGGTGCTCGACGGTGGGCCGAGCCGAAGTGGAGGAGGAGGGCGGAGAGTCTACCGGCAGTCTCAGGCCGTGAGGGGTTTGCCCTCGGGGCCCGTGAAGGAGATTGCCTCCTTCGTTGCGCCGGCTGGAGCTTTTCTTGCTGTTACCTTCGGTATGCAATCCTTTTATCCTCCCAAGACCTTCCTTTCCCTGTCTTCCTTTTGCCCATCTTGCTGATATCATCTCCAAAAGCGGGGAGACCGCACGCAAAGTTCTTTATTAGCATAAAAATAGAAATATTATATCTAATAGCATCAGTTTTCTCTCCTTAGAAATCTGTGGTCAGTTTTGTTGGTGTTTCTTAAGTGGTTTTTAATATGTCTGAAACTCGGAAGAATCTGGAGTTTCTTCACTTGATGCCATTCTTAGTATCTATGATATAAGTGTGCGGTAGTTGAAAATGTTAATCCTCCAATCTTATTGTTTTTGATTCTTTCTTGCGAATCTTACATGCCATGATACCTCTCCTTATGATTTCTTATCTTCTCAGCCTCCTTCACCAAAGTGAATGGAGTTAGTACTCTAGAATATCCTTCAATTGTCAACTAGCAGTTTAGGGTTTCAAGGCAGGCTGCTTACTTGCTCAGAGTTGCCTTTGCTAGGAATGTATCACCCCATCATAAAGGATTTGTTTTGGATTGAGTGCCAGTTGCAAAACATTCTTAACTGTAGCACCATGCCTATATTCACAGAGTCAATCCTGTATACATGGGAGAAGGCTTGTTGGTTAAGGTTCATTCTATACTAGAATAATCATCTTGTTTGAAATCGTAATTTTTTCAAAGTTCTTCATTTTATGTGGTGTTTGGGCTAGCTGGTTTGGGAACAATTAAACTCATGTTGAACCACGCACACATGTGTGCATACACATACACCCATCATATTGTTTAAAATCAATCACCGTATATTTATGTAATAATCTGGACTGGCTACTGATTTGCTTATTCAGCTGACAGTCTTATGGAAGGTGGTTGAAAGAGTACTTGTGCCAAAACCGAAGTATCCAACTTCTGCGGAGACAGGATCCTCTTTACCTGGAATAAAGTGGTCATTCGCACCAGGAACTAATTTGCCATCAGGTAATAGTCTCAAAATTGAAAGGGAATCCAGACAGAGGCTCAATGAATTTGCCAAAGAATTGAGGTCATTTAGAAGTGTTGACATGTCAGGTGAGTTGCCTAGACTTGTGCTACTTATATCATAAATTATTGATTCATTGTGTACTACTTTTGTATGTTTCCAGTCAAGTTTATGCCATTTGATAGGATGATTCTTTTGGATTGATAGCATGACCTATTTGTGATGATTGTTTAGCTATTTTGCATGCTACATTGGTTAATAATAAAACTTACTCTATTTATGTTGAACCTAATTTCTCTGTCATCTTTGTATAATTTATTTCTCCTTCTCTACGGAAAGAAATTATTCATTTTCTTTTTCACAAAGAGATTAGTGGAGCTTTACCAAGTTCATGCTTTTGATAGGTCGTAACTTTGGGGATGATGGGCTATTCTTCCTTGCTGAAGGCTTAGGCTACAATCAGGTTGGATCTTCTGTTTCTTGGTTATAGCCTTAAATTTTGTTTGGCTATTGTAAGTTACATCTTATGAGCTTAAAGAATAGGGAAATATTTGAAAGTTATATGGATGCGCTGTTAAATGGCTTGTTTGTAACTTGTATGCATCATGCTACCTAATTTCAGAATGCAGAGGAAGTGAACTTTTCTGGCAATGGGATAACAGCAGTTGGATTAAAAGCTTTTGATGGTATTCTTCAAACAAATATTGTATTAAAAACTTTGAACCTTTCTGGAAATGCCATTGGTGATGAAGGAGCTAAGGTCATTTCTTGCTCAAATTTTACTACCTATCATTATTAATATGCATTTTGAAATATATACTAGCTTGCTGAATTGCATGAGGTTGTTCAAACAGTTTTCATCATCTTTTAAGGCTGTACTTTTTTATGGTTATCTCTGGTGTAGAACTTGTAAAGCTCCGCAGCTGTTATATATGATCTTTTAGTAATGGTTTTCAAGTTACCTTGTTAATGAAGCACTAAAAAGATGAACAACAATGAAATTTGGTGGAATAATTCAAACGAATCCATCCTTACAGTCTCTTATAGAACGAAGTTTCCTTAAAACAATTGAAACAAAAAATCAAGGTTTGCAAAACTGGTATCGTGACCCATATCGGTCAGGTATCGGATCCATATGGTACCATACTATATTGTATCAAAACACGGTCGCGTAATGTCGCCGATCAAGAGACGACGAGAGTGAACAAGTGGAAAGAGATAAGTAGGTGGAGAGAGAAGGGGAGGAAGGATTTAATAAAAAAAGGGAGGCGAATCGAGGAGAGGAGGTCATTGACCGAGGGCAGGAGGTCATCGATTAAGGGTTGGAGGTCGTCAATCGAGGTTGGAGCTCATTAATTTGGGATGGTCTTCGTCGGTCAGGGGTCAAAGGTCATTAATCAAGGTCGAGGCTCATCGATCAAGATCAAAGATCGTCAATATAGGGCCGAATGCCATTGATCAAGGTCAGAGCTGTCGGCGAGGTCTTCCATGGTGTTGTTGCCCGAAGAGGTGGGGGGAGAGAAAAGAGAGCACGCCCATGAGAGATTAAACATCAGGAGGGGATCAGGGTTTTATAAATAAGCCAGTTGCAACCTTGGTAAACCGGGTCAAAACCGTCCATAACTAGGTGGAATTGGTCAGTCCAACTCGATTTGGTCTGCTTCCAATCAGTTCTAACTCTGTTTCATTTATGGTGGCTGTACTGTCCTTGTTCCTGGCTGTTTTGGTTCAGTGGGCTCCCAATTACCTGGTTTGCGATGGTTCAACAGACCTTGCATAAGACTAATTAGGGAGATTTCAAATTTTGGAGACATCAGAAGATTATACATGGAATCCACTTGAGACCGTTAGTGAAATTGCTTGTAGAAAGGATTGCATCTGTCAAAGTATCGAGGAAAGGTGATACTATGTATAATCGAAGCCAACACTAGCTGCTGCTTGGTACAAGAGAACATGTTAGAGCTGCATCATGCTTGTCTTTAAAATATTTGTGCTAGAAGCTTGTATGATGGAGGTGGAAAGGGACTTGTTGACTAAAATCAAGTGGATACCAAGTTCTGGCGTCATCCTAAGCTTCCTTTAGATAATATAGAGAGAAATTTTTGATACTATTAGCTGGTGGGGTTATTGTCAAGCACGCCAAAAAGGAAATGGTTCCCTTGCAGGATTTATTTAGTGAGATGTGCGAGGAAACTTTTGAGCCTGCTAATGTATTCTTTGTGTGTCTCAGAAATGAGCTTTTAATTTACATTCTTGTTTGGCTATCTTGGCTGTGATATTTATTGTAAATACTTCATCATATTTCCTTCTCCTTTTTGAATATGATTTGCTTCTTCTTGAAGAATTAAATGATTTTGACTCCTTTGATTTAAATCTGTCATTATGTAAAAGATAAGCTATAGAACTGATGAGGCATTTTGACATTGTTGAATTGTTTGGTTTTTTATCATGCATTAAGGATTACCAATTTTTTGTCAATTCATTAATCAATCAGGAGAAACTTTAAAGTCTGTACTTTGACCAGCTCTTCCAACAGTTTATCTTTCAATTCTTATTTTTTACTTTTTTGCCCGTATATGTATTTTCCAGTTACAAACAATTGTACAGGAGTTGTAATATTTCTTGTAACTAAATTATCTATGTATCATTTTCTTCCGTTGTTGTTTGCTTAACTTATTAGTTACAAACTTACAATAGTTGCACAATGTATGATGTTACCCAACTTATCCATGATTTTTTGTTTTCAGAACTATGCCGTTAGCAATAGGTTATTTGCAGAAACTTTTGGTTTGTTGCTTGGCATCTGAGTAATAATTTTAATTACTGAGATTGATTGGATGATGTTTGCAGTGCCTTTCAGATATTTTAATGGGGAATGCAGGTATTCAAAAACTCCAGCTGAACAGTACTGGTCTAGGAGATGAGGTTACTTCGATTCAAGTTTTATAGTCATTCATCTTGATTAATGCTGCTTGTTGGTAAAATAGTGGTTAATGAATGGTGAAATTTTTATATGCTTGATACATTCTCTATGCAGGGAGCAAGGGCTATATCAGAGATGCTGAAAAAGAACTCAACCTTGCGTGTTTTAGAACTTAACAACAACATGATTGACTACACTGTAAGTCATTGTTGTCGGTCATCTTTTTTTTTCGAAGATTTTTACTATGACCATGTCTAGCTGCAAACACATGTTTTGTTCTTATATTCTCTTTTATTTGTGAAACTGGAATAGGGGTTTGCAAGTCTTGCTGGAGCACTCCTTGAAAACAATGCAATTCGGTCAATACATCTCAAGTTAGTGATGTTATACACATATTTCTTATTTCTCTTCATTTAGTGCTTGCTTTCTTGCATATCGGCATCATTGTTGATCAGACTTCAACATGTTTATGGTAGTTTTTTTTAAATGTTTCTGGTAGTTCATACCTGTGTTCATTTGTTAATGCTTGCATGTGACTTTTAACTAGCGGCAACTATGGCGGTCCACTTGGTGCAGCAAGTCTAGCTAAAGGTATTGAAGGGAACAAGTCTTTAAGGGTATACTTTTGTCTCAAACTTTATGCGTCTTTCTCACTTTTGTTTCAAACTTTATGCATCTTCCTTTTTTGCGAATTATTGGAAAATCCCATGTTAACTTCTAGATGAACTGCAAAGATGTAACCAAATTTCTTGAAATGCTTATCCAATTTATATCATCAACCGATAGGTAGTTCTGCAAACAGCGAATCCATCTTGAAGGAGGCAAGCAAATGACTTGGACAATATCTTAATATACATATTCAGTATAGATAATTCGTAAAACAGATCATATATAGCATGGTCAAGACTTGGTGGTTATAGTTTTCGTTATACTCATATAACTGAAATAATGTTTTTTTAATTCAGTGAATGCTGCAAAACTACTATCTACTTCATGCACAATGGACAAGTGAAATTATCTTTTTGGGTTTAGAGCTTTTCTCTTGGACATCTTTCCCTCAAGATGCATATCTTGCGCAAAAGCATACTCTTGTTCAAATTTCAACTTCACCATCCTCTTTTTACACAATATGACCTATATTGTTTGATTTGTTTCCTTTAGTTCTTAGAACCATGCATTCCAAACATTATCCTTTTATTTTTCTTCTGATAACACCTTTTAAATTCTATTTTACTTGTGTTTAAATGTGATGAATGACTCTAAATATTTGTAGTCAATTATTTTTGAAGTGTAATGAAATAGTAGTTCTGTAAATATGTGATGATTGATGATTCATATACAAGATAGGTATACACCCTAGATCAAATTCTGGTTTCAAGCCTAGATCTGGTTGTAGGGAGTAACATCGAATAGGTTGATTTATATTTAATAAATCCCTATTAAAATTTTGTTGGCGGTAAAGGTCTAGATAACTGATTTGTGGAAGAAGAAATGCAAGAAAGCTCCACCAAGGCCATCTTAAATTGTGAGGATACAATTGCAAGGAATTTGTGAGGAACTATCCCCTTTTTTTTCTGTATGCTTGCGTCAGATGACCTTAGATAGGAGTCACATATGATCGATTCAATGAAGGACCCTATATATGTAAGATAAGGATTGCTGGCTATGGCCTATGGGCATCTGTGATCTTCTACATGGTTGATGAGAATTCAGTGATAACTTTGAAATTCTATGGTTGATTTGGAAGTTTTCTCAGGGGCTTATTTGAATTACTAAGCAGGATTGAGGGAGCCTTTGCTGAAAGTTCAACCAATTGAAATATGCTTAGTGATCTGGTATTGTTACAAGAATTAGAAATGAACAAATAATATGTTAAACTCTTGTGCAGGCGCAGGTTTATAAACTGAGCTAGGCAAAAGTATGCGTTCTTTATCTCAGACTGTATCTAAAATTATTCTAATAGTTTACCCAAAGGAAGAATGCAAAAATGTGAGTGATGATATTGTACAGAATCTGAAGGTCGTCCTGTAAGTTTTTACAAGTCTAGAGGTTAAATTATTGATCAAGTTGGTAGGTGTTGATCCAAGGATTTCTAAATCTAATTCGGCTGTTTACTGGGTAATGCATAGTGATGGAATCCTGGAAGGGTCTTATCAAGATGTCCAGTAAAATACATGTGGTCTTATGTTTTTGATCAATTTAGAAAAGTTGAAGTTTGATATCCCATGATTTCAGAATCTTAATGTCAAATTTTCATCAAGTCACTGCCACCATTTCCTGCTTATTCAACATAAGTACCATCCACGTTATTTTTGTTCTTCTCCCTCTAAAATGTTGACTGGAATCTGATATTTAATCTTTACAAAGGCCTTTATGGATTTCTTTACACAAGTTGATGCCATTTTAATCAGTTTTTCATTATTGCATTCTTAGACGGTGTTCCTCATATTTCTAGCCTTGTTTCCATATGCATTCATATCCATATTATCAATTCATATCCATATATGCACTTAAGCCCTTTAGAAACACTTTTAAGCTTTAGTATCCACTAATGTTATCCATTAGGCATCTCGGGAATTCTGATTTGGGAAAAATGTTTCCTAAAGTCACAATTGCATGGAATTATCACATAATAATGTAGAGGAACCTTTGGTCAACTGTGTTGGTGCTTTACTTCCATTTCTGTTGGGTTATCTTTGGCTTTAAACTTTGGTTGGTGCTTCACTTTCATTTCTAATTCCTCTGTATTCCATATATTCTTTTTCAATTCTTCAGATCATTGTTTCGCATAATTTTCTGCCTTACCAATTTTTGCATTCAAACCTATTTCTATCTCATCAACTTAGGTGAAAAACCAATCACTGATTGTGGTATGAACATCACATATGGCTTTGAAAATCTCCTGGTTCTAAAGGTGAACTCACAAACAAGAGCGGCATGATCTTTGAAGCAGGATCAGAAGAGAGCAGTTTCCTACACACTGGATTATTAGGGATTTATAGAGAAGTTGGATAGATGTTATTTTACCAAGCTGAAGACCTAAACTTTAGCTGTCACTAGCTGCAGTTGTGTGATGGAATGAGATGAAAGTAAAAAAACATTGTCATATGCACTAGCTTGAGTAATATTTTGATGCCGCCTTCTAAATGATGGGAAGGAATGTCAACCAAAATATGATGAGGATTGCAAGCTTCGGGGGTTTCTTTCAAAAACTACTCCTCTTGGACCTTCTGCCACAGAAAGAGTCAAGATATTCAGTAGCCATTTAGATATGAAAGGAAAGACTGCTAGGAATCGACAAAGCTAATCTTGCAGCAGATGGGACAAGTCTTTCAAGCTACACTTTTTTAAATACCAATCAGTGACAGCACACCAGCATGTTTGCTATTAGAGGAAAAGGGAATGCTATCAATTAAGAAAATGCAGATGCTGCTCTGATAGGGATTATTTATTAAGTGATCATTTTGTGATCTTTTTTGTTTTTATAACTTTCTAGATTCATTGAATGATATGAGAGATTGTGAATGCTTGCCGAGAAAACCAAGGATGATCATATAGGGGTTTCTGTTCTTTAGAAGATATTATTTTTTACTTGGATTTTTTTTTTCTTCTTCATCTCCACTCAATTAAGGAGGAGATCCGCAATTTTATTAATTAGCTATAGGAGCATCGCCACAAACAATTTATTTGATCAATGCAAATTAGCCATTTCTGCAATGATTTACTTTAAGCTTGTTATTTCTTTTGGTTTGACAAGGAAATAGAATTTGCTCTTTTGTTTAATTGATGACTTACATCGCAGAACATATTTCATGGCTGAAAGTGTTTTTTGCTACCAGGAACTTCATTTGCATGGGAATGATATTGGGAATGAGGGCATACGTGCGTTGATGTCGGGTTTATCTGCCCATAGAGGTCTACCTTTTACATTTTTATGGGTCAAGATTAATTGATATTTTGAACCTCTTACTCTATAGGTCTCTCCTGACCTTCTTTGTTTTGCAGGAAAAATAACACTTTTAGATATTGGCAACAATGACATTGGTTCCAAAGGTGCTTTCCACGTTGCTGAGTTTATCAAGAAAACCAAATCCTTGCTATGGTTGAACCTTTATATGAATGACATTGGCGACGAGGTACTGTTTCATGAGTTGATTTAGTAACACCTTGTAAGAAAGCACTGATTATGTATAGCCTTAGGGATTGGATGCATTTCATTTTGAGGAAACTAATTTAACCAGTTCATTTTAGAAGTTAGTTGGTTCCTACTGGTGAAAGAGAACTGCTTCAATGTTTTTGTGTGTATTTTTTTTTGTAAGAATTTGATCAGTGATATTCCAAATGCCTCAATGTATATCAGCATACACCAATGAAAATGTTGGATGTTTAGTCCTTTAACTGGTAGGAACCAACGTAAAATGCTTCAGCCTTGAATCACTCCGCATTGTCATCGCAATCTACATCATCCAAAATGCCTAAACTCATGTTTTCAGTTGTTATTAGAACTTGTTACCTATACATCAAATGCTCACAAGATGTATGGTTTTTCCACTTACGATAAATCATTTATTTTGGGCTGGGGTTGGGAAAATTGTAGCACCAGGATTTTGGCCCACGTCTTTTAAGATGTACAACTTGATGAATGATGTTGATCTTTGGTTTGGATCACCTACTGTGCATTTGGACTTCTGTGTAAATAATGCTTAACGTATTAAAATAAGAGAACTGGTAACAAACTGTACATTTTCACTCTTTTTTGGTCGAAAAATTGTACCAAAAATCAACCTTCAAAGTCATGGGATGCTATATTGAGTTTATGTTTATTTGAAATATATGTTGGATATGAAAATTGTCTTTGTTATTTTGTGATGCATAACACATATCTTCAACAGGGAGCTGAAAGAATTGCAGATGCTTTGAAGCTGAACCGAACAATAACTACCGTAGATTTGGTAAGATTGGAAAGCCCCCTCCAATCAGTCTTGTGTTCCTTAGTATTCTCATAAACTTTTCATATCTTGGTAAAATGAATTGGTTTGCTTAGTATTACAGATTTCTGTATCAGCTGTTTGATCCATCTCAAATTGCTGATATATTATCCTTTCTTTTCTGTTCCACCTTTAAGCCGCCACAATCGTTACTGTGCTTCTCTACATCATTTTTCTGCAATTTGATCAAATCATACTCATGCACAGATGGTGTTCAAAAAATATTTTGGTTTTGTTTATATGGCGGTTTGTTAATTTCTCCAAATACTTCAAAAATTTTTTTGTAACTATTTTTATTTACCACATATTGTACTGATCAAACTTGAAAACTTCTACTTGACACATTGATAGTGCTTGAGGTGTTTTTTTTTTCTTTTTCCACAAAGCACTACTTTGAGGACCAGTACCAGATAGAACTTAAAGCACACTTATATTGCAAAATACCTCTAGTATATTTAAGCAATACAACTGTTTATGTACGGTCTTTTGTGCTTTCTTGTATCCTTGATCTCGGTGGCACCAATGTGGTTTATGGAGTGTCATGTTTCATGTTAATATACTTTAAAACAGAGGAGAGTATGGTGCCTACTATTTCTATTTCTAAAAGTGTCCTTTAGTTCTCTTAGCAAGTCCAAAAATAAAGTCTGATTTTGAAATGATTCATGATATGATTTGTGTTCATGCTTGGGTATTCCCCACAAGCTAAGCACTTTGCTTCATATGATTTTGGTGAGACATGGACAAGTGTTGACATCACTGACAAGTGAAGTGACATGAGACTCAGTTATTGTGGAAAAAAATCGACAGTAGTTGTCCAGTTTATGGTTCATGTCTCATGGTAAAGTTGAATAAAATTGGTAATTTGGTATAATACTTGTGTACTAGACAGTTTTGAAGCAGAGTTTGAGACATCTAGCCTTCTGAAAGTGAGCACGTGTTTTTGTTGATATAAAAACCAGTTGCATTTTTGATTTCCATAATGATGATTCTCCTATGTATTGGCATGTGCAAAGAACAAACTGAAATCAAATGTTATCCTGGAAGAAAGTTATGGAAAAATTTTAAGTTAGGGAAATGCTACATGCCCTTGTAGGTGAATAACACCTTCTGGATTGTACAGCATATTTGTCAAAATATTGTATCAGTCTCACATGGTTTTCTTGGTGGATCCATGCATCATAATTGTGAGGCACATGTCACCCATGTGTTATCAATCTTTATTTGCATATAGTTTTAGCATGACTCTTTATGAATGTGCACGTCTCAAGTCATCGTATAGTTCTGTGGGTGCTTGTGGGGGAGAGATTGGATGGGAAAACTCAGTTTACTTGTGTATCATATTTATTCCAATACTCAGTTTACTTGTATATCATGTTTATTCCCATTCTCAGTTTACTTGTTTATCATGTTTATTTCCGTATCTTCTTGTATTTCCGTTTTTTTCATGATTGTTCCTGTTAAAAAAATAGGAATTTAATTGGTATTCTTCAATTACATACGCACTTGTTTCTTTCTCTGAAGTTTTTCACATTTTCAGGGTGGTAACAACATTCATGCAAGTGGTGCGAGTGCGATAGCTAGTGTTCTGAAAGATAATTCAACCATCACAACAGTGAGCCATTATCATGTGGATGTTTTTGTACCTAAGCTCCTTATTTAATGGCCAAGTCTGATGTTATTATTTTCTCAGTTGGAATTAGGCTACAACCCAATAGGATCTGATGGGGCAAAGGCTCTATGTGAAGTTCTCAAGTTCCATGGGAAGATAGAGACACTAAAGCTTGGTTGGTGTCAGGTAACATGTGCTTTTAATGCTCTCTCATTTTATTGAAGTTTTTCTCCTACATTACTCCCTGGATTGTTTTGCAGATAGGACCAAAGGGTGCTGAGTATATTGCCGATTGTTTGAAGTACAATACCACACTATCTACTTTGGACCTGCGGGCAAATGGACTTGGAGATGATGTACTGATCAATGCTTTATACATGCATAAGTGACTGTGTTTATAAATTGTGTGCTTGTCTCATGGATTTTACTTTGTTTTCCTTCTATAGGGCGCAATATGCTTGGCTCGCAGCTTGAAGATTGTCAACGAAGCTCTGACATCACTTGATTTAGGTTTCAATGAGATAAGAGTATGTTAATTGGCTACCATGCTTTTGAAACTTGCAGCCAGGCTTGCTCACATTGCTAGCATCTCTACAATATGAAAATCTTCTGCATGTGGAAACAGGACAAAGGAGCATTTGCTCTCGCACAAGCACTCAAAGCAAATGAAGATCTTGCTGTCACATCCTTGAACCTTGCAAGCAATTTCCTTACCAAATACGGACAGGTTATAATTGTTTTTTTTCTCTAGCCTTGTGAATCTTTAGAACTTGTAGTCATGTAGTATATGAATCAACACAGGTTGCTTTGACGGAGGCTCAAGACCATGTTTATGAAATGAGCGAGAAGGAAATCAACATTTACTTTTAGCCTTCATTTACTTGGCACGCCCAATTTGACTGCCTCGTATTCTTTCTTCCTGTCCCACATGGATGCATGAACATATGTAAGGCTTACTGCATTACTAGTTTATATGGTTTCACTCCGAGTAAGTGCATCTGATGAGGTATTTATCAGTTCAATTAAATTCTTTAGAGAAGCAAGTGGGGGAGTTGGGCAGAGCATGCAGCATGATAGCTGAAGAAAATTTTGATTTGTTTAGTTTATATCAGCATCTGCCTCTAGACAGTGCCAATGCATGTGTACTATGTCTTTCTGAAATTTTAGTTTCATAATTTTGTAAAATTTACATATTTGGATTGTTTTAATAATTGATAATAAATCATTCTTTTGTAGTTTCTTACTTTATTGTGTGGGTTGTTCCTATTCTTGGGGTTGAATCTGCTTATAGAAAAGTTAATCTAATGGTGCTCATCCCTTAAGCTGCTTATAGAAAACTTATAGTTAAATCCTATTTAAAATTTGTATAAACTTTGTGGGCCTGGACTGTGTGGAGACTTCTTGTTTACTCTATGACTGGAATTCCAGGGATGCTTCTCTTCGTGTTTTAAACCGATCCGACGAATTGGTTTGAAATCACGACAACAGGTATCTGGGTCTCGTTGAAAGCCCGTTCATATTCTCTGTCTCGTACTTGAACTCATAAAGTCAGGCATGGGACAAAGGTTTATAAATCCATCACAGCAGATATCTGGGTCGATCGAACGATCTCTCTCATAGAAGCCCTCTCTGTATTCTATCCTTGGTTTGTCAGTGGATCGGGCACTGTCTCAGAAGAACTAATTTAAGTTAGGCATGGACGAAATTTTGATCTAGTAATGGGATGCACATATATTTTGGTTGCGTTTGGAAGTGGAATAAAAAAAATTGGAATAGTGATTTTGTGGGAAAAAAAAGGTTGGGTAAATTATTCCCAAGTACTCCTGGATATGGTGGAGAACTTATATTATATTAATTTTCTGAAATACAAATTCTTATGACAGCTTGTGTCATTTGATTTCAATACGTTGCATGCTAGCATCAAGAAAGCCCTGAACCCTCCACCAACTCTCCACCTGAGAAAATCCATTATTTCCAAAAAAATTGCAGCATGATTCAAACCCATAATTACCTTCTCCCACCAACCAATGGTGATGCAACCAGTTGATACGCCAGTAACAGGGATTAAATAAACACCAAAACAGAGAGATTCACATGATTGTGCCGATGCCCGAAGTTTAAAACATACATGATGACAGTCAGAGCTGCTTCCTACATTTATTTCAATGAGAAAGGTCTTTAGGAAATAATAACGGCTAGATATCCTGCTATGCTGGCTTTACTTGCGATACGGGTCTAAACTCGACAAGTACATCCAGGTTCAAGTTGGTAGTAGCCTTTTGGCCTTAGGGCACGGGTAGATTGGGATGAAGCTTTGCGGTGTCCATTATGTGCATACCAAAAATTCATTGAACCCACAAATATTGGTGCAACAAATCCAATAATTGTACCAATCTCTTTATAGCAGGTGGTAAGAGAACTGTTCTTGTGCATGTAAGGGAGCCCCATAATTCATAATTTATGGACATCATGCATGTTTGAGTAATGCAATCAAGTCTCGCTGACTATTCGATCAGTAATACTTGTTCATAATACCCCTTCCCTCGCCTTGATTTAAAAAAAAAGAGAAGGGGGAATTTTAGAAACCTTTATATCCATATGCTTCTCCTAATTAATTTTACAATAACCCAATTTTGCTTCTATTGAACAAATCAAAAATTCAAAGTGTACATTGAACAAGAATCAGGGAAATGGAACACATCTGAATAGGAAAAAAACAGCTCTCTCTCTCTATATACATATATATATTGTGGGGTAGTGAGGAAGACAGCACTCAATTACGTTCTATCCTAGGATGTCCCCTTTTTTTTTGGGTCAGATGTCCATGTCTAACCCAACCCGTATGATCTCCAGCTTGTCACAAGGTCGGAGTCTGATGGTAAATCTGAACCGGGAGAAAAAAAGGAAAACAAAACAACTGTCGGGCGTCTGACCGGAGGAAAAGGGCCCCACTTTCATCACACGTAACGGTCCATAAGGGCATTCTCGGCATGTCAGATAAAAAAATTTAAAAAGTGATCCTGGAGTGCCAGTTTTATACAGCATTCGTTCTGTACGACGCCGGAAATCTCCGCACCACTGCGGGCGCCGACGAGCCCTAACGCGAAGAACAAGAAAGCGGGGCGATCGCGATGCAAGAAATCTTCGGATCGGTTCGCAGGTCTCTGGTCTTCCGACCAAACCCTAATGGCGACGAGGCCGCCGATGGTGGCGGTGGGGTCGGTGGCATCGCGGAAAAGATCGGTTTTTGTCTCAGAAAATCGAGAGTTGGGTTGGGTTTAGGGCTAGGGTTCCTCCACAAGGCCCCACCCTTAACTCCGGGGTCTCCGATCGCCGCCGAGGACGGCGCCCCTCCCATCCGGTGGAGGAAGGGCGAACTCATTGGCTGCGGTGCCTTTGGCCAGGTGTACATGGGTATGAATCTCGATTCTGGAGAGCTACTCGCCGTGAAACAGGTCTTCATTTTGTTTTAAATCTTTTTTCTGGGTTTGGGTTGGGGTTAGGGTTAAAGATTTGATCTTTGTTGATCCGGGTTGCTGACTGTGGATTGGTTTCTGGTTTGTAGGTTTTGATCGGGAAGAACAATGCTTCCAGGGAGAAAGCTCAAGTTAGGATCGTTTCCCTTGTTTCTTTACTATTTTGATTTTGTTTATTTATTTAATTTTTGAATCACACCATAAGTTGTTCTTTCGTATATAGAAGTGTTGGTTTGTACTTGCTTTCGTAATGCTATCCTTTAAATAAATGTGTAGGCTCATATAAGGGAGCTTGAGGAAGAAGTTAAGCTTTTAAAGAAGCTTTCTCACCGGAATATTGTTGTAAGTGGAGCAGATCGCCTTTTTCTCATGAAATGTTTTATCTGTTCTCTTAGCTGATTTCACCTAAATTTTTATCTGGGGTCTTGAACAGAGATACTTGGGAACTGTTAGGGAGGAGGAGACCTTAAATATTCTCTTGGAATTTGTGCCAGGTGGATCAATTTCATCACTGCTTGGGAAATTTGGGTCCTTTCCTGAAGCTGTAAGTGACTGTTTTTCGTTCATACTTCAATTGTCATATATGGAATGTCAGTAACTTCCTCTTTTAAACAGGTTATTAGAATGTATACAAAGCAGCTGTTGCAGGGCCTTGAGTATCTTCATCGTAATGGAATCATACATAGGGACATAAAGGCATGCCCATTTCCCAACATAGTTCCTTGTGGCTTTGTTGTTCTGTTTATTATTCTCACTGAAAATAGAAAATTGTTTGGATTTTGTCCAATTTCAGGGTGCAAATATACTTGTTGATAACAATGGGTGCATTAAACTTGCTGACTTTGGGGCATCTAAGCAAGTTGCTAAGCTGGTATGGGAGCAAAAGAAGTATTGCCTTTTTGCCTATTTTAATAATTTACTAGACCATACTGACTTCTGAGGAGTTTACTGTGGTAGGTTCAATGCACAAGCCTGTTTCTTAGGAATGATGTGAATTCTTAGATATCGATCCAAGTTGCTAGCATAACTGATCACCATTGACTTTCCAGATGATCTCCTTTGACTTTTGAGCCGTCCAGATAGTTGGATTTGACCCTTTCATGTGGCACTAAATAAGAGTATATAGAATCTATTCATAGTCTTGGAAGCTTGATCAATTTTGTGTGCTATTGACTCATATAATGTATGAATATTTGTCATCATATATGGTCCAGCATGATCAAAGTTTATCAGAATTGGTCCCACGTGTGAGATTTATGCCAGACATACTATTTTACTTGACAAATTCTGGGGGTTGAATCACATTTATGTTTGTCCCAATTTTGCTCTAGACTAGGCAATTCGAACTAATTTGACAGTTATGCTAGATATACTCGGTTGCAATTGTGCCAAAGTAGTATCTGGCTGAAACAGTTCTCCATTGGCCCAGAATCTAGGTCTTAATCAACTCCAAATTGGATAAGGCTCTTGCTACTTCTGACAACTCAATTACAGCCTTAAAAGAAAAAGAGGGGGGAGGCAAACACCTTTCTTTAGCCAAAAAGTGCAGATTCTTTCTTCTTTTTACCTTTTCCCCAAATGCGTAGGAACTTTATGATGGCTTTTGGGCGTCACATCCAGTAGTTGGTGACATATATAATTTACAAGTTAAAGTTATTTTTTCATGGGATGAAAACTAATCAATAATAATAAATAAGCTGAATGGCAGACTGATGCTTTATTCTGCAGTATATTCACTCAATTCTACTGGAAAAGTCAAATCCTGCTGAACGCACATATTGTAACTCTGGAGCTTTGCAATGCTCTTTTTTGAGGTTTAGTAGCCTCCTGGAAGTTTGCTATGCTAATTAAATATTAATATATTCTCAGTTTTTTTTTTTTTTTGGAATCTGCAATTTCGTTGTGGAGTTGTGCAGAAACTTTAATACTGCTAAGTTTAATTTTAGTGGATGTCCTTGTATTCTTAAACTTTGATTGGGGTTTATATGTTAACATCCTTTGCTTGTATTCCTGTCTCTTGATGGTGCTGTATGAAAATATACAAATTTTTAATCAAGGAGGGTTTATTTTTGGATAATGGCCACCCTGTCCATATGAGCCTTTCCTGTCAACTTCTAATAGAGATGGGCCTAATGGTCATATGGTGCAGAAGCAAATAATGTGTAACTGGGTTATGTTTTGAATCATTGTCATCTTTTACTGATATTTACTATTAATGCACTTAATGCTTAAAAAAGGAATATGTTTTACCACTTATGTACTGTTTATTTTTTTTCCGTTTCGTTCTTTTCATACTTTTCTTTTTTGAAGCATTTATAAGTATATAAGCCTTTGAACTTGTTAGGCAACCATCACTGCTGCCAAGTCAATGAAAGGTACTCCTTATTGGATGGCACCAGAAGTGATTGTTCAAAGTGGGCATAGCTTGTAAGCATCCAAATCCTTTCTGTATTTTTAACTATTTCTGGAACATTATATTCTTTCTTTCTATTTAATGATGTACTCTTGGATTTTGAACTTGCAACTTATTTTCTGCCTATCATTTATATTTTATTTGTGGCATCTTGCTTTACTAATCGATGGTTATATTTCCATTTATTTTTTGAAATATTTTTTCATGCTTCTGGGAAATCGTAGATATCTGCAAAGTGAACAAGACATCAAATGGACTTTCTATGCTTCTATGTCATTCAACCATCTTGTTTTCTGATTTTTTTCATGAAGAAGTATGTTGTGACTCCATATTGGTTATATGATTGTTCCTTAGTTGTCCCAGTAAATGTTTCTATTCGATTACAATCTGAGAATGAAAATTGATCCTGTCTGGGATAACAAGAAAAAGGAGATCATTACTCATAGATTATCCCTCTTGCAGTGCAAGAAGATTTGTTTGATGTTGATATTCCCTAATAATTCTATTGCATAATTCAAAAGCTATGACAATGCAGCCTAAGAGATGTTGAACTTTCCTGTGCATTTACGCTATCCTAAAGTTTATTAGAGGAACTTTAGATGTCTAGTACGTAGTTATACTTCCCTTTTGCTTGATTCAACATTACAAAAAAATTTCATGGCTTTAGGCAATAAGGTCTTGCCTCTTTTTAGGGAATATCACTATCCTAAAGTTTGTACGATTCCAAAATGTCAGTTGAGATAATTGGGGGGGCAACCTACCTCTTTTTTTTGCTATACTTTTTTTAAGGCATCTGTAATTGTTGCACCAAGAGAAGAATTTCATTGATAAGGGAGATGGAAGCTGTCTATTTCCCTCATATCATATTACGATGATGTTGTGATTCAATATGTAGGTCAAACATAAAGGATACTGATTTATATTGATAAAATATCACACCTGGTTTATAGCTCAAGAATTCTTGATATTTTTTCCTTCTTTCCATTACAGTCCATTTCTGCTGATTTTTTGAGCATATCTTGTACTTCCAGACACATTAAGTTTCATTTTGGCTATTGATCATTATAGATTGCTTTATCATGCACACAGTTTTATGGACAGCCTTCCTGCTTCTGTAACTTATTTTGGTGCAATTCTGTGTAAATTCTTCCAGCTCTGCTGACATTTGGAGTGTTGGTTGTACCATTATTGAGATGGCCACTGGCAAGCCTCCTTGGAGCCAGCAATACCAGGAGGTTAATATCTCTCTCTCTTTCTCCCCCTCTCACCCCCTCTCCTCTCCCTCTGTAGAATTTTATCAGGTCTGCAATAAATTTATAAATAAATATTCAGTTGCCAAACATTCAAATTTTGTTCAGGTTGCAGCTTTATTTCATGTTGGCACAACAAAGTCACACCCACCAATTCCAGAGCATCTTTCTTTAGAGGCCAAGGATTTTCTTTTGAAATGCTTACAAGAGTATGTACTGCTGTTTCTTTTTTATTTGGTTTGTTTATGCCAAAGTGTGCCTATCTGATGGTAGGCATGTCACATAGGCGGTTAGTTCACTTTTGACAAGCACTGCTAGAAATATTGTAGTAGTTGTAAATAACTATTGTCAACTCTTATTAAATAATGTTCAAGTGGATATATACTCATTCTCCTCATTGATTATGTCCTGTGACCGGGAAAGCTTGCACCCGGAATCCAGTCTAATGGCTAATATCCTGATATACATATGTCCAGACCTAGCTACTATTGTTGTTAAATTTTTTTTTTCCATTAGACATGTTTAGAGAAAATTGTTTTCCATCCGTCTCTTCTTAGATTGTGAGTGACCCAAGCTGATGGTAGTTATCCATTTTCACCATAAATTTGGTTATAGTCAAAGCCATTTCCATCCAGCTTTCACACGAACCCAAGCCAGCAGTTGTCACAAAGTCAATATCATAGGGATTACGGAGGGCCTATTTTGAATGTTTGAAGACTAATAACTCAATGGATTATACATACAAATGTAGGTGCTTGATATTTCTGAAGGGTCTGTATTGTGTTCCATCTCTCTCATTTACCCAGTCCCAACTGACCATATCAGGTGGTGAGCACCTGTGCTCACTGTGAAGTTTGAGTATAATGGAGACTGTTCCAGATCAGCTTTGTGCCCTAAACCTGATATATCCTGCACCTTATGGACCTCCTTTAATATGCTGACCTGATAACTGCTGCTGCTTTTTCCTCCTGCAATTTGTTATTGACAAAGTTCAATGAATATTTCTGAAATTGCTATTTAAAAAGCTCAAAAGCTCAAAGTTCAATATGCTGCCTTTTGGGTTATACTTTATTTTTCTTATGCTTTCTCTGAAGTCTGAGGACAGGCATTGCATTGTTTCCAGGGAACCAAACTTGAGGCCGAGTGCTTCTGATTTGCTGCAGGTAATACCGACTTTTGTTTCAAATTAACAGATCATGGAAGAATTGATTAATGATATTTAATCATCATCCTGATGACCAGATATCTCCATTATGGTGGAAAGTTCAACTCATATCTTGTATTATTCCTTGAAATTTTCTGTGCAGCATCCCTTTGTTACAGGGGAATTTCATGATCCGCATCCATTATATCATTCTTCAGTTAAGGTCAGCCTACCCACTACAAATTGGTTATGTTTTTCATCATTCGGTTCATATATAAGTATTCCTCTCCCTGATAACGGTCTCATGGCAGGAACCCTCCAAAACTGTGGTTCCATCATCGAAAGTGCAGATGGATAGCTTGTGAGGAATATTTTCATGATATTTGTATTTTTTAAGTTGTCTCTGTTATGCATTGGTGACTTGAGAAAGCTCTTCTGCTACATTCTTAATCTGACACCTTGTATTATGTGCAGAGGCTTGAACAATGTGAAGCATGCATGTGGCAGTGGCTCCACCATGAATCCTGAGAAGGCCTCAACAGTAAGACCTAGCTGGAAGGCAAGTACTGATGATGAGATGTGCCGGTTTGATGATGGAGATGATTTTCCAGTGGTTGGATCGGTAAGATTTTCATTTCTCTATGAGTAACTTACTTATACCATCTTAAAAGAGATTGCATTAATTTTGACCTTATTGGGTGTATTCGTACACACATTGTATGAAGCACCTGCTTTCAGCACACACACAAAAAAAAAAAAGAAAAAAAAAAAAGAAAAGAAGAGAGATTGCATTAATGTACATTATACTGCTTGCTGAAGTTAAGTGACAAATCTGCACTCATTTATTGATTTCAGAGCTTTAATCCAATGTCGGAGCCATTTGATGACTGGCCGTGCAAGTTTGACTTCAGTCCAGAACAACGAATCATGCACTCAGACGACTTGGGCATGCCGACTAATGGTGCTTCTGGTGGTGGTCAGGAAGGGGAAAATGGTTTTACGTTCCCTTGTGAGCAAGTATGTGAAGATGATGAAGTCACAGAGACAAAAATTAAGGCTTTCCTGGATGAGAAGGTTTGTATTAACAGTTCTTGTGCTTAAAAATGACTTATTATTTGATTTATCCATATAATGCATATGAACAAAGACTAGCAAGCAGTTTTATTATCAAAGCCTTCTCATATACTTAAAATAATGTGCTTTGGTTATGTATAACTTGCAACTGACATGTAATTGAACTTCCATCCATCTCAGGCCCTTGATCTGAAGAAGCTGCAGGACCCTTTATATGAAGAGTTCTACAACACCTTGAACGCTGCAAATTCTCAAGGAGTTGGTAGTACATGCAAGGAAAACATCAAAAATAATTCAAGATTACCACCCAAAAGCAAGTCATCACCCAACAAAGTAATATATGGGGCATCTTCCCCATGGGCTGATACCATGAAGAAAATTACCCCTGGGAACTGCAGTAGGCGAGTCTCAAGCAGCGGCGAGGAGAATAATCAGATTCCGAGAGAAATCCCTTCTCCTCAGCTTAACGAGCGGGGGGTAGGTCTTCTTCAAGATGCTCACCAAGAACCAACCAGCCTAAGGTTTGTTAAACAATCTTATATTCCAATGTGAACTATAAGGGAAGCAAGGATATTTATGTTTGACTGGCCCTTTAGGTCATTGTAATATATTGGAGAAAATCTTTCACCTTTCCTTTTCCCCTAGCATGTATTGTTTTTCTTTCTCATCTGATCTGCAATAACGTTTTGGGAACAGCAATGCAAGCTTTTCCGAGAGACGGAGGAAGTGGAAAGAAGAGTTGGATCAGGAGCTTGAGAGGGAAAGAGGTAATTATTTAAGCTTCACAAGCCAATCTTGGTATTTGCATTACTTATCTTCTTCTTATTTCATCAATGGCTCTGCTTGCAGAGGTGATGCGCCAGGCAGCAGGTCTTGTTGGGAAGATATCTCCGAAGGACAGAGGCCTAAATCAAAAGAGAGACCGCTTGCCACCCACATCTCCGGCCAAATAAGTGTACAAACCTACTGACCCTTTTAGCTAATCCTACTCTCTGCTGCTCATCTGGTCATCGATCAATATAAAACACATGGTGGCAAATGCAAAAAGGTTTTCATCATTGATTGGTCCTACTAATATGACCTGCCACCCTTGGTACGTGGAAGCAAGATATAATAGCCCTGACGGCTAGCGGTTTTTGCTGGTTTGAGCATGACCAAAACAAAAAAAAAAAAAAACAACATCATGTTGATCTGTCGATCCCCAAATGTGATACAAGGAAGGATGATGTTATGTTTGTTTTGCAAAGCAATCGGCATGTTAGCAAATTGATGTTGTATCATGTTTGGCTTATGCTAATGCCATCTGAGATGCTTGTTACGGGTTCTAAATGGAGACTGATTTTTCTCCCTTTTTTTTTTAAAAAAAAAAAGACTGTAAAACGTTCTATAAAATAAATATATTAGAAATTTATTGCAAAAGAAAACAAAAATTAAGGTAATATTGAAAACAAAATTAGCTTAATGGTGGTACCCCTCTGCTTATAAACTGGTCTCGAAGTGTTTTAGCTAAAAAAGCTGAGCAACCCTTCCAAACATTTTGATCTGATGTGATTCAGCGTTTGAGGTGAATGAATTCTCTAGCTGAGGAGTTCCGTAGCAACTCTTGCGATCCCACACGGTCTTTGTTGCCTTCTTCTCAGCCTGGACATTGGGGTGCGTTAAATTTGCCTGATGGTGTTTCCTCTCTGTAGCCATTTCTTGGTTGAGAGGTCTACTTTGTTGGAGTTGTTCATGAAGGCTGCGCTGGAGCAAGCTTTGTCATCCGAGACTATTCTGAGGCTGGATTCTGCGCTGGAACAGCTTGCAGTCCACCATTATAATGTAATTACTGTATGTCTGTAAGGTGACTCCTCAACTTGGATCGATGTAAAAGATAGTAGCAGGCATCAATATCTCATGGATATCAAGTGCATCAGAGCTTCCATGCACACCACCCACATTTTAAGAGAAGGAATCAAGATGACATATGGATGATTCCTTCTTGTCTTTTGATATCTTCCTTTGTTGAGTCTATAATTTTGTGGTGGCTTTGCCTCCCTCTCGGAAAAAGAACGAATTCAGATAGATTTATAGCACCACACGTCCCGTATTATATATACACCGAGCTATTAAAATACTTGCACCAAACATGGAGAAGGCAAGGTGAGGCAGGGTAGAAGGCGGGACGTGGCACAAACGGGACCGCAACCAGTTATTAGCCACAGGCCTTCAGGTTGGGTCTTCTTCTCTGGTTCGAGGCTACGGAACACGTGGCACATGCACCATTTCTCCCTACTAGAGCCAGGTCGGGGCGAGCTTGCTCTTAAATTGGGTGGCGAAGCCTCAGGGCTCTTATTTTTTCCCCCATCTTCCCTGCGCTTTTAGCACCTTCCCGTGAAGCAGCCCATCGAGGTCCGGAGCTGCGCGGCGTCGCAATGGCCGGCTCTCTCTCCAAGTCCTCCCTCTTCTCAGGCTTACGCTTCCACTCCCAGGTCTCTACTCTCCCCACGACATCTTTTCTCTATTTTATTCTTTCGGATCGATCCCATCTCTCTCATCCCCGATCCCTTTCTTGCTGCAGAAGGCGGAGCCAGTGCTCCATCTACCGCACCGGGGATACCACATCGAGCTCGGAGCTCGCGAGAAGGCGGTGAGCCTTCGTCCCCTTCTTGTCTTCTATTATTTATCATCCTGCTGAAGTTAGCAAAAATTTGGTGGTTAGGGTTTCGGTCTTGTTAACTGTAAGATTTGTAGATCGCAATCATCGCTTTCTTGTGGCTCATGATTGGGGGGTTAACGATTACGTTGGGATGAGGGGAAAGAAGATCAGAATGTTGGTTTGATGAGTTTCCTCTTGGTGGGCGCTAACGATAATGTGATCGTTGTAACTTTTGAGCTTTGATCAATTTTGGGCAACAGTCGATTAAATATTTTTTTTTATCCTTCTCCATGATCATGCGATCATCTTATTCTTGTGCTTGCTTGCTCATCTCATAATTCTTGTTGTGTAATGGATGATACCGCAGCTCCTGGAAGAAGATCCCGCGCTAAAGAAGTTCAAATCGTACAAGAATACTGTGAAGCGTGTATCGAAAATTGGGGACGTCCTTACCGTGATTGTCGTTGCTGGTATGATTTATCAGCAAACATGATTGATTTTGTTGTTAATCTTTGACTTAATTGCAATTCTTACTGTGAAATACAATTTTGTCATCCAAAATGCATGTGCTCGTTATGCTAGCAGAAACTTGATTTGCAGTGTAATGTGTTCTGTTCGGTGATTCTATATTGATTGTGGAAACAGATAATGCTTCTACCAAATTGTCCACGCTATTTACTTATGGACACATGAGTGATGTTATTTGTTTTTATCTTTTTCTTGTGTCTGTGCATGCATGCACTTGCATGTGCATAAGTTTTTTTTAGAGCAGTTCGTGTGAACTGCGAAGAATAATTTCTTTTCAACTCATTCAACGCCAGTGGAAATGCATACATCATGTAAATAATTTAGATGGATAACATGTTCTTTACTGTTCTTAATGTATCTTTGCTGGTGAGTATTAGGAACATGCTGATACTTGGTACCAGATAAGATAACTAGATATCATGTGTCCAAATTAAAGGACAAATGGATGGGCTTGCTTCCTATTTTATGGAGGTTCGTGTTACTTAATTGGAGAAATATATATTGATAATAGAGGGATATCTTTAAGCTTTTAACAAAGCTTGATGAACTTTGGCAGTGACAAGCAAGTTTAATGCTTTGGGTGTTCAGAAGCTGACTGATGTGAGTCAAGGAAGTGAGGAGTGTTGGGGGTGGTCAAGAGAGAAATTTGACAGAGAGGGCAAGGGTAAAATAGTTAGGATTGGGTCATCAAGTTTGTGAAAGTTTGGAGAACTTTCAAGTCTCTAGATTTGAAGTCATCTAATTAATTAGCTGATCTTTTCTTTTTATTTAGAAAAGTCCACTATGCCTTTCAAGTGTTGGAGTCTAGCGATAATTAAGTTTTACATGGGATGGGAGAGTTGTTAGTTGTTTTATTGCAACTCAATCTCTTGACTTATTGACTTTTTCTCGAAAAAAAACCTTCACTTAGAGAATTGGGGTGTGCGAGGGCCATGTGTAGCATCCATTCCATGATGTGGGGGACGAGGGACCAGGATTGGGATTCAAGGAGGTCCGAAGTGATTTCAAAGTTATTTTGTTGTACACAGTGGGGACCAGTCCGCCCAATTATGGTATAGACTTGCCCCAGCTTTTTTCCTTTCTTTCCTGTCATCTCTATTCGTCTATCCCTTTATCTATTGACTAGGGATTAATCTTTAAAAAGTTTGAGACTTTCCAATGCTTAAAAAAAAAAAAGTAAAATTGGAGTAAGAAGAAAGCTGAACAGAACTCCTGACCCCTCTTAAATACATAGGCCAGCTTGCCATAGATTTGGATGCCACTTTAGGCTGCCAAGGTCATGAATTATTGGCATGCCAATGGGGGCTCAAAATTGTCATCTTTGTAGCTACAACCTTTTTCTAAACAATAAGTGCAAGTTGACTAGTTATTAGCATTTCTAATTAAGTAAAACTTAAATGTGACAGTTCACTAGAAGAGTTTGCATACTTAAGACTATCAACTATTCATGGCATTATAGTTGAAAATTCAAGTGCAATCAATTGCAATAAAATGTTTTTTTAGTAGAGCACTTAAAGAAAAGGGGCCAAGTGAAGACACTTCCAGTCGACATAAACAGGGCAGTACATTTTTGGAGTGCCATAGAGTGTTGTGCCATGTGTTGTCTGGGTGTCCAAAAGTGGACACTCTAGGAAATAGGAACTCTTAAAAATTGAAGTGATGAGGTAACACAGCCAGCTACACAAGACAAGGCCCTCTCAAAATATCTTGGGGCTCATCGACAAGGCTATATAGATTTCAGAAACTCCATTATTTAGTCATTTTCAAATTCACTATACCTAGTGTGTGCTATATCACTGCTGTCAAAGGCATGCTTAGGTGCAGCGCTGGCACCTCTTCTTCCTCAAATCAAGGCGACTTCACTTGGGTGCACAAAATGTGCGTTTCAATGAAGCACCAACCCCACAAAATGGCATGCCTTTTTTGTGGTTGTCTATGTGTGTATGTAACTATGATGATTGCTGGTCAGTTGTGCCTGTCTACTGTTTTTCCTGATGATGGTTTGTATTGGTCTCTTATGTGTTTGTATTTGCATTTTTTTGACCATTTGTGGGTATAGCTGAAATTATTTATTGTGTTTGTATATGGATTTATGTGTTGTGTATGTTTGTCTTATTTATATTATCAAATAACATCATAATTTCATTATATGCATGCATGCATATAGTTACATATATACACTTTCATATATTGTATGCACATGTGAATACATACATATTTATATGTATGTTTTTGCTTACTTACATGTATGCACAGATATATATGGCAGTAAATATACATAAAATGAATTCGTGGTGTTAAACATATTTGTTAATGAAAATGGTACGAACAAACACAACACAAAGCAAGCACAAATCCATATAGGTATATTTGTGTGTATCAAGGTCCGCCGTACCGGTACCGGTCGGCGTACCGGTGGCCGGCCGGACCGGTACGGTACCGGTCCGGTCCGGTACGTACCGGCTGGTACCGGTCCCGTACCGGCGGGTACGCGGTGGTTTCAAAAACCACAGCGCGCGGCGCTGTGGTTCTAAAAAAAAAAAAAAATCGTACCGGTGCGAACCGGCCGGTTCGGGCCGGTACGAGGCCGGTACGGGCTCCGAACCGGCCGGTACCGGCCGGTACGGGCTCCGAACCGGCCGGTACGGGCCCGTACCGGCCGGTTCGGATAAAAGACCGGAAAATACCGGTTTTTTATCCGTTCCGGTACCGGTCCACGGCCGGACCGGTACGTACCGGCCCGTACCGGCCGGTACGGGCCGGTACGGCATTCCATGGTGTGTATATATCTACTTGTATACCTTACTACATGCCTTGCTTTACGCCTTGTGCCTTTAATGACTTTGTACACTATAGGTTAACATCAAAATCACAAAATTTAGAATTATTCATCCATCAAATCCATCCTTGAAAAGGTTAATATTCACTTAGAAGAAGAAAAAAAAGAGAAAACCTTCATCCTTAAACCTTTCTGCTAAGTATGTTGGAGCTATTTGTGAAGTGTAAAGAGTCTGTTTTTAATTTTTTTTTTTTAAGGTTTAAAATAAGTAACCAGTATGTATTCTAATTTATCCACTGAGATTGGTATATCATTCATATTGGATACAGATATGGCATGCAATTCGAAGTGTTCATTGATCTTATAATGGAAGAGATGGATTTTTGTATCCCTTAATTCTTATGTAATGTTGTTTAATGTGGATGCGGATGGCAAGCCTAAGATGGTAAGATAATTTGTCTTGTAACTGCTAGACATTTTGCATTTCTATTATAGTGTTTTTTCCGTTTTAAGTTTGGAATGGAGTCAAGGGTGAAAACAAAGGGAGGGTTAGGTCCCAACCCGACCCGATGCAACCCAAAATTGGACCTGATCCGACTTGCCCAAGAAACTGACACTACCCAAGAACTCAAATAGATATCTAGATTACAATAACTTTGCGGCATCTCATCTCCTTGTTGTAAGACTCACTCTTTGCACTGCCCTCTTCTCCACCCCCTCCGCCCATAGAGGTCACAGCACTGCCCCACTTCCACCTTCTTACTACCGTGGACATAGGCATGGGCTCCTTCAAGCTCGTCTTTGCTTGTGTCATCCCATCTAGTTGCCTCCTTGCCCTCAACCGCCTCAAGGACCTCTTGTTCGGCCATGTCGCCTCCCCAATGTATCCCTCCCCTTGTCGCCTTCCTCCACACCCTCATCACCCTCTACCGCCATGTCTTGTCGTCACCTCCGTGGTCCACGACACCCTCAATTGCATCAACCTCCTCTTCACTCCGACCTCGACCTCGAAGTTAAAAGCGCGGTGCCCCCAGCTGTGCTGACTCCGAATCCAATGATTCTCTCTTTTTTGTTTGATCTTCAAAGAGAAGAGGAGAGGGATCAGAGTCGGGTTAGATTGGGTTGAAATTTGTGTCATCGAGTCGGGTAATGGGACGTATTAGGTTATAGGTTGGATCGGCCTAGACCCAACATATCGACGAGGGAGGGCTGGCGAGGGGGCACATGCCCCCCTCACTATGAAAAACTCCTTGTATGCCCCTTAGCTAGTTTCATCCTTCTCTTATTCGAAATCCCCAGGCCCCCTTCATCTAGGCCCAAGGCCTTCCCATCCAAAAAAAGAAGAAGAAAGTAAATATAATAGAAATATAATACTCTCGTATATGTGGAGGAGGCTGCCCCATCCTGGTTTGCATGCCGTGCTTCCTCTCTAACCTAGACTCTCTCCCCCCACTTTGCCTGCTCACTCTCAGATGGCTGGCACTCACACACCTTGCACCTCTAGCCTCTTCAAACTCCCTTAATGCGAGATCTCTCTCTCATATGTGCGTCTATTGCCCGTTGGCCAAGCTCCAATGTCCTCTTGTTATCCCATCCTATCACCAAGGACCAGCTCTCTGACTCTCTTTCATCTTTCTAGTTGACCATGGGCCACTTGTCTAGGCTCACCCCTCTTCCATCCTCTCTCATGATTTAGTTTGGTAAACAAGATTTTTTTGCATAGTCATAGTATAATATTGTGCCTAATATTGTGCATAATATGTTTATCTATGGTATTTAACTCATGCACCTTGCTTATTAGTGACTTGAGACACAATATTCGTTTAGTTAGATTTATTAATTGCTAGTATTTCATGTTTTGCTTTTTAAAATGATTGGGGTTCTTTTTATTAATTGGTTGTTTGTTTGTATCTCTCAAAGTGGCTCATATAATTATCCTAAGCCTATTAAAATGTAAGTTATTAGCAATTTATGTTAAATCAGGAGATTCTATTAAAAAATTTCAAATGACGTTAGTTTTTGTACAACTTTTTCTTGGACTTAACAGTTTTTCGATATTTGAACTATTAATAAAAAGATGAGTGCCTAATCATTAATAATACATGACAAACCATCCTTTAGTACCGTGCTATATACATCTATATTTTGGTTGATATTAAGCTGGTGATTATCTTCTTCGATTAATTTAACTTTATTCACATTGATGATCAAATGATAGGTAGAATTGAAAATTTTGTGAATAAAAGTTGAAATTTTTTCCCTAAATATCTCTAAATAATGTCAAAAAGTTTCACTGGTATAGATTTCATAGTTTAGATCTTTAAATTTTTAATTCATGAAGAAAATGAACTAGGTTTGGGAGATTATTTTTCAATGTCATATGTTAAGTAATCATGATCCCCCCTCCCCAACCCCCAAAAAAATTCAAAATCCTGTCTCTGCACGTGGATAGACTATAGAGTCAAAGATAACACTAACATGCTCGTCTGTTATCGCATAATTTCTTAAAATTCTTCTTCTTTTTTTTTTTTTTTTTTTTTTAAATCTATGTGGTTCAATGCTATATGCCTTTAGCAGGTCCATGGCTTAGCCTGTTGAGAGTTTGAACACCTTAGGCTTAACCTTTTTAAACATTGGTTCACACATTTGTCAATCAGGCCTTAAAGGTGAGAACTTGGAGAGTGTAGTATTCACTAGAAACATTGTTTTTCCTTGGAAAGCATTGGATTGCAACATCTGATCAGTAGCTTGGTGGAGGAGAGACTTTCAGTAATGCTGTGGCAGAAGTCTGACAAGGAGAAACCCTGCTTGCCATTTGCTTGGTTTTAGCTGAACTCTGATTCCCATCATTCCATTGGTTAAATATAACAATGATCCTAATCAAACAATGGTATCAAGTATCAACACATTAGATAAAATATAACAATGATCCTAATCAAACAATGGTATCAAGTATCAACACATTAGATACATACATACATACATACATACATACATACATGTGTGTGTGTCTGTGTGTGTGTTCTTAGGGACAAGTTGATTACCTCATAAATCACACTAATTCAGATTGAAATCATAACTTGGATTTGTCTCAAAAACTTGCAGATTCTCCTCAAATAAGATTCTTAAAATACCAACATACCAAGTCCAAGGGTTCCTTTATTTGTGATGTTACAGTTTTTCAGGACAAACACATTTAGGTATATAAGAAACCTTTACTTGAATAGGAAATCACATGTCCAGTGCTGTGACTGATTGTGCATTTTTGCCCAACTCATTTCAGATCTCTATAGGATTGCTGCTGCTATGTGTTAAAGGTCTGCCATGTCATCGTAATTCAAATCCAAAGCTGTAGTTAGGCATTTCTGCATCGAAGGATATTGACTGTATCATCTACTGCTTTTACCAGCCATATACTGTGGCATATGACAGTGATTCAATATTTTACAAGAGTCATAAGATGATGGTTGTCTGGGTCACTGTTGAAGAAATATATTTTAGATATTTTGTCTCTGTGAGCATGGGTTTCTTATATGTTCCGTTCCTAATATCTTAGGGAAAGCATATGTTGGCCTTTATTAGCACTTTCTGAGGGACTACCATAATCTGTATCATTGTTCTGATTCATATGAAATGTATAATCATTCCAATAACCAAAAGCTGTCATGCTGTCATCACCAAATATACATTAGAGTCTTAAAATAACAGTTTGACCAATTCCACAAAATTTAAGGGTAGAAAATTGATAAATATCATATTCTTGTTCTGATAACTGCATTCACAAGTGCTCGGAAGATACAATCATTTTGCTTCCTGGTTTCAGCGTGCAGCTATGAGATTTATGCTGTGGCGGCAACAAGAGGGGAGCAAAGGCAGCCCTAATAATATCAAGTTTGCCTAATAAAAGAATGGTTTTCCCTTCAAGTCATGTGCTTTTTTCAGACTGCCTTTAGCATTGCTTTGTCGGACAGCACCGGAAATCATTTTAAAACATCAGCCATACTTGGCAAACAATGGTATTCAAAATGGTTGTATTTTTCATATTGCAGTCAGTTTTTGTTTGGACAAAAAATCGAATGCTGTAAATTGAGGATCTAGTTTCCGAGATTGTTAAATAAGTTTTCTGATCACTTGCTCGTAAGTTGGGCTTCAGTAGGCACTGAACACTCCTGAAAGAATGTGTGTCTACTATGAGATGAATGACTGCGAGACTGTGTTTTAGATATCATCACCGGTCATTACATTTAGATTCATTTGACCATATATTCTTTGGTTTTTGCTATTAGATATCCTATTTTTTCAAAAAATCTCCGAGGTACTACAAATCAGTGGTCGAGGCAACTCTTAATAGGGACTGTTAGGCCTAGGTTGTGATATGTGCATAGAAATTTCTAGTAAATTTTATGCTGGCGACGTTAACATGCCTTATGAACTTTAGGCAGTTGATCTGTGTAGCTTTTAAACATTTGGTGGATTCTGCATTTTTCTTTTTCTAAATTTCAAAATGTTTTCTCTCAAATGAACCGTGCAGGCTGAAGCCATGATTCTGCCCCCGCAGGGTGGTAGCAGTCATTTCAGCACTATAATAATTAGATGACGTATGGTGTGATTATTCTAAGCGAAATCATTAAATTTTGTGCCTGGGTATCGAGGGAACAAAGTTTGTGCCTGGAGCAGGGCTTTTTAATATGTATTTCCAGAAAATCTTCTGAGAACGATATTATAATTAAAAATACAAAAAATCTGAAATCAAATTATGATTGATGATCATCGTTCCCCCTACAACTGAACCATGCAAAATCTGGCTACATACCTCGCCTTGGAGATCAAGATCAAAGGCAAAGATACAGCACTCCTCCGTAAATATATATAAAAGCTTAGACAAAAATTCCGTATATGTATACACTACTCTATTTTCTGTATTCAACGCAAGTTTACGACCTCCCTAGAAGATGGGTGGTAAGCAGCAGATGGAAATAGACGAATAATATAAATAAGTAAACCAATGTAATTGTACAACTTACTCGCTTCATATACAAATAATGAGGAACTTTAGTAGTACTTCTTAAATCTCCAGAAAGGCCTGCTGCAGAAAAAAAACACCACGGGTTCAAAGTACAACATGCCATATCAGGGCTGGAGCATGATGCAGTCAGCGTAATCATTAGGCAACACAACATTCTAGGATGGGATCACTCAAAATCCTATCTCACGCAATCTTGAGCCACCTCTTGGAACCCTGAAATTACAAAAGCTTCAAGACGCTGCAGAGCACAATTGACGCTGACATCAATGCTAGTTTTGAACATCAAGTTTTCTCCAGTGAGCATTGAATCTAATGATATGCTAGGGTTATGGTTCGGTAAAATTTACTAGGCATGACATTAAACATTGAACCAAGATTATGACAAAGTGCTTCAAAGAAGCAGAATCAAGAGCAATACATATGGACGGCAACATTCATCTTAGCAACTTATAAATTAAAGCACGGCTCCGCCAAACCCAGGCATGTCTGAAGCCAAATTTACAAGTGCAGGAAATATAAATGAAACGTCCAAGGGCTTATTATTTGCCCATCAATCAAACTTGTTCTCTATCACCAAATGCTGACCCACGTCCCCCTCGGCCACCTCGTGATCCCCCCCGATTGCCATCTCTCTGTAAAAGCATAATATTATATGTTATAAACTCGTGAATGAAGAAATCCCAATAATCAGTCGTCATCTGTGATAAAGCAATAAGAAAAATGGTAACTTTGAACTGATGCACAGATCAAGGGAAAGATGACCATGTACCCTGTAACTCCCAGCAGCTCTGCCTCTTCTTGAGGGTGGCTGAGCTGTCATTCTGGCTTGTTGTCTCAAAATGGCATTCTGTCTAGCTCTCTCAGATATGGTTATTGTTCTGTGGCCCCGTGATTCTTCTGTATCCGTAACAGTGCTGGCACTCTGCTGTTCCGAGACTGCACTTTGTGGAGGAGTGCTTGGTGGAACCTCAGATATGCCTGCAGATGTCTGTGGACTCTGCACAGTATCAGGAGCACCATGATCACTGTTATCATTGCCTTCAGCAACCTCTTCCATAGCATCAACACTTTCACTCACAACTTCAGGTGAGGCAGCCTCAACAAGCTCCCCAGTTTCATCCCCAGTCCGATCTCCATCACCAGGCGCAGACTCATGCTGGCATTCTACTGATGTACCATCCTCTTGTTGCTGTTCTGGTTCATCAGGCAACAATTCCCCCTCTTCCCTCTCTTCTTCACCATCTGCAGCTAAAGACTGCAATATTTCTTTTCCATCTTCATTCTTTAAGCATTCATCAAGCAAATCCAATGGTGCTCTAGACTTATCAGCAACCTCTTCTGCAATTGCATCCCCTTCATACTGAATGTCATCTTCTTGATTTGCACCATCCATTGATAGCTTTTGATGTTCCTCTATTTCTTCATTTGTTGCAGCATCATCCTTCGCCGTGTCCACAATATCCTCGCCTGACAAGGCTGGAGCTTGATCAGATTCCGTATCTTCCACAGGTGGTTGTGTATCAGAAATATCAACAGATGGAACAGATGACTGTGGTGCTGTGTCAGGATTCTCAGAAGATGATGCGATGGTTTTTCCTTCACAGGCCTCTTGGACATCAGAGTCCTTGGATTTCTTCAATGGAGGTGCAACATCAGGTCCGGTCTCTTCTTGTGAAACAGACTCTTCTCTTAGCTCTGGTGCTGATGATGAAGCCAGGCGTTTGCGAGCAGAAGATGGATGTCGCGAAGAAATGTCACCTAAAAGTTCTGGTTCATGAGATGTACCAACTTTTCCCTCTTCTGCTGCAGTAGACCCTTCCATTCCTGACATTTCTATGTCAACTTGAGGTTCTTCAGGCCTCTCAAGACGAGGACGTACAAGCCGCCTCCCTCCCTTACGGGCTTCACTAACTGGTTTGACCACAGCAGACCCTTTCTCTTTTTCCTGTGTTGTTTTCACATGAGGTGTAGTAGAAAGTCTCGCCTGCTGAGAGGGAACCTGCCGACCTGTAGAAAGCATAAAAAAGACAACTTATAATTGTGAAGCTTCTTGAAAACACACCAATGTGAATCACACTGAACAGAACCTGGAGCGGCCATGGATGTATCCACAGTTGATGTGTCTGAAGTGAGGGGATGACTTCCCTGACCATCATTTAAAAGGGAATTCACTGCTTCTCCCAAGTTAGAAGTGGAAAAGAAGTATTTATGAGTTTCTTCATCCAAGCTAAACCCAGGAGGAAGTTGAGTATCAGTTAGTCCAGTTCCCTGCACACAATCGCAAAGAAAACAAAAATATAAATCCAATAAGGATACAAACACAACCAAAAAGAAATGTGCAACACCCCCACCTCCAAAAAGGAAAAAAAAGGAAAAAGAATGTGCTGTTATATATGGAAAAAGAATGAAATCTAGCCTTGAAAATTCCATTGCAAAACAAGAACTGGAACATTTGCAAGTAAGAGGAGAAAATAAATCCAAGAAGGTAAGAATGCACAACCATATGTGGACTTCCTCCAGAAAGAAAACATACATATGAACACATGGTTTCTCATTCTATAAAAGCATGAGAGGTGCAAACTGGATGGTTTCGTGATACTGGTTCCTTTACCATGTTATGTTGGCAAGAAAGGCATCCAATGACATTTTAATACAATTATAGTTGGTGTCATTGCAAATATTAGAGCTATTCCAAGCACTTTCCAATTTGTAGTAGTTCTTGGGGTGCAGTAGGGCTCATAAGCCATCAAAAACTAATTGTACTGGCAGTATAACAAGCTCCACGAATGAAAGTTTGACCTACTAACATTTTTGCTAGGCTATTGGCAACCCAACGACCAACCTGAAACCCAACCTTATTCCATAGGAAAAAAGATAGTTTTAATAAACAAATTCTTAGATGTAAAATTTTTACAGAAACAGAGTTGATCCTCCACATAGATTGTGATGATGTCATTATCACCAGACCACATATGAACCTAACAAACTCCAGTAGCCAGCAACATTGATCCATGATTGTTGCTTCCTCATTTATTTCACTCCTTCCCAGCTTCTCTCTTTGCTCTAAGGACCATAACTTCCATTTATGCTTGCTGATCTTGCAGCCACCACCGCACAAACAAGAAGCAGCTGGCACATTGAAATACACAGATGGAAGACGCCCAGCTCCATTCTATAATTCAAATTCACTTATTAAAGATACCAACAGTTTCCTTTAGAAAGGTGGTCCGGTCTTTCTCTCTCTTCATCCACATGCATGGGCATGTGCATGAATATATGAGAGTACATGCATGTATAACTCTCTACTGTAAGCTTTCACAGCCATGCTCGATACTTGGATTGCAAACCCACCAAGCCACAATGCCACCATGCAAGGAGCATAGAGTATTGGTCAATGCTCATAAGTCCAATAACTGTACTGTTGGAGGACTAAGTACAATAACTCTACTGTTTGAGGACTAAGTACAATAACTCCACTGTTTGAGGACTAAGTACCAACCAACATCTGGAGGTTTCAACCCGCCAAAATAAAGAATATTTCTCAACACCTACATTATTTGAAAGATTATTCTCAATTTCCAGGTTATGGATAAACAAATGAGAACATTCCTACAAAAAGGTGAGATAAATCAACTGACATGGCAAAAGAATGATGTGCAATCACTAGAAAGCACTGAGCCTTAAACAAAAATAATATCAGAAGACTATATTCCAGGTTTCAAAAGAATCTTTTAACCTGCTGATCTCGTTAATGTGCTAGATTAGAAAAAGACTGTTTCATGGTTCAAAAGGATGCACATCCATGAAAAACGTTCCTTCAAATACACAGCTTGATAACTATAACCTTCAATGAGAGAGAATTGTCAAAATTAAGCAGCGGTCATTTCACACCTCAGAGGCAGCTGTATACTTCATCCATCAGCTCACATACCATCAGTTATGTCTCAAAAATCTCTGCATTCTATTGCACAATGAATCCAAGATAATAGAAATAATCAAATTCTAGTATCTTCTCGCCATCAATTTTGATGAAGGCATCTTTTTTAAAATTATCAAAATCAAGAGTTTAGTGGAAGAGTTTATAAAAAAGTACCACAATTAACAAGTCAGCTGTGTGGATCATTGTGAATAAGCAAAGCAGATGTAACATTAAAAAAGATGCAAAATCTATGAACTGACGAAATGCAAACTAAAGTACAGAAGGTCAAGGTCCTGGGAACAAACGAAAACTGCACAGAAGTCAAATGAATGATATATACCTCCACCACAGCACGTATGGCAAGTTTGTGCTTTGAAAGTTCCTCTACAAGCCTTCTCTTATCCTACAAATGATACAGAAATAAGTTAGCCATGATTTCTTTATATGTGTGACTTATTTGAAAGTTCACAACAATTCTGCTCATGCATACATGAAAGAGAGGAGCAAAAAAAGCTTCTAAATAATTGATTACTTTCATGAAAGACTACACGTGAATTTCTGTTTGATGCTTTTGTTCTGCTTCTGATTTCTTTCTCAAATACTGCAATCCGTTTGGAGTTAAGAATTGATTGCTTAAAATTAAAATAAGCAGGTCATTTTGTTATTGTGAGATCCCCTTAACTAGCAGAAAGTTCATATTTACCAGGCTATTAATTCAAATTTCTTTACTATACTTCTCTACCAAGTTACTGATGTCATGTAAATTGTCATAATTCTCTGCTAGGTCTCAAAGCAGGCATTTTAAACTCGACAATGAATTGGCACAGACCATGAATTCTGGCTTTGTATAAATTATCACAATTATTTCCTAGCTGAACAGATTATGAGATATGGATACACTCACATGGTAAAAATGTTAGAACAATCTGAGTCAGGTTTCCAGTCCCGTCAGAAACTCCAGAAATATGAAACTGAAACAGGAAAGTTTTGATTTTCCCCAGAACAAATCCGCAATAGGATTGATTTTATGTTTTTAGCAAACCTGGCCTATGAGGCCAAATTCACTTACATATGAGCTATCTATGCCATTTATTGCCATTTCTTCATTTCTTTCTATTTTTTAATCATTTGCTCCAAATCAAACTTACATTTATGGGTTTTGAGAGGATTTAGAATTAAAGGAAACTGTGTTTCAAATAAAGTTTTTGCCATAGTTTGCTCCTTAAAACTCAAATCCAAAGGCACTAAATTGTTTTCATCCTTAACTGCAATCAATAAGCAACATTATCTTCATTACATTTTATTTTTTTAATTACTTTTTTCACCAACTTAACATGAAATCAGGAAAATGGTACTTAAAGAGGTCTCAACATGCTGTAAATTCTTTGCCTAACACAGTTCATTTTCTTTGTTTTTTTTCTATGTTACTTAATTTTGATACATTTTCTTAAAATTTTTCAACAGAAATTTCCTAGCTGAAAACTGAATCTGAATAGAAGCCCATGTGCTCTAACCCAAACTAAAACCAAGTGAATAAAAGTTGGTTGAATATAAAGGCACAGATTTGAGAAAAATAACAATTAAATTGAGAATTAGGTAACTTCTATGGTGACGTAGAACAAACAAGAATCCCAAAAACTATGTTCTCATTAATCTAAGTTGAAGAACACAAGCATCAAGATCCAATATGAACTTTGCTCCTAATTTTGTTTCAGAGAACATGATATATCAGCTAAGTTTCCCATCAAATATGGTGTAGCCTTGAATCAACTATACATAGATAGTTTTAATGAGAGAGAAGTGAAACTACATATTGGCTAATTGGCTGTGGCATATCCATGCTATTTGGAAAAGATAAGTCATTTTATGTTATTTAGGACTTGTAAGCCCTGTCCTTCTATGTAAACAAGACAGAAACCACATGATTTGCACATCAAGTTCCCATCTTCATATAACACTAAGAAGCATCATTCATGAAGATTTAATTTGACATTGCAAACATGACTAGATAAGCCTGTAGTTGAAAAATTGTTTCAATTTTTAACAAGCGCTTAAAAAAATATAGAAGCAACGTGCTTTTTTAATACAGAAATAGAACAAAAATGCTACACATCAGTCATAGAGAAAACCTTGTTTACTGTCTGCATAATATCAAGTACTGCCTTCTCATTCTTTTGCCGCTTTGCTTTCTCTTTCTTGTTGTCATCCCTCTCTCTCTCTAGAGTTTTCTCCAGTATCTGGTTTCTCATATGTTAGTGAAACATCCACAAGAACAAAAAAAAATAAATTTTCAGTATGGAATGTGGACCTGTATTCTGGTGTCCTTCTCCTTTGCGGCCTGGTCCACTGAGTCAGCTGTGTTCTTCTTGGCTGCCAAGTTTGACCAGATTAGGAAAAGAAAACAATACATGTAACAGTATACAGATGCACTATGGTCATTAGTACTTGATTTTAAACCTTCTATCTGTTTCGAAAGGGCATTAGTACTTGATTTTAAATCTTCTATCTGTTTTGAAAGGGCTTGGTTTTCCTTGTTCAGTTCTTCCTTCTCTTTTGTCAAGGTCTCATTCTTTTTCTGAAGCACAAAAAAAATAAGCAAAAAAAATTAGTGTGTTTCATCTAACAACACAAATTTATTGTAATTAAAACATGAATTTAGGCTCAGGCATGAGTTCCACAGAAAAACCACAACCTTCAAAATAGAAAGAATCTTCTTCTGCTTGTCATTTTCCTGTCTGATATTTGCCTGTGTGTTACAGTAAAATATGTGGTCACTACTAAGTCCAACGAATGCATGAATATACCATCTGAATGCCTTTAGAGTAAATTACCTCAATTTGAAGGGCATCATTTAACCTTTTCACTTGTTCAGCTAATTCTGATTGACATTTCACAAGGGCTTGTTCCAAGTTTGATATAGTTTCTTGTTTCTCGGAAAGAAGATTTTTTGTCAACTGAACCTCCATCTCATTTTCTTTCAGCAGGACCTATGCCGTCGCATACAAAATTAAAATACTAGTGAGTACCAAAGTAAAATTCAAAATGATATGCCAAATACAACGCCTAAGGTTTACGGGAAACCTGTGCTAAGCTTAGCAACCAATGCAACTTTCAAGATGCTGATAAGCTTTACATGATCAAAAAACTGACAGGTGGGCTTTGCCATTAGCTTTAACACAAACATGCAAAAATAGGCCTGGTAATTAATTTAAAATTTTACTTAAATAAAGGGAGGTATGAAACAGCAGTATGACTCCAAAAACAGGAAAAGTTCACCAAATAAAGAGGGCGAAATGTTTAGAAAGACAACCTTCCATGGCCTCAAAATCCGCCATTTGTTAAAATGATAAAAAGCGACACTCCAAAGAAAGATCTTAACCAAAATAATGAGCAATAATGTTCTATAAATTTGGGATCACCTATATGATCTTACTTTGCTACTTAACCCTTTCTTATATCAGTTAAAGCCTAACTGATGTAGCACCAGTGCGGGGGAAGAGGAGAAGAAGGAAGAACAAGAGAAGGAGAAGGAAGAAGAGGTTGTAGAGACGCAGGAAGAATAGAGAAGGAGAGGAGAGGAAGAGAAGAAAGAACGTAGGGAAAAGAAATTCTTAATCATTCATTCAACCCTAATCATGAAAATAGTTCCCTATATATAGGGCCCAAATACACAACTTGCATAAACCCCCTTACACAACAATAAATCCTAATAAGCCCACAAATAACACAAATAAACCACAAATAAGCCCTAAAATGCAAATAAACTCAGAAATAAAATAAACCACAAATAAATCCCTAAATGCAAATAAATGCGTCTGGCTCAATCCGGAGGCTCAGGATCATCTGGATGAAGGGCTCTGATGTCCCCATCAACTCCTCCCGGGTGAGAAAAACTCGACCCCGTCGAGTACAAGTCTGGCCGGCTGTCGTACTGCTCCAGAAGATCGGGGTCAAGGCGCTGCAACTGTGCTCTGAAAATCCACGTCACATCAGACTTTGGTCGACCTTTCCACCGAACAAGGTAACGTTGGTAACTACCATTCCTGGTTGAAATAACCTGCTCATCCAATATATGTTCTATTTGTTCTCTGCGTGCATGAGATTTGGAAGGTGGTGGCTCAACAGCAGGTAAGAGGTCAGGGTGTCCAACATGGGTAGGTATATCAATAAAGGGGTCAGAAGGCATGAATATTAACTTTTTGTATGGGATTAAATCTTCAATATTAAATGTCGCACTAATCCCATAGTCATCAGGAAGATCCACAACATATGCATTCGAACTGGTTTTCTTTACGATTTTGAACTGTTCTGCACTACAAATTTGCAATTTCTTAAACGTTTCCGAAGAAAATCGTTCAAGCCTAATTCTTATCATGACGTAATCTTTTTCACTTAACTCTTTATAACGTCCGTGTAAATCAGCAAGAAATTTATATTTTAAATTATTAAAGTGACTACAGTTGCTGATTTCTCGATGCAATGAATGTGGATGTGATACAATTGATTGTGCAGACTCAAAGACTCTATACTGATGAGACATGAAAAATAGGTCTATGGGTTGCCTAAGTTTGTAATCATGCACTACTTCGAATGGACTCATACCTATGGACTTGTTAACCGAACTATTACATGCAAACTCAACTGTCGGTAACATTAAATTCCAGGTCCTAGCATATGCATTCGGTCTGAGCCTATGATGTAGAAGGTTGGGCAGAGATGCTCCGGGAACTAGATCGATTGCGCGTTGGATATCATGCATTGGAGAAAGTGCATCCGGAAGATCATCAGGGAGTGCATCATGAAACTCCTCTAGAAGGGAAACTACTACCGGGGAATGTTCAAGGTTGGACTCCGCATGGGTAACTTTAGCTACAAGTGCCAATTCAGATGATTGGCTCTCAATATCTGTCACTACCTCTTCCACAGTCGTGATGTGAAGTGGCTTGGTTGTACTTAGATCACTAGTCTCCCTTTGGGAATCATTTGGACAAAGTCTAATTCTGTAGGTTCGTCTTCAAAGTCTTCTTCATAGTCTTCTATATTTGGTTCATAGACTTCTTCGACATATTCGGCCTCTTGGTTCCTAACTTCTGGTTCAGTAATCGAGTAGGTTTTAGTGGAACATTGGGGCGCTATGTGGCCGAATTGTTGACACCTAGAGTATTGGGTTTGGTGCCTAGGAGAGTGGGGAAGGACTACAGGTGGTGCGACCAAACTGATTTTAGGTTGGGCTGTAACAGGGGTTGGCGATTTAGGGGTCCTAGAATTTTGCACGAGCTCACGGATCTCTTGTCTGAATTCCTTGTATCCAGCCCGTATGGCAACGATCTGTTCCTTGATACACCTCAAAATGTCGGAATTCATGGTAGCTACAGGGGTTTTAGGTTGACTGAGATAGTACTCCATATCACTACAGGTTGGCATGCAATGATGACACTGGGTGATGATGTGAAATGCAGTGTCACTAATGAAACCTTAATAACTATAATGTAGGACCAAAGTTGATGCTGGACAACCTACTAATGCAATCTGTTATGACTTCAGAAATCAGCAAGTCTTCACAATAATAACTTAAAATTTAAATGTTGCTGATTTTTACTTCGGTTATTCAGAATTAAGGATTAAGATTATTCAATTTAAGAAGTTAGATTGCAATCAAGTAGTACAGTTGTTCTGATCCTAAATCAATATGATCGAAGAATGTTGAGAAGCATCCAGTTGTTAGGGTGTGCTAATTTAATATTTAGATTTAATTGGTAGGTAGGATGGGTGTGGTGGAAAATGTCTAGGTTTTGCAGTTTGACAAGAAAATAAGTTTCAAAATAGGGCTGTCATGCAAGAGAACTAGAACATATTTAGATAAGCAAGCCCAAAGGAGAAAGAACCTATTACCTGTGGTGAATGCAGTTGACCAGAATCGTCTGCTCGTGGAGTCTCGAACACGAAGTTGGCGCCGGGCAGAGCTAGCTAGAGCTGTGGACCTAGATCTACAGCACAAGGGCTCCTGGGCTTCTGAAATGGACTGAAGAAGACTCTGGATCGGGCCTGAAACAGGGCCTACGGCCAAGTGGCCTTGGGCCGCACTACAGGCCAAGCTTGTTTTGAGACCGCCTGGACCTGGGCCACACTCAAGGGAGCTTGGCGCGCGGGCCGGGTGATGGAACTGGGCTTGCGGCCTGCTGAACACGAAATGGGGGTCAGGCTGGCCGAGCTCGAGTGGGGTCTGATGGCACCGACTCGGCTAGGAGAGAGGGAAAGCGGAGGGGGAGGCGTGCAGTGATGGCGTGCGGCAGCGGAGTCGCAGTGGCGAGGATGGCGGCAACTCCGGTGTCGGTGGACGAAGGTTGGTGGAGGCGGAGCCCGGCGGAGGTGGCACGGCTCGGCAACGGCGGCGGCGACTCGGCGATGGTCGCTGTGGCTGACCGTGAGTGGGAGGCGACCGAGGGGGTGGTGGTGGCAATCAGGCGGTCGCGGGAGCGGCGGGGACGGCGACGGCGAGGCGGCGCGGTTCGGTTGACGGAGGGGAAGGCGTCGGCAGCAGAGACGGCACGGCGGGGCGGCGGCAATGGTGTCGGCGGCGGAAACCCTAGGGTTCCGTTCGACAGAAACAGAGGTAAGTTTTTTTTTTTTTTTTTTGGAAACACGTGCAGGTCACGTGATCCTACGGGATTTTTTTTTTTTTTTTTTTTTTGCTTGTTGGACCCGGGTCACCGGGTTGTGGGTAACGGGTTTAGGACTTACCCGTTACCTGATTTCTTCTTCAACCTCCCGATCGATTCGGGAGGGCGAACCGGTCGCTTCGGCGGCTGCGGCGGAACGCCCGAACAGAGGGGCTATGGCGTTCGCGGTCGCCGATCCGTGGTCGGCGGTGACAGGCGGCGGCTTCTTCCGACGATCGGTCACAGGACCGACGGTGGCAGAACCGTGGAAGTCGTGGCACGGTGGGTGTCCGTGGGGCGCGATGACCTCCGGCGGCGAACCAGCGGCACGGCGGCGTCGTGAAGGGAGACGGCGGTGGGTGTGGGCACAGAGACAGGGACGGCCAACCAGGAAGGGGCTGTTCTCTTCTCTCTTTTTTTTTTTTTTTCTCTGGTGAAAACCGATAGAGGGGAGGGGGGGCTGGTGAAAACCGAGAGAGAAAGGAAGAGAGGAAACACTGGACCGTGGCTTTGGCAGCAGGGGCAAAGCCGACGTGGCTCTGATACCAAGTTGATGTAGCACCAGTGCGGGGGAAGAGGAGAAGAAGGAAGAACAAGAGAAGGAGAAGGAAGAAGAGGTTGTAGAGACGCAGGAAGAATAGAGAAGGAGAGGAGAGGAAGAGAAGAAAGAACGTAGGGAAAAGAAATTCTTAATCATTCATTCAACCCTAATCATGAAAATAGTTCCCTATATATAGGGCCCAAATACACAACTTGCATAAACCCCCTTACACAACAATAAATCCTAATAAGCCCACAAATAACACAAATAAACCACAAATAAGCCCTAAAATGCAAATAAACTCAGAAATAAAATAAACCACAAATAAATCCCTAAATGCAAATAAATGCGTCTGGCTCAATCCGGAGGCTCAGGATCATCTGGATGAAGGGCTCTGATGTCCCCATCACTAACCCTAGCTATTAGATCATGTCTACCCAATTTTTGTCCCTTCAGACAAGAGGTGCAACCTATGCACCACACCAATATAAGACAAGTTTTGGTTCATTCATGAAGAAAACAAAGATGCTAATTTCTGATGAATTTTGATTATGAACCAAGCCAAAGTAGGGAAGTAGCAAGCATGAAGTAATTGGTATTTGTCAAGGGTTTGAATGCATAGGCAGATGAACAGTAAGTAGGAGCAATAAATTTTGAAATGAATAAGGCCATAGTAAAGCAGGCATTGAGGATTAAGAGCCAGAGAGCTAAAGATTCTGCAAGGTCATGTAAAATTAAGATACCATGGCGAGGGAAATGATTTGTATTTCTAAGGATCATTAATGAGAAAGAGTGAGCCTTAACCAGCATGAGTAGAAAAATGATAAGGAATTTGGAACAGCCAACAATGATTTATACCATATTATTAAGATGGATTCATAATGTTGGCACTTTGGGTTCAAATGAGAGTTTACAAGAATACATGTGGTACATGACATTATTACATAAACTGCAACATATTGATCTTATATGCTGCGATATAGGAATGATAAGTAACGATACTACTCAACTAAGCTAAACAAATACCATATTCCTTACAAATATATTACTTTCCTGCACAACACAGTAAAATCAAACACATGGTCCCTTCTAGGATTTTACTCAAAAAAAAATAAACCATTTTTTATCCTGTAATTGGCTTCACCTAATGAAAAACTAATTCATGTGGTAGACCTCTTTATATAGTTAAACGAGCAAGTCTATACATCCTTATATCAGTCATCAAAGCACAACATAGCAAAATTCAAGACATTCCAAAATTCAAGTTAAAGTGTCTTCAAAAAAATTACTATTCAAATGCAATTACATGTAACTAGGATGTGCTGAAAAATCAATCTTAGCGCCTGCATTTCATTTTTACAACAATGTCAGGCATCTTCCTCTCCTAGTCCGGGCCTCTGCTACATGATAGCATGGTACGATGCCTCTGAGCAAAATGGATACAGTACAAGGTACAAACAACATAATTCACTAGATGGAATGAGATTTTTGGAATTTCAAAGGAATCCAGCAGTGAAGGTTTCTAGACACTAAAACACGGTAAGATTTTGTTTTACATAACTAATGGTAGGACTGTACATAACGTTACAACTCATTTAAGCTTTTATTTCCTTCACTACTTTGTGCGCAATTAAATAACTCCCAGGTGTGCTTGAGTGTGTTCACGGCGACTATCTCCTAGACTCTATATCCTAACAGGTGTCCGTCACATGCACCATAACCCCATCATCTACCGGACAGTTACCTATATTAGCCTAGAAACCTGCTAGCAAATCAAAAGTCGGCATGTTGATTGCTGAACAACGTAACATGATGACTGAAGAATATTGGATGATTGATCCTTATTACAATATATTAAAAGCCATGTTTACATAAAGGCCATTATAATGTTACACTCAGCGTATGCCGAACCGGCCCGTACCGGCCGGTACGGGCCGGTACAAACCGGTCCGGCCAGCTACCGGTACGGCGGAGCCGTGGAAACCGGTACAGGCCGGTTCCTTGCCGGAGACGAAGAAGACGAGGAGAAAAAGAAGGAGCGCGGGGAAGAGAGGGAGGGAGCCCACCTTCGGCCGCCATCGGAGAGCCGCGGAGGGGCGTCGGAGGCCGGTGGGGGGCGGCGGTGCCTAGCGGGGGACGGGGGAGCCCGCGGGGGTGCTGCGGAGGCCGCGGCCGCGGCCGCGTCACTGTTTCGAAAGAAACAGGGGACGCGGCCGCGTTTTTTAATTTAGGAATTTTAAGTGAAGTCGGCAAATCGGTTGCCGACTTCACTTAAAATCCCCAAATTAAAAAACGCGGCCGCGTCCCCTGTTTCTTTCGAAACAGTGGACGCGGCCGCGGACGCGGCCTCCGCAGCGCCCCCGCCGGCCTCCGCCGCCCCCCACCGGCCTCCGACGCCCCTCCGCGGCTCTCCGATGGCGGCCGAAGGTGGGCTCTCTCCCTCTCTTCCCCGCGCTCTCTCTGGTTCTCTTCTTCTTCCCCGGTTCCGGCGGGGAAGAGCTTCCCAGTTCGTACCGCCCGGAGCACGATACGAACCGGCCCGTACCGGTCCGGTAGGCAACCGGTACGCCTACCGGACCCGGTACGGTGGACCTTGGTTACACTGACTACCATAATGGTTTTGAAGGGAGTCCATTACTGACAAGTCATAATTAGGTTGGCAAGTTAGGTATGGATCATAAAAATAAAGGGGTTTGTATGGCTTTGTTCTTTTCAAAATGATTATAAATAAGAGGGGCATGGGTTGAAGATTATTTTGGCCAAACCTAGACCAACTCATCGTCACCGCCATCTACAAAAAGCGTCCCAATGCACGAGGCTCCCGCCATTGCAGAGTTTAGGGAGGGTCATATGTACGCAAACTTATCCCCGCATTCAAAGAGGCTGTTTTCATGTTTTGAACCCAAGAAACCCAGGCCACAATAAAGCAACCTTGCTGTTGCACCAAGGCCCACTATCTATTGCCAACCTATTTGCAATCTAAAAATACATATTTCTTTTTGAAGCTCATGGATGTAATAGTTCTGTCCAGAATTTGTTCTGAAGATTTGAGCTGACAATTCATACGAGGATCATAGACCCAGGCAGTAATAATATTTTAAGCAGGTTAATTCTGCTCCCAAAACCAACAAAAGGAAAATTTTACCATTTTGAATAGTAAGCACCATTCTGAGAAGTGCAAATTTTTAGACAAGAATACATAATACCAAGGATGAAGTCTAGTTTTCAATGTATTAATTACAAAAACATATATAGATACAGATTAGTTTGAACACTAAATTTCCATTTCGAACAAAAAAAATGTAAGAACTGCTGACTTATGTTTCTCAAGTCAAAATATTTAACATATCGTTTTTGAAATGGAAATCAAGAATATGTTACACGTAAGTTAACAAAAGTTCATGCTTCCCCTGAAGTTTGAAGAAAATAATATATAAAAAAACAGAAACAAACGGCCATAAATCAATCAATCAAGCTACAACTATCAATTAAAAATCAATACCAAAAGGGAGGGGCTGAAATTGATATCAGACTACTTGAATCAACCCTTTTATTTCAAGATAGATGTGCAAGAATTTCCACAGTAACACTTTAAGAAACCAACTGTCAGGATAAAATCTCAGAAAAAAAAAAATAAATGACCAAACTTAAAAGGTATTGGATGATTATAAATAACCACACCATGCCATCAAAGTTTCCAGAAGTATAACAAAGACAAAGGATAAGAGCCATGATCTACCTTAATCTGTTGGAGCTCGTCCTTCATTCGTTCATGTTCCGCAGGATCAATATTTTTACAACTTTCGACTAACTGCAATATAATTAATATCAACTTGAGCAGAGTTCAAATTGTGAATACCATTTCACTCTTTTGTGTTAAGTCCGAAGATACCTCAACAATCCTATTGTTCAGATGCCCTATCTCCATCCTGTGCATCTCAACCTCTTTCTGGCAAGCATCAAACTCTATTTGCTTCTCTTTTAGAAGATTTTCAAATCTTTCAGCTCCCATTTTAGCCTTTTGCACTTCATCACGAAGTTTCTACATATACATCAATAAATCAAACTTTGATGAGTGAAACAGTCTCAGTTTGAAAAATGGCATTCGAATAGCAATTATTGTGGCATAAAATTTATGTAATTCAATAAAAAAATTCAGCTAACACAAATCTAGAAACTAGAATGACAACAGGTGCATGTCGGAGCAGCTGAAATATGGATTTGCATAGGGATCTGAATAAAACCTTACATGAACTCAAAACTTGGTAAGCAATGAGTGACCAATTCTTGATCAAATCAGATTTAGATCATATTTTGTATCTTAGACACAAACTTGCAGAGCCTTCAATGTTGTCTGGTTCATCTCTAGAGCAGCCTAATGGGAGTGAGAGTGGGGAAGGAGAAAAGCTGTGCTTGATTCCTTCTCTTTCTCGACCAAGGAGCTCAAGGGTGTTATGGTTTTGAGGTAGTTTGGGAGGAGAAAGGGAGTGAGTGCAATTTGAGAGGTGGAAAAGGCTGTGAAGGGTGGATAGCAAATAGCAATAGGGGGCACGTGTTATAAACGTAGATAATAATGGGGTTGAGGTGGCCATGGGCATGAGGTGGAAAGCAAGTTGCAGTATTGTAGCTAGCAATGGTGGGATAAGAAGTCAAAAATGGAAAAGAGATAATGGAGGTGAGAGTGATCGACTAGAGGGATTGATGGATGGAACAGAAAGCTGATGGAAACAGAAGAGATGAGGGGGAGAAAGAGGAGGTGAAGAAGCAGGGGAGGTGAGGAGTGATGGAGGTCGCAGAGGAAGGGAAGAGAGGAAGGAACGAGGGGAAGTGGAGAGGATAAACAAAGAGGGAGTCGGAACATTTCATGTGTTTAGCTCTTTATCTTGACATGCAAATAATATGATGTATTTTTTAACGATAATTCAGATAATAGGATCACTAGCCTAGCTTGGGGTTGGCTAAATGTGGCCCAAACAGAACCAAAATTTATTTCAAGCCTGAATTACTAAGTTTGTCCTGTCCTGAATCCTACACCTACTCAGCCTCAAGCGTGGATTGAGTTCCAGTGTAATCTTATTTCCAGATGAAGCTTAGGGTTAAGAGATCGTGAAGAGAACATTTGGCAGGTTAGGCATGGGCAAGTCAGGCATGGAGGGGGATGCAGGGTTGCGAAAGAGGGTGAGGAATTGCTATGGGATGGGGGAGGTGCACAATGGCCTGGGCAAGCTAAGAACTGGAGATAAGGAGAGGGAATGGGCCTACAGCTCAAAGCAGGGTGGGGACCAAAGAGAGGAAGATAAGATTGTCAAAAACATGAAAAAAAGGGAAGGAAATGATCTTTGAGTTCTCAGGTTTGGATCTATTTATACGTAAAAGCAAGCACGAATTTGGATTTTGATTCAACTTCATAAAAACAGATTTGATTTGGCTCAGATTATCGGGCAACTGATTTCTTACACTCCCATCTGAAAGATATGCAGATGCAACTCAATGATCATAGAAATGATCATTATAAATTTATGTTTGTCCAAACCTGACATTCTTCAAAATTATGCTTGTTCTCCTCTCTAAGCTGCATGTTGCTTTCACGAAGCAAATTAATTTCTCTCACCTGAAAAAATAATATTAGGGGAGGCGCATTATGCTTGCACCCTTTCAAGTATTACTCCAATCAAATGTTCTGAGGATCCGAAAGAGAACGAGAAGGTCACCTGAAGCTGTAGGGACTTGAATTCATCATCTTTGAATAATATTGCTCTAGAATTCTCATGTTGAGAATGTAGTAAGGTTTGAGCTCTTTCAGAGGCCTTTATAGAACTCTCAAGCTGCAAGCACAAAGAAACATCCAGTTGTCAACGCAATAATAGAAGCAAGCAAGCAGCCATCAGAATCACAAGATATATTATAAGGCACTACATCATTAAGTACCAACTTATGCTACGGTAAATTGTTAATAAAAACTGATTCATGTCTATAAGAAGCATGAAGCAATTAGGCATAACAAAACAAACATTTACCATACAATCAGCGTAATAAAATATTTTTTCTACAAAAAAAAACTCCTCACTGAAGATAGATTAGAATTCCTAGAATAATATAGCACTTGGTGATCTGCAATAATTAATTCAAAAGAACCTAGAGGTTTAAACACAACTCATTATAATAGTACGAGAGCAAACTGGAGACTTCAAACTGATCAAATTATTTTCAATAATGTTTTATGGCATAAAGGCCATTCATTCCTCTCTAACGAAATGAGATGATGATAATGCTTAATATCCAATTTAAGTTTTATAACTTTGTTATCCAGTAAACTTGTGTTATACTTTGTATATAGCAAATGCAAACAAAAGAAAAGACAGCAAATATCAACAACCAAACAAATTTGAGGGCAAAAAAATCTAAATGGTATTCATAAAACAAAATTTGGAAAGACACATCAAAGTTAAAATATCATTCCGAATCAAATGGTACAATAAACTGAAAATCCTACCTCATCAGAAAGACACAGGACCATATTGTGCACTATGGCATAGTACTATCCCATACCATAGTAAATTAATGTGGTGCACTATATCGTATCAATCTGGCATGCTGCTTATACACAGACTTCATTTGGGCATAGTGTGAGTTGCTTAAAAAACACCTCTCAGCGTCATTACTGGTGCTCTAAATTTAAAAGCACCAAGAGCCCACCTCTTTTCCATAACATAATTTCAACTGATTTTAAGTCAGAATTGGAGGCAACAAAATCATGAATTAACTAGTTAAATGAATAAATGCGCATGGGGTTGGATGCAGCAGGCTGGGGAGAAATCAATTTTCCTTGTATTTATGCACAACATATTTGAAAATTTATTAAATGGAAACATAACCACCAAAAAGCTTATTGTGTTATATCATATCAGCCTCCTAGATACATATACCACTTCAACAGAACTGAAAATGCATATAGGTCCATCTCCAACAAGGACAAATGTTCCACTCCAAGTATTCAGATCATATGCTATTGCATCACATCAGTGGTACCATCTTACAATAATGGACATTGTATCATGTGTCAGACAGCGTCAGACCATATTTCCATATACAGGCTTATAAGAGAACATGCAACTTTTAGATGCTGCAGCAAAAACTGACATAAAGTTGGCTAAGCAAAGAAAAAAATCCTTATAGAAAAGTCAACACGGTCACCGTGCATCCCCAGGGGTAAATACCCTTTTCCCATATTTTGATCAGCCAACCAAGCATGAAGATGAGCAAACAATTTTGAAAATTGGTTCAGAACATACAAAGAAGTACTAATGACTAGGTACAAGTGTTTCAACTAAGGTTTTTCTTTCTAAGTTCTGTTTTCTTCATTACTAACATTTGACACATGAAGCAAGGCACACGGTTGATAAATGGATGGCAAAAATTGGATTACATGTGATGTATCTAAGTGAAAGAAGCATTTGAAGTAGGGTCAGCACAGCTAATATCAACATATACAACCTAACCAAAAGTGCTCTGACAATACAAGTTTTTCAAGAGAAGAGAGCTTTGCATAGTATGTATCTAAGAATACTATGTACATTTTATTTAAATTTAGGTCATTAGCAAATAAAGAGGAAAATTTCTTGGGTACATACTTGTGATTGTAACCGCAACTTTTCTTGTTTCAGCAAGGATATTTCGGTTTCCGCCTGCATTATTAGATTGGCCAATTTCAAGGCACTAGAAACAAAAACAGTATTTGTCCAAAGTGATTCAGATAAATCCACTTACAATTTCTTTTGACCTGCGAAGATAGCTGATAACATTTTGCAAGTCACTCTCAGCTTTTGAATCTACATTTTGGGAAGAAAATCCCGCATAACTTTGTTCCCTTTCAGCTAATCTAATGTGTAAAGAGTCCAGTCGATTGTGTAATATTTTATTCTGACAGAGCAGATGCATCAGACAATAAAAAAAAGATCGAACTACAAATAGCAGCAAAAGTGCAATTATACAGAGATACTACGATTTTCATCAGAACAGAATGGTAAAAATACAGCTGATACAAAGCACTTTAACATTTAGGCAGCTGATCGGCAAGAGTAGAGATGTCAGTGAGATAGTCTTGTAGAAAATCAAACTATAAATTTTACCCAGCACAACCAGCAGTTTGAGCAGCAGCACATTCATATAACATGCCACAGAAACACCATACATGCACACATGCAGAACGGGAATCAAGCATTTAATATACTAGACCTAGTTAAAAGAAATAAAAAGAAAGAAAAACACTCCCCATTGGACTTTCATATAAAAAGAAACCTGCAAATCACTGCTTGTCTTCAAATTTTTTTGTACCAGATAAGAAGTTGAGGAGTTATTAAGTTATGGAGTTACTAATATCTGAGTATCATGCAGCATTTTATAACTTCAGCATCTCTCTTCATAGGTTGAACTTCTTTTTTGGAGTTTGACAAACTGTAATTAGATTGATTCTTGGTAAGGCTGCTATATTCTCAGGATTGTCTTAGCAAGCAGGTTAATTGTGTACTCATAAATACATATCCAAAAAAATTCACAGAACATGGCATAGTTTTTGTGATATGAGATGAATTCCATCATCTCAAATAGTTAAATAAAGACTTGGGTTTCTGTGTAAGGAGTGCTGCTATGAATTATAAGACATGACATGACCATTTGCTACCATTTTACAGCATCATATTAAATATGTCATTGTTACAATATGATTTATTATTGTTTCTTGGTTCAGCAGACAGTTATTAATCAAGGACATGGCTTTACACTTAGTAAATTAAATAGTTTCAATTGTAACTTTTGAGTTCCTGACAATTAGTAACTCAAGTGGTTTAAACAGGCATCTTCGAATTCCATCCAGGTGGCATTTAGAACAAAAAAAATTTCCATCAAGAAAATGTTGCTTAATTGTAAATTGAAAATTTTAAGGACATGTATGCCGGAGAAGTGAAAAGGTACTGGTTGTAGTCGTGGCACAAGTGAATTTCTAGTCAGTGGTCTTGCACCAACGATCAGCAATAAGGGGACATCTGGAGAAGTGAAGAAGTACTGGTTGTAGTTGTGGCACAAGTAAATTTCTAGCCACAGTGATCTTGCCCCCAAGGACCAGAAATTATGGGTTATCTTCTTTTTCTTTCAAGAAAACAACTTTTATGAAGCATTTCCAATGAAGTGCTAAAAGAAACCATCTCTTCATTTGCTTGGCAATCATTATTTAGTCCAGAGCTGCTTCTAGGATGTTATAATGCCGGCAACACAGTGTTGCCCAAAATCTAGGCCAACAAAAAGAATCCAAGCAAATAATATGGACGTAGCTGAGAGAAGAATGATGAGATGGGTACGTGGTAAAACAAGGATAGACAGAGTGAGGAATGGGGCACATAGAGACTGTTTTAGAATGTGGTGCGTGCTGTTGCATATGCAGCCCCTTGTCTGCACCGAAGCCTATATGCAGTAGTATATATGGTCATACCACGTACGGACCAAAAATACGGTCAACTTAGCACTGTGCAGCTGCATATGGCCTCTTAAGCATCGTATGGCGGTATATGCAAACCCGCTTGGCATTCTAGAACTACAAATATAGCCCACTCTATGTGGGCCCGTGTAGGCGAAGCAGGTTAAGGTTGATGGTTAGGATTGATACAGGTTTCAGGTGGCCCGATACAGGTATCAATAGTGCTAAAATGTTGAATATGTTATAATCATTGCGATCAAGTATTAGATAATAAGTAATTAAGGTGTTATTGTTATTAATATTGGTACTATCCTCTAAAAAAAAATACTATCATTATTGTTGTTTTTATTGTACTAAAAATATTGTATTTATTTTCAAATACTAAAAATAGTAACCGTATATGCATCAGCATATGCAGCCTGCATATCATACATGCACTATATGGTCCCCTGACAACCCGCATACAATATCCACTTTCTAAAACAGTGAGTATAGAAAAGGTGGTATTGCGTTGCATCTGGAACAATGGATGTGAAATAAAACTATAAAAGTATGAGGAGGTCTCATTAGAAAAGACAAGCCTACAACAACACAAAAACAAAAGAAAATTATGATTAGATGTTGCTAGATGAGCTAAGGTATGCAGGTTTACCCTTGGGGGATAAGGGTTTTAAAGTTGCCTAGGAGGCCAAGGGCCTTGTCAGGTAGGGGGAGGAGGGGTGGGTTTTTAGGTAGTTTAGTGGATTAGGAGGTCCTCTAAATACCATAACCATATGCGATAAAGCCCTTGACACAGCAAGTTTAGCTAATCTTATGTCGTGGTAGCTGAGAGCACATTCTGGAATATGGAATTAGTACCACAGATGTTGGAATGTCAATGGAATTATCTATATTTGATATGTTTAAGAAATGAAATCATTCATATTATGTGTTCTCTGATGAATGTTGCAGCTTTGTAAAACTCACATAACAATGTCTGAATCAGCAAAAACATTGCCATCCGGTAGAAACTGAACAGGTAATAAACAAAGAGGCCTAAGATGTTGACCCAGGAATTGTTCGATGTTATATCAATTCTGAGTATAAGCTGGAGAAGCCACCAACATAGTTTCAACCAAGGAGGCAAGGACCACTTTCAAATGGAGAGGGATACCAACCAGCTGAGCTAAGGCTGGTTATGTTTCACATTGTACCACTATCTTAAAACTATTTCGAACCACGTAATTTATGGAAAAACGGACCTTCAGTTTCGAATACCTTTAAAGATCACCATAAATTGAGGATCAACTCATCAAATACATAAATGAGAAAAACTCAATTCAAGAACAACAAGATGCTCAATCAGACACGTGATGATGATTCTTTGTAAGTTCTGCTGCTGTTTAGAAATCATGGACAGTTTAAATGAAAGCAAACCAAACTGTGGCACAAATTAATATAAAAATATTTAAAAAATTCAAAAGCACTTCACAAATGAAGCCATGGTCCACTTTATGTGTTTAAACTTTAAACAAAACAAATAAAAAAAAAAACTCCTCAATGCATGAAAATGGAAACAACTACTACAAGCATGCAGCTACATGCAACCAAGAAGCAGTAGGATTAATTGAAATATTGCCATATCGATGAAATTCTCACACTTGAACTTTAAATATTTACGTCTGCTTTAGGATCCTCACCACACAAATTTTCAGAGATGGCAATCCTCGCTCCAATTAAATTTTCTTGTGATAAATGAAATCCAAATTTGCTCCAGTTCTGATTAACAATAAATGAACACAACATTGTGCTACACTCTCCTCAAGTCAGAAAAACCTCATTGCTGATGTCTCATGAAGCCTAGCAATCACTCTATAGAACCACCATCACAGTTACCATTCAGAATATCACCTTGAAAATTTATTAAAATGAAAAACATTATAGGCAAATTTCTGACACCTGTTGACCCAATTCACTTAAAATAGGACTGCTTTAGCTGAAATAAATCAGGCCACTGAACTAAATTTCTAACAATAACAGCTGCATGTAAAGCAAATCCTCATGCATATTTATATACCCTTATGGTGAATATGAATAAATTAAACATATATAGGAAATAAATGAGATCTATGGATAAGTGAATCATGAATGCTTAATCATAATTAACTTTTTGACTATGAAAGGGGTTTAGACATAATATACATTGATTTGCATACAAAATTACCCGTAAAAGCATACCTGCTCATTTATTTCATTGTACTTCCTCTCAGCTCCATCCTTTTGTGCCTGCAGCTCTGATTTTTCCTTTTCCCACAATGCTTTCAGAGAATCCTGCAAATTGTCCAGTAAGGTATGTGATAAATAGTAATATAAGAATATATTGCCTACATGCGGAACAAGCAAAGAAACACCTAAATGGTTTCTTCAAACCTCAAAATGCAATTTGATTATCTGATATTATACATGAACATTCACAAAAAGATTATAAAATGACCAAAAAACACAAAGCTTCTGTTACTATGAAAAGGAAAGAAGCATCTAATAGGAGAGAAAAAACTGCATCCTCAATTTTTCTGCTGTGCATTCAGAAATCCCATCCATGTTTAACTTAGAATTCGAAACCCAACACAAAATGATCAGTGGACATTGAAACTGAGAAAAAAATGACGAATTTATCTCATGAAACAAAATCCTTCTAAGCGTAAGAATTTTCATAGGTTCAAAAATGAATTCTAGCATAAACAGACAACCCAAGAAACTCCATTCTAGCATCTCCAAACTGATGCCACATTATCCATGTTTGTCACTTTTTCAACAGCAGAAGTTGAGATTGATTAACTCTCCAGCCAGAGCACATCATGGTACATGGACAGAAAATTCAACCTTGACAAAAACAAGTGCAATCAAGATATTAATAAAGTTGATACCTACAAGCAAGGTACGCGGTACCGACTGTACCAATGTACCGGTGGGCATCGGTACCGGTACGGTACCGAACCAAACCGAGCCGAACCAGTACTGTACCGATGGGGCTAAAAGCCAAAAAAAAAATTGGAGCCGGTACGGACTGGTCGGTTTGAGCCGGTACCGAGCCGGTATGGATCGATACCAGTCGGTACGGGCCGGTACGTATCGGTACCGGCCGGTACAGGCCGGTACGGTTCGGTACCGAAATATGTAGCTGTACCGTACCGGTAGGGTCCGATACCGGTATGTACCGGCCCGTACCGACCGGTACGGCAGACCATGCCTACAAATATCAACACATTGTACGCATATGAAATATCATTGTATTAACAAAAGGCTATATCCTTGCATTTTCCGCATACTAAAAAGGACATGTTCGTACATTGGTTTCATGGGTGCACAAAAGTCGACCATGTCTTAACCAAACCAGTACACAGCTTGTCAAAATGAGAGATTACGTCAAATGAGGAACAGATATGGGACAATCAATTGAGAATGAGCAGTCATCATTCTGCACTTATCAGTCTCGAACTTCATCATTATGAAGTTTAATAATTTCTTAAGATGGCCACAAGTCTGACCATTACAGAAAGGGGAGCACTTAAGGCAGGCCACCTATTGACTGGCTCATAAGGAGGAAAACAGCAAGTTAAAGTACACATGGTTAAGAGAAACCGAAAGTGTCCACTGACAGCCTTGATGTTATTGGACCAAAAGAACTTTGAAAACTGAGTGACTAAACATTTTATGGCAGCATAGAAAAACAGTTTAGCAGATCCCACAGAGTATGGCAATGTTTTGATGCACAGGAACTAGAATCCATAGTTTCCATGCTCATTTCAATCAGTTGGTAAAGCAACTTCTCATTTAGCCTTCTAATATAGAGCCAAGTTTGAGAGGAAGAAGAAGATAAACGACTAGTTGGTGAACCTGCTAACTTAAATCAAGAAGAAAAATCAATGACAGCATTAAATTTTGCATATTTGAGCACCAGTAGATCATTGTATTATAGGATGATAATGTATAGCTGGCCAGTTAATAAAGCAAAAAGACTGTTCCCAACATCAACTCAGCAAATTAATGAAAGATATTTACTTAATTTTACTCACAATAACTGCAATCATGCATGCAAAATATAATTACAGATGTGCCAAGAAAGAAAGACATAGCATGACAGCACAAAGGCGAACAAATGTGCCCACATAATGAATTGTCCCAGAAGTAGTGGAACTCACCAGCAAATTATATAATCCATCAGAATGTTACCAAAAATAAACTAGATAAAGTGTAACCTGGGTAGTCAAAAGTATTGGTGATTGGAAAGATTGTGGAAAGATTACATTTTCAGCCTTTTGTGCATCTGAAATTTTCCGCAGCTTTGCTATTTCACTTTGCAACGAAGACAGTTCCTTAGAAGTATTAGTCAACTCTTGAATTGCCTCAGCTTGGAGAACAACCTAGAAAAGAAAAAACTGCCTGTTAACCTTCAGAGTAAATTAGTTTGGGGGATAAAAACTAATGTTGAAGCTTAACTGAATCATACTCGCATTAAAAGAACTCATAAATATGAAGTTCGTTAAAAAACCATTGACCCCAACTTATAAAATGGCCCATAAACACAGAAACAAACACTCCAATATTTAGAAATAACAATAGTAAACCCAAGAACATATGCATACCTATGAAATTTACTAGTTAAATGCCACAAGAAGTTCATAGTAATGAAGATCAAAATCCAACTAATGAAATGCATGGCCCTTAAACCCTTTCTTCTTGGTCGTTCTCTGAATCAAAAGATTCCGGTAGCATCATATTCCTTCCATTGTCAACCGTGAAAAGGTTCCTTGGTAAAGTCTCTTTTCAGCCATCTTTTGTCAAAAAACACAAATACACTAAACCATCATGACTTTGGATTATTATAATAATTCTTTAATGTGTGATCTCCATGAATCCCCAGGTTTTAACCACAACTCATCCCCCCTCCAACAAAATCAATTGCAAACTATACAATCATGATCAAGGTTTGCCATCTTAGTACCGGACCCTGTATCGGTGCCATCCTATTATAGTATCGGTACGAGATAGCAAGACATACCGAATGTCAGTACGATACAAGATTGTATACCAGTTTGGTACCGGTATGGTACGGTACGCCTGGTACAACGAACCTTGATCATGATAATTTCAAAGATATCAAGAAGCGGGTACGACAAACGACGCACACCACTTTCCATAGAAAATTGAGCATATCTATTCGGCACTATAACAATCAAGTTATGCAAAACCATGGAAAGTATGCTAAATACTTAGAGCAAGGTCCACGGAAAGTATAACAATCAAGTTATGCAAAACCACGGAAAGTATGCTAAATACTTAGAGCAAGGTCCACTATCAGTTATCTGAGATAATTAACCAGGTACCCTCTTTTTGAAGATGGGAATTTCCCAAGTTCTTTTAGGAAAGTACGCCACGGAAGGATGGAAATTTCTATCTTGAACCAGCCAACCAGCCGAACATGAACATGTTTAGGTGTGAGTTTCTAATAAATGGTTCAGGCTTGAGCTTGCCATGACCAACAAAATAAACTGGTCAGCTCTAAGTTTATAAGGGGGATAGGAAGCAGATCCAGGTTCAAGATTCTAGGGAGTATCTGAAGGGGGTACGTTGCCCTAAGTAGAAGTTTGCTGCTACTAAGGGTTGGACAAGATCTTAAAACCCAGTCCTAGGTATAGAAATGAGCTAGTGATAGCACAATGGGCCATTGGCTATTCGAGTCTTGGCTCAGGTGATTGGCAAGGTCTGCAGTTAATGGTTAAAAGAAGGAACAAAAAATATTTCAAACAGAAGTGGAGCGGACAAGATTAATCACATTTTTCTCCATTTAATTATGTCTTCTCTCTCACACATACAACTCTTTCACTTTCTTTGGACATGGAATTCTATCCTGGACCATATTTCATCTTCATTTCTGAAAACTGATAAGTGAAGCTCTATATGGGTTCTCCTGTTGGGCAAAATTCAGATAAAAAAGGGGTCATGTATGGGTTTTATTCTTCCCAACTCTATTATAAATACATTGAACACGGGTTGAGAGATTTTTTTGTTCAACCTGAAGTTGATCCAACAAGAATCAGAAAATTTGCTGCCCCTGAGACCAAATGAAGCAGGGAGAATAACATTGTAGCTAAATAGTGGAAACAGTATATAACCACATTCAACTTAGAAAAGATGCCGCAAAGAAGGAGAAAACTCCTTCAAAACACTTGAAAGAAAACTCAAAAATTCAAAAATTTTAATCACATAAAGGGGTGATACCTGTCTCTCAAAGTTGTCTTGGGCAGTTCGCCAACGCATGTGTTCCCTATCAAGATCATCCTTCAAAGAGGATATCTGAAATTCCAACCCTTCTATTTGTGTCCTACAATAAGATAAGCGCAAACTAGTAAGAGTTAATGAAAGCTAGGAGAATAACATAGTTCAAGGAGTAACCAAAAGTACAGTAAATTACATCTTTTGAGCAATTTCGTCCCTTAAGCCTGAAGTCTCGGCCAAGACAAAAGAAAGTTCTCTTTCTTTAGATTCCACGGCCGAAGCCGCTTCTTCACACTTCAATACATAGTTTTTCTCCAGCTCAGACACCTTATTCCTCAGAGAAAGAACTTCATCTTCCAATGACTTTCTCAATTTCTCTGCCTGGATTAAACACATGATTCATAAGCATTTGCTAAATATACATGATTAGTAAGTAGATGAAAGCCACACTGTTATAAGCTCATGGAAAACCTTATAGAAATTGCATACCTCGGCCTTGTATTCCTCATGTGCAGATTCAATTTGCTTCAATGCAACTTCATTCGTGTATGCTATTTCTTTGTACTACAACAAAAGATCATAATAAGACCTTAGAGAATCAAAAGGAGGAAAATAAGAACAGGAGAAGGCATATAATCAAGTCACCTGTAGCATAAAATCCTTGTTGGCCTGTGCTTCCTCCTTCAGTTTTTCCATCTCCTCTTTCACTTTCCATGACTCTCCAGTCACCTAGTAGTATCATCTCGCACAGTGAAAAACAGATACAGGAACAAATTTACAAACTAACAAAAGCTACTAAGCAAGAAATTAGATTAGTAACATTTCATATGCATATATAAAATAAACAGCTTGTGATAGATGGCATCCAAAGGTAACGCTAACTGCAAAAGAATTCATAAAGTAGCCACCAATGACTACTATGTTGAAGTTCATATTTGGTTCATTAAAATTTCAAACCATAATATCCATGCATCTGCCAGTAGTATTCTATAAGTTAAATGCAAATGTTCTGTTGTAATTGCATAATTATAATATCATCCTTTCTATATCACTCTATATGATAGCTGAATGTTTACCAAAAAAAACAGAAATATGACACCATCAAATATAAAACCACGAGATAAGAGTAGTTACAGAACGAGGGGTTCCAGATATCATCATGGATATGTTTCGGCTCTTCTACTGACCCGTTCACTCTTAGTTCCCAAAAATAACTTAAGATCTTCTGCAGCAGTTGAAATTTACTTAACCAACAAAAATCCAACCAACAAGAAGGATAGAGATTTATTCGATGCTCAAATGCCCTAGCAGGCAGAGGGCATAAACTAGGAGGATCAGTCCAGTCAATAGATGGTCACACAGTATGAATCTTCTGAAAGCGAAGGGGGAGATTAAACAACAAGAAGATACATTAGGCAACGCCCCCCCCCCCCCCCAAAAAAAAAAAATAAATAAATAAATAAATAAATAAATAAATAAATAAAAATAAAAAAGAAGAAGAAGAAGAAAAAGAAGAATAAATGAACAGGAAAAGAAAGGAAAATAATAAATGAAATTAAAAAAACAAAAAAGAATAGAGACAAATGCCTTCAGCTGACACTAAAAGCAGCTAGTTCCCATGCAATGTGATGAAAGGCACCAAAACAAATATAATCATAGATACTTCAATGAGTGATAACCATGGCGAATCACACATTTCACCATACAGAACTGTATAAAGTACTAAATTTTCTTGCTTTACATAAATTCTTCAAATACCAGGTAAAATCTACTAAATAATCCCAATCAATTTTACTTATTGTCAATCAATATATAAAAGCTATTAAGTTGGCTTAATGATTCAACTTAACAAGATGGCATACAGTATCAGGAAGTCAGACAAGTGCTTAAGAAGAATCATGACACCAACAAATTAAATGAATGAAGATACATTGTTACAGCTCCCTAATGAATGAATGATTCAATAGCCTAATGAATGCTTTCCAGCTCAGATTAATGGATGAATTGTCCATAGAGATTCAAAAATTGGTCCTTTTGGGTATGTTGTATAGAAGCAACATAAAATCACTTGAAAAAAATTAGGCCAGAAAAATAAATCAATTGGAATATATAAGCGTGTGAGAACTGAGAACAAAGGTTTGAAAATCAAAGGCTAGACCGCAAATTACATGGGACGCAATATTAGTGTTTTTGAAGTCAAAGGAGCTGCAGAAATTGACCAAATTGGTATCCAAAACATATTAACGTTGCCACCCTCATTCTATCATAAGAAAGGATGACATGAAAAAAATTTCAAGTCAAATCCGCTGGATGGGTATATAACAACCGTACTGGTATGTACAGGTCCTTATCAGCGCGTACCAGCAATATGGTATCGGCCGTACTAATGATATCAATGGTTTTCAATTTTCTGGAATCTATCAGTTTTGATAGATATGCCAGTACCAATACTATACCATTCCAGTGGAAAAACATTAGAAGTTCGGTACTGCCACTGGTATTTAAAACCTTGGTTTATATATTAATACTTTGAAGACCTAGTACGCCGCACAATTCTATAATTCTAATACTTGCCACCAGTTTGCAAGCCATTCGAATTACAATTATCCTTCAACACCCATCATTTTACTTTTGACAAGAAATTTTCAATCACCTTAAAAAAGTTTCTGCGTGACAAAATTTTTACTTCAATAATGATACACGGTCTTAAATGTAGCATGTCTCCTCCTTGTGGCTTCACCAGAGCTACAAAAACGACCTAGTCCCAGCATGCAGCACAAATTGACTACCAACGTTAAGTAGTTTCTTCATACTTTCTTTTGCTTTAATTCTCTTCCTCTGCTTTCTTTTTTCTCCATTTCTCTTAGTCATTTTGCCTCTTCAACATCTTCTTTTCAAAGACATCCAAGTCCCTACCCAATCCTCTTAAGAGCTTAACCGCAAGGCATGCAGGGGACTCAGTTTAAAGGCCATGAAGCCACCCTGATAATCATGAACAAGATGATAAACAATAGCAGACCAACTAAGAACTAGAATAATCAAAAATGGTAGTTATAGAACAAGAGTAAGGACGTTGAAAAAGCACAAGTAGGGTTGGAATCCATGCGATAATTTAGTAATGCCACGCACAGTAATTTAGTAATGCCTAACTTTCAGATGTAAACCATAAGCTATGAGCAATGACAACAATGATCAGTGATCATGCTATGGTCAACAATGCTGTCCTAGTTTCATACACAAGTAACTGAACCAGCACATGTCAATACAGGTCCATATGGGTGGACACTAAGCAGCACACCCTGCACCATGGACTGGGCTCACAAGGTATGCACAGGCCAATATCAAAGAAAATCAGGATTAAAGAAAAGGGCCACTTATAACTATAGTAAACTTAGTTTACCTCGATAAAGCAGAGACGATTTATAAAAATGTTCATTAGACCTTCACACATACATAAATGCAAACTTCCATGACATAAAATTGATCAATGCCAAATTCATACGAGATGCATAGTCCATGCATGATGTATTCTCAACCTACTAATATGTGAACTAGAAAACTGGATATCCAGACAAGGGAAACTAACTCAATAGAAGATATCCATACCTCATCTGTAGAAAATGCTGAAGGATCATTTCCACCGCTCTTCTTAATCACCTGCATGTGTAGCAAATAATAATAAAAATAACAATAACAATAATAAATTGATAAGCTCCAAAACCTCAAGATAAAGTTGGATACAAATGAAAATCTAGACCCTCAATTTTGGAGAATGATTTGTTGCCATCTATTAATTTCATGTCAAGCCTTTATAAGATTGTATCAAATTACTGCCACAGAAGAATAAGGCAACCGATCATAAGCCTTTATCTAGCATGGCCAAATGGAAATTACATGATCTCTTAGTTTAAGATTGTGTTGCCGATACACACTTTAAAAAGCACACAATCAAGGGAAAAAAAACAAGAATGAAGTTATCTCACATAAAGAAACATTATTTAAGTTTTTGGAATATGCATACAAGCAAAATTAATAATGGCCTCCTTAAGTTAAAACAAGCAGCAGCATTTACTCTCATGTAGTTGAACAATCAAAAGCTAGAAAACACTTCAAAGAAGCAAGTCTTCATATGACTGCAGATGGAATCCGCTAGTTAGAGCAGCCCAATACACAAGGCTCCCGCCACCATAGGGACTCAAGAGGCACAAACATACCTTACCTCCGCATGAGTAGAGGTTGTTTCCATATTTTGAACCCAACGACAACTAGGTCGCAAAGGAGAAACCTTACTGTTGCCCTAGGGCTCACCCTCATGGAATCTGATGGTTACATCTGCCAAATATTTCATATTTTCATTAGGGGATATTAATTTTCAGCATAATTTTGCACATGATTTTTTTTTTCTTTTCTTACTTCATTGTGGAACATGTAAAGAAGCACTCACACCTAAGCAAGGTCAATTACAGGATCCATACTGGTTGCCCAGCAATACAATACGGTATGACATTGTGCTATACCGACTTGCCGTGTGCCGAGAAAGGGGAGCCAGAAAGAGGAGAGAAGGAAAGAGAGTAGAAAGAGAGAGAGGGAGGGGGAGAGAGAGAGATGCTAGGAGGGGGAAAGAGAAGGGGCTCGGAAACCCTCCTATCCTCCTCCGCTCATTCGCAGGCCCCAATGGGCGAAGCCCTTCTTTCGAACGAAACACGGGCTTGGCCCTAATTTTTTTTGCCCTTCTTTAAGTGAAGTCGGCAAACTGTGGCCTGCAAACAAGCGAAGGAGAGGAGGGCTTCTGAGCCCCCTATCTCTCTCTCCCTCTTCTTGCATCTCTCTCTCTCCCCCTCCCTCTCTCTCTTTGCCTCTCTTTCCTTCTCCCTCTCCCCTTCCCTCGCTAGTTTCTTGAACTAAGGGGTGGAATCGTGCCGATCCACCCCCAAAACAGCGAACCTTGCACCTAGGACTTGCACAACACACAACAATGTAAGGGTCCGTAACTGCACATAGTTGCCATACATAAGAATTGATTCAAGGTTCGTCGTATCGATATCAGACCCCGCACCAGTGCCACACGAGCATTGTGTCGGTATGGTATGGTACAAAGTCTTTTCGGTATACCGAATGTCGGTACGCCACCTATATCGAGTACCGGTATGGTGCGTCCCGTACCACCTGGTTCGAGCCGGTATGGCGAAGCATAATTGATTATGTACGTATCATCAATCATTCTTTTACTGAACCTGTCTTTAGCACAGGCAAACTAAGAAGAGAATTAGGTGTAGAGAAGACAGTCCTTTCATCAAATCTAGAAAGTTCCTTCAATTACAAGCGAAGCATAAAAAGGTAAATAAAAATGCTGCATATATACAATAGTAGCAGTATATGGTCCCCTGCCACTTAAGTGGACCAAAAGTAAGCCAAAAAGAGTTCAGATATTTCCTTTCAAAATATTTGCTATAACATACTTCATGTAGCACTACTCAAAATGGGTCAGATAATCAGACAACAATTGTAGTTTTTAGCTGTTTTTGCTTTCTATTTTCTTGTTGCCCATGTCACTGTCAAAGAATTGTTACTAACAGCTTAAGATTTAAGTATTTCTATTTCATCGAATGTGTTTTCATTTGAACCGTCTAATCTAACCAATATGACCACTTGAAAGTCCAGCTGATGACATAAAAAGTTTGCACACATACACAATGGAGGGTATTGATGGCTTTTTGACCATTTTGACACCCTTTCAAGAAAAAAATAGAAATCAACTTGTCATGAGAAAGGTTCGAGACAGTATTCAATTTTCAAACACCAAAAATATACATTGAATCACCTTAAGTGGTTTTGCTAAAACAAGACACTCCAATAATGCGAACTATAAAAGAAATGGATATTTTGCTGCTCAATCAGTTCAGTTCACACAATCAAACAATTAATCAAATCAACGATGAAGCACATGTAGCACTCAATTAATCAAATAAATACACATCACAGTTGGACCATAGCCAATGAACAGCTAAAATGCCTTCCCAGTGAACAACCTTAACCATTGTTCAGTGTTTTAAATTGAAGGAAATACCTCCTATGGAGGCCATCTAAATTTCCAATACCATTCAGATGAACACTCACTAACAGTTTATATTTTGCACCCCCCCCCCCAACCAAAAGAAAAAAATTCATCCTCTGAATGTATTTGAACTCTCAGGGCATTAATAAACATGGATTCTTACTTCCTCTCATTCGAATGCTTATATAAATTCCGTGTAAAAATTGTAATATTATGCTCCTTTCATATGTCTTCACAACCACCATGCATTGTGCTCATTAATTTTTTTAAAAATTATTTCAAAAACACTTCTTTTTCTATGCAACTTTATTAATTAAGGAGTTGTTAGAATGCCATCAAAGACTCCTTAGCCTCAATCTTACCATATTATAAACTAAGGTTTTAAATATTGTGGGATAGGACCATCCCAATTTTCCCATGGATTGATACCCTACATCCCAGCACTCCAAAAGGTGGATGCCCCATCTTATCGCGGTCCATTTCATGGCTCGTCTCGTCCCAACACTTGGGACGGTGGGACACCCCACCTTCCTACCAATATTTAAAACCTTGCTATGAAATGGTCTTTTAAATGCAAAATAATGAACAAGATAACATAAAGACTTACTACAAGAATATTTTCTATGCCCTCTCATGCATTCATGCATCAGCCAAGCCACATAATAACGATAGTCAGTTGAATAATAAGATAAAATACATTGTAAAATAAAAATCGTATAGGAAATATCCTGAGAGGTTCAAGACAATAGCATAACATCAAGCTGCAACATAGTCGATAACATGTAAAGGCAAAAAAATTTATTAGGAAAACAAAATTAAAGTAATTAACGAAACAAATGACTAAACAGCCACCTTTTTCTCCGCACAGCCGAGTTTGGCTTCCAGATCAGAGCACCGAGCCTAAACACAAACATTAACCTCAGTTACAGCAAAGGCATAAGAATTTGTTATTTAAAGTGGTTTATCATTCCAGAATCATAAGAAAAACCTCTGCCACGGCAGCCCTTGATTCAGCCGAAGCAACAGCTCGCCAAGCATCAGCTAATTCTTTTCTCATTTCATCCACCTGTCTCATGGAATTATCCATTGCCTTTTCCCTATCAAGCATTAGGGCACGAACATGATCTCGCTCCTCCTGAAGTTCCTTCTTAGTTTCTGCCCAATCTCTCTGAACAGAAAAGATTTAAATAAAGCACTCATGTAAGGACAACATGACATGTAATATAATTTAAAAAAGAAAGATTTTTAAGCATACATGCAAGAAAGGCGTCAGGTGATCAAACCTCACAAAAGATCACGAGTAATGATGACGAGAAGTAGGAATGTAGTAATCATAATTTCAAGCCATATCATAGTGATTTCATAGTGAACCCAGTAAGGTACCAACATTGGTATGCCCCTCAATAGTCAATACTATACTGTACAGCTACATGGTATGACATTTCAATTCTGAAGGTGCCAGCACTAGCAGACATACCACGTCACCTTCCAGTATCGTACTGAACCAGTAAGGTAATGGCAGGGGTATGGACACCAGCACTCTGAACCTCTATTAGGACAAACAAAAAGGGGAGAGAACAGATGTGTAACAATGGTCAAGATTCAAGAAGGTATCATAATGTACCAGTGAGGTACTGATTAGCATTATGAACACCGAATACTTTAAACCTCAATTAGGACAAACACAAAGAGAGAGAGAGAGAGAAGAGATGTGTAACAATGGTCAAAAGAAAAGACCCTAAAGGTTGAAAAAGAAATACTTGTCCTCAAAATATACAAGACATGAAAGCTAGTTAGTTTTAAAATAATACCACAACAGATGTTCACGTCAGTGAATTAAATGTTCTGGAAAACGTGACTGCCAACAAGGGAAATGGATTCAGAAATGTATACATAAAACAAATGATGTTTAAAGTGGTCCTTAAAGTAGGAAATAAGAAACAGAACAAATTAAGAAGGATAAAACAGCAACATTTGAAAAGGTAACTGCCTGAGGTTATGTGATCCTCCAGCTGTCCTTCCTCAGACCTGACCACCTGGGCAAACCCAGTATGTGACCCTGCCACCTTGTGCAAGAAACCTGCCTCGCCCTACATAGCTTAGGAGAGACAGGTTTTGGCTATTCTTCAAAGATCAGGTATTACGTGAGGCTGGCCAGGATATAAAGCATATCACACATCAAATTATAAACACTATATTTCTCAGCAGTGCCAAGAAAGCATACTTGCAGCTTAGAAGCTTCATTAAGTTTATATTAACTGTCTACTCCCAATCTTTGCTTTAAAAAAGGATTGTTTTAGGTTTGTTGCTTCATGTCTCGAGGCAAGGCCTCCAAAAATTGCCTCAAATCCCATTGGTAAGGTTTCAGAATGCAAAGGGTATCACAATGGAAGGCCCATGTCAATTGCATGATTCCCACAGTAACCCCAAATGAAAAAGGTGCACATTTGAAGCACAGAATTCAAAATGGCATTCCATACCAAATTCTAAAACCAAGTCCAAACATTTACCTGGGGGCATTTGTAATCTTATGAATCAAATATTAACAATATTATACAGTTAAACAGGGATATTTTTAATCTTACAGATTAATGTCATATTCAATTATCTAGGTCTTAGAATAAATAAGAAGGTGCCTTCGTAATTTCCCTATTTTACAGTTTAATATTTTTTGATACAATTTCTAACTTTCTTGTTATTATAATATATTATTTGAGTGTAACTTTTATTGAAAATATTTTAACACAATCTACCCAAGCACCTGCACAAGTCCCACCTTCTGACTAGGTGCCACATTTTCCCTTGTATGCCCAGGCAGAGGGGGGAAAAAGGAGAAACACATGGAAAGTTACAGAGCAACACCACTAATAAAAATAATCTCAATGGTTTCCTTAAAGTTAATATGGGCAGTAACTGTCCATTTAATGAAAGGAATGGTCCGGTTAATGATTCATTTTGTGGAGATCAGAGAAAGTACAGTCTCTTTTGTAAAAAAAACATTCCAATATTTCTTTCATGAAACCAAGATGATTGCTAGTAATATAATAGTGGAATATTTCAAAATCCCTATTGAGTGATGTTCTTAGAACCTTCATATGCTTTTAGTACCTACACCACACATAAGGAAGAAGAAGTATACTGACAAGGGAAATTGAGGTCTGCACAGCCCCAAATTATAGAACAAGACCAAACTGCATTGGGGAAGCATGTCCATTTGTTTGGTGAGATTGGGGTCCATGTATAGACAAGAAAGTAAGTAACTGACTTTATAAAGAATGATTCCGATACAACAGTATGGACACAAAATGGTAGCCTTACTTCAACTTGTTTTAGATACTTGTCATGTTTTCTTCTCTCTGCAGCTCTTGCAGTCTGCATTATCCATGCACAGATGTTGTAAATATATGACTAGAGACATGAAGTCAAAGAAAAGATTATAAAAGAAAATGAATTATGAAAAATATACCTCTCGAACCTCCTCAGTGTTTTGAATGGTGTCCAGGCTTGACTGCAACAATATCAACAAATCAAAAAGGAGCAAAACACCATCTCAATATTGTATAAAGTCAACTGCACTGAAAGCAGACATGACAACCAAGTAGGGAAACATATGTGCAAGCCACAAACTCACGTGAGTATATAGAGACACAAGCAATAACACATTAAAAATGCACCCTAGAAATACACACCTAGAAATGCACAACAAATAATCATACACACTACCAGAATCACAAGAACATATGCAATAGAAATAAAAATAGCAAGAATGGTCATGAAACCAAGCCAAAACATAGCTAGGTGATGACAATCAAAATAAGTTGCTAAAACCTGCAGACGGTGCACTCTCTCAGACAGACTGCGAACTTCATCAGAAGCTCTTTTCTCCGAGTTTATAAGGATTTCCTTTTCGTGCTTCAAAATAGACACCTGTTGACATAGATATATATGGTATGATGACCCTCATCACCGCATATGCCTTTTGACATACAAAAATGGAAACAAGGTCCGCCGTACCGGTACCGGTCGGCGTACCGGTGGCGGCCCGGACCGGTACGAAACCGGTTCCGTACCGGTTCTTCAATAATAAACTACCGGTACCGGATTCCACGTTGATCCGGTACCGGTCCCGCCAGTACGGACCGGTACGGACGGTCCGGCCTGGGATCGGTACCGGATCAACGTGGAATCCGGTACCGGATCAACGTGGAATCCGATACCGGTAGTTTATTGTTGAAGAACCGGTACGGAACCGATTCAGTCCCAGGCCGGACCGGTACGGAACCGGTTCAGTCCCAGGCCGGACCGGTACGTACCGGCCGGTACGGACCGGTACGGCAGACCATGAATGGAAATTTTCCTACCTCCATAGAAAGCTTTCGTAAATTCTCCTCGGAGGCTTGTAAAGAATCAGAACTTTCTCGGAGACGTTTTTGATAATCAACCAGCAAGTGTGTCAACTCCACATTTCTAGCTGAAACTGCATTTGCCTCCTTTCTCTGCAGTAAATTAAAAAGACAATGCATTAACCAGACATAACGATAAAATAATCTTTAAATGAACAGAACACATTTTTCAAAACGGATTCCTCTTGGTTAATAGTGAATATTCAATACCTGCCTTGCATATAAACGAAAAGCATCCAATTAAGTACAGTGTAAACATAAAATCCAATGAAATGAAAATGAGAAATGATGATAAAAGATGCCATAGGACAACCAACAAAGTGCGCAACGTAAAAAGGGGAAAGGATATGTTTAAAAGCTACCTGGTGTTCAAATTCTTTCTTGAAACTATCAAGTCTTTCCCTAGCAAAACTGGCTTCGAGGATCATCTTATCACGCTCTAAACGTATCGATGTAAGCTCGCCCCTAATTGAAACATAAGAATATACCCAATACAATTTTTAAAACTAGGCATGAAAAGAGGGCAAATATAAACATTAATATTGGAGAACTAGAAGTACAGGAGCTAGCATTTACTGATTCGCAGCACAGAAAGATGAGGAAAAGAAAGAATAAACATGTTCTTCCACATGCAGATGACTGCTCGGTTAATCTATGCACTGATAAGCACCTCTGAAAAAATATCAAAATAACATAGCAAAAAGATTTCAAGTGCAGGCATGTATCACACTAGGCTGGTACCAGGACCAGCATTGGGTCCACAAGGCACTAATTAAATCCATTTTTAATATTTTCGTAAAAAGATATTTTTAATTTTTCCGGTCATTCTCTAAATTTTTTTTGACTGTATACTTGCATCATACAGTCAATGATCACCTATCATCCTAGAATGACAAATAACCATAGAGAAACAGTAAACAAACCAAAATATAGAAGAGAGTTACATAGCTCCGACTTGTCCTAAAAACACAAAAGAAATATTATGAAAACAATATACATTTTCATAATAATTAAGACTCCCAATAAAACAAGCAAATAAAATAGTCTAGAACTAGATAATGATTCCAATCTACAAGGTATTAAAAGAAATAATAATAGTCAAAATACCAAAGTAATGTGCTCTTTGATTTGTTAGCATTTAAACAAATATGTCTAACAGATGAGAAAACTGCGAGCAGTCATAAAGAAAAGGTTATATCTACCTTAAATTTGTGATTGGAAAATAATAAACAGTTAATCATAAATTCTTTGACTATTGACATAAGTGTCTCGAGTCAATATGTAGTTTTAAGTCTGGGCCGACTTGTGTAAGAGTTTCCTTGATAGATGAAATTACTATGGCTCATAAATAATAAATTCTTACAACTAAGTCACCAATAAAAAAAGAGGCACTATCTCAAATGTTTGTTATAGCCATTGCAGCTGCTGAGCACCTAGTGAGCTAGCTAAAGTTTCATCAATCCATCTCAAATGTTAGAACTTAAATATGTTATTATATTTTATAATTATAAAATATACTTACTTATTATATTTTATAATTGTAAGACAAAATAAAAATAATAAAAAATAAAATAATAGTCAATAAAACATAATATACCATATAGACTTCAATATTTATAATCATATTCATACTGAAATATTGACCAATTTATGGGCCAATATGAATTCACGTGGACTACTGATTTGAACAAGCTTGCGAAACAGAACTGCACTGCCACATCTGGTGTCTACAATATAAATATAAAAATCATTTACTACTAGCCTTACGCCAGGATAGCCAGTTCTTTTTTTAAAATTATTTTTTAAAATTTCTTTGAAACACAATACCACAAATTCATAATGCCTCCAGAAATTCAGGAAACTGGTAAATTTCAATTTTACTCTCTGGGAAATGCTTCTAGGAGTTTGAAGAAATGAAGAACTGACCATAAATACAATAAATATGGCCAATAAACAAGTTTCAGAAGAAAACTCCAAAACTACCCAGGCTGTCGATCTGTTTCAGCCAATACAAACTGGCAAGATTCAGTTTCAGTTTCATGCTTTCAGTCAAAAATTTACAAGGAATGGGAGTGTGGAAAAACATTACACATTTTCTGCCTGACAAATTTGTAGACTTAACTAAGCAAATATAGACAAAAGCCATCCAATAATAAACAGCTACCTCAATTTAGCCAAATCCTCTTCAAGATTTCTAGCGCGTTCAGTTAGTTGCTCATATGCTTTCTTTGAAACTTCCTGTTGTTTAAACAAACGGTGATAATAATAACATTGGAAGAATATGGTAGAAATTTAATGTTGATAAGCAAGACCATGATCAACAAATATCTTTCAGAAAATTACCTGAGAACCTTCAAAGAGAAGCATAAGCTCCTTCTTTCCATCTCCTGCAAAAATTCATTTTTAAGAATTAGCACTAAATGAAAAAAGTCATCTTACATTATCATATTAGTCTCAAAATGAGAACTACAGAGGGTTATATTTCACAGTAGCCACCAACACCTGCAACTTAATTCTATGCAATAATGTTGATAAAATGTATGAATACCGACATTCGTTAAAGATTAAGGAGATAATCATAACACATAAGTAATGCAATTTAGTAGAGGATAAATGAGAGAAAGGCCCACATGATATATTTACCAGGAACAGATTCAGTGTAAACATGGCTAGAAGCACGAAGCCTACGTTCTTCTTCATATAACCTCTTATACATTGCAACCTGATCAAAGATACAGGCAGGATATTCTGAGAATGTATAACATGTCTGACCAACAGGAAAAATAAATTTTTTGAGAAATGCTAGACCTACACCAAAATGTAGGTCAATTCCATCTACACGGCATATAGGTCCAAGTGTCCAACACTTGGCCAGTCAATAAATTAACTAAATTAACGGCCAGTCAATAAATTAACTAAATTAACAGCCAGTGGAATGTGCTCCAGTAAGTTAAACTATTCTGTTCTTTCCAATGTCTAAACTCCTCACTCTCACCATCTCTCCATTCTCCTTTCCTCCTATGGCTACCGACTCCGCAAAGCCAGAGTCTGCCTTAATCTCCCATCATAGCCATGGATATGGTGAAGGGCACAGATCTGGTCAGACAGGTGCTCTAACCCATTATACCATTTCATATATTTAGTGAAGACCATGTAGATTGTCAAACCAAGATTAGGCATATGCCCCGCATGAGCTTAATGCCTCACTGATGGACATCGTCCTTGACCATGCTGGCTAGTGATTGCCGAACCGAGCGGTTCGCCTGTACCAAACCATGCTGACGCCAACCCAGGACGATTTAGCCACTCAAGTCAGTTCAGCCCCCCACTTATAAAACCCCTCCCCCTAACCCCCTCTGTTGAGCTTCAAAGATTCCATTTCTTCGCCTCTCTTGTTTGCTCATGCTCGTCTTGCCCTCACCCACAAACGTTGTCACTCCTAGGTAAGTGCCCCCCACCAAGTCTATCTCCCTCCCTCCCTCTTCCCCGCATCCTTTCCTCTCTCTCCCCCCTCCCCCTCCCTCCCTCACTCTCTCTTCCTCCTCATTCTCCCTCTTCCCTCTCTCCATGAGTCTTCTTGTCATACACCTCTTTGTCGCTCCCAGGTAAGCCCTCCTCTCGGTCTCTCCCCCTCCCTCCCTCTTCCCACTACGAGCTCCGATACCGGTCCAGCAAACCTTAATGCTGGCTCTATGAACCTCCGAAGCATCACCAACAACCATAGGGCTTGACATGTTCTTAGCACACCTCAACAATCATGGTTCTCATATGTAGTTATAACTGGAAATCGAGGTCAAAGAAGATGTGACGATGAAGACAAAAGGAGGAAGGTGGAAGCAGAGTTGACGGTGGAAATGGATGGAGAAAGAAGAAGGTGAGAAGGATGAGAGAACAAGTTTTAGGTTTGTAATAACATAAGAAGAAGAATTTCATCAATCAAGAAGCCCATTCCATCCTGTTATCCTTTCCCATTTAAATAATAAAATAACAAATGTGACAGATTTGCACCTACATGACAATGTAGGGGGAAGAGACCTACATGAGCATGTAGGTCTTCAGTCAAATTTTATCCAGACACCAAAGTGAACAATGTACTATGGTAAAACTTACAGAGCTGTGAAGAGATTCAATCATGTGCCCTTGTTCCTCGGATCTTTTCAGCACTGCTTCAACCTTAGCAGTTGCCTCATCAGTGACCTTCTGAAGCTCAATCTGGAAACTCTCCTGAAAAGCTCAGAGGAAAAAATTAGTTTTATAATAGGAACAATGCTCTATCTAAGTTGCAGAGTAAATTAAAATGAAATAACACGGCTTAAATTAACAAACCAAATTCCATGTTAAGCTGGTTCATGAAAGGAAAATGGACTGGAAGTTATCTAAGAACTTATAGTGGAACTAGAAATAAGTTGCCGACTATCATGCGATAGTTTTGATATTCACCCTTAGTTCAAAGTCTCTTTTTTCATCTTCACTTGTAAGACTATGCACAAGGCCTCGGAGCTGGACATTCTGCTCCACTAATCCATGTATGTCCTTAAACATCATCTGGTTCAGTTAATTGATACATTGCATCAGAACACATGGCTATATTGTTAAGAGATGAGATAAGAAAGACGGATGTTTGAAAGCTAAAGTTGCTCACATGGGGCTCAGAGATCTTGTTCCTAGCATCAGTGCCATCATCAATATCAACTGAAATCATAGTCACAGATTTTTCACCAGGAAACTGAGGGGTAGCACCACAGCGAAGTTGAATATCTTGGCATTCCTTCAAAAGAACTGTTACCTGTAACAGATAGACACGGACCAAAAAAAGGACTTAATAACATGATTTGTTAACGAAAAGAGAAAACTCCAATACATAAACTCAAAGTAACCATAGAAAAGGAATTTAAACAAACAGAATTATACCAAAGTCGAATTTTAACCTATCAGTTTTTCACAAATGGTTACTTTCACATACTAAAGCTTGCAAAAGCTATCCTACTAAACAATTAAATTAAGAATAATCAAGCAACCCTACATCTCTGTTCATATGCCACAACTAGAGATGTATTTAACAAACGCTTACCTGCTTCTCAAGATCACTTATCTCCTTTTGTGCAATAGTTTGATCACGTTCACGCTTCTTCAACTCAGACTGAAAAATGACTTTCAGCATAAGTCAATACACTAAAATTATAATAGAATAATGTAAAGACCATATACCTTTAAGTTCCGAATAGTATTCTCAAAATTATCATGCTCTAATAGTGCCTGCTGCAATTTTTGATTCATCAAAGAGTATGCTTCCACCATTCTCTCATGTTCAGCTGAAACAATAAACATAAAGTTTTTCAGTAGACAAGGAAAAGGCTCGTGCACTCGTTATACATTATATAATAACAAAGAAAAATAATATTTTAAAAATCAAGTCAAAATATAAATAAACATTAAGAACCTTTAAATATAGTTTAAAATAAATTCATTGAAAGCCTTACAATTTAGGAATAGCAAATGGTGAGCAATACTGTTGTGTAAAAATAAGGTTGTGAATTAACTAATTTTTAATTTTAATTCGTTAGGCCTACAAATTTGTTAAGATAGCGTTATAGTGGCTTCAGAATGCCAATAGGACAATCCTCTGCAAAAGTTAATATTCAGAAAACCACCTTTTGGAATTTAATCACACGAATAATGCAAAAACAGCAATAACCTGAATATTTAATAATAGTGATTATCTAGTATTCTAGACCCCCGATAACATATTTCATCTAGAAAAACAAAGTGGTTGAGCAAGTAGGTATCGTATAAGAGAAAGTCACCTCGTTCATCCAAAATGATCCCAGCCTTCTCTTCTATTTCATGTAGTACCTGCAGGATCAAAGTAGAAAAACTTTAGCATCACAGGTGAACAAAGAAAAAAACCTAGCATCATCTTTCTTAAAAATCATGTGAAATTTATCATTTAAAGAAATTAGTGGTACAAACAGTCTCTAAGCATGTATCTTTAAGTCAAAAGAGTGCCACATTAAGTACAACATCTGTTAGGCAAAATTCTTATGGAACAGAGTCATTAGAAGATGCAGAAATAGAGGTCAACTCAACTACCTATTTCACCTTTGTATTTATCTACCTGTATTCCATCAAGGCACCATAGCAAATTAGTAGCATCTATAATTGTGACAATTATTGGGTGCTTATATCTAGCACATCAAAAATAGTAGCCACCAATAAGTTAAAAATATAAGGGGTTACTTTATTATGACCAACATCATTTGACAAAAATACTCGAAAACACTAAACTTTAATTGTCGGATTACCTCCTAACACAAGTTTCAAAATACTATACATTTATGCACGGCAGCAACCAAACCGTTAGATGCCTATGATGCCAACTCTTCTATTTCCAAATGTAACATGAGAGTAATCCATAAAAATGAGCAAACGGATCCTGAAGAAACGGGATTGGTACACACAAAACGGAACCATAATGTCGTTATTGGAATCCTCAAAAACTTGCAGCAGGTAAAAAACTAACTTGCAGCTAACAAATTAATAAGTACGATTTCAGCTAAAACAATTGTTAAAGGAATTTTGTATCAGTTTTAAAGATGTCTAACTTTTTAATGCAACTGCAAAGATTGCTTGAACAACCGTTTAAGTTCATCCTAGGCCTTTGCGCCAGATGAACAGGATGAACTCAGAACTAGAGAGAGAAGAATCTGCACAAACATTAATGCATGGTATGCTGAACCAGCCGATTCAGCCCGTACCAGCCGGTTCAGCCCGTATCAGACCAGTCCGGTCCCTGACCAGTCCGGTTCAAGCGTGGAAAACGGTTCCGACCCGTTTGAGACCGGAACCGAGCGGTACAAGCCTGGTACCGGTGCGGACCAGACGCGCGCCCTGGGCAGCACGCCCACGCGCTGGGAACTATGCCCACATGTGGTTCCCCGCGCTGGGTAGCGCTCCCACGTGGGCACAAGCTAGAAATCGCAACGCGCGGGCACGAGCTAGGAACTGAACCGGAACCATATTGGGTCGCCTAAGGAACCGAACCGGAACCATATTGGTCCGATAGGCGACCGATATGCCTACCGGTACCAATACGGCATACCTTGCATTAATGACTCAAAAAAAATAGGACTTTTAAATATAGGACCCATCATGCCAACCAGCCCAATTGAATGCGCACACTAAGAATCTCAATCACTTATCTCCTCTGCACCAACTTCACATCTTCGAATGCAAAATCTATTAAACTCTCACAACCTTACAGAAGGTTAAGCACCAGACACCTTTCTGTGAAGACAAAGTCACTGGCCTTAGGCCCAACTTCTACACTGTCATCACAAAACAAATCATATCAAACTTGGGAGGTAACATATTACAAACAGATGACTGGTGCAAATATAACATTGAGAACTTTATATGCAACAGTCCCATTGTAGACTTTGAAGTTAGAAGCAGTACTCGCCATTTTGAACATCAAGATAGCTGCAACCAATAGGAGCACACCGTCAAACTATATAAAATCCTGCATAATTCCCAACATTATACCTCTAATACAGGAGTTTCCATGTTCCTAAAATAACCATATCCTTAACATTTTTCACTTTTCACATAGCTTGCCTCACGAGGCAGTTCTTCATCATATTCCCGCTAGGGTAACGAAGCATGAAGGCAGCAACAGAGGATGCAGTGAGAGGAGCCTGGAAGCAGGGAAGAAGGAAAAGGCAAGGAGATCAAAAAGGCTGGTATAGCAGTGTCCACCCTCTGGTGATGGAAACTTGAAGTCTCCATTAAGGTCCGCCGTACCGGTACCGGTCGGCGTATCGGTGGCAGCCCGGACCGATACGAACCAGTCCTGTACCGATCCCGTACCGGTCTGTACCGGTTCCGTACCGGTTCTCCAACAATAAACTATCGATACCGGATTCCATGCTGATCCGGTACCGGTCCCAGGCCGGACCAGTACGTACCGGCCGGTACGGACCGGTACGGCAGGCCATGGTCTCCACCAATGTCAGAAGCCAAGTGGAGGTCGAGCGCCTTTCAAGTCACGATTGCACTTGGTTAGAGGGATGCTTGGCAACCACATATTGATGATGGAGCTTCTAATTACCATTTCGACGGTGAGAGCATCAGTTATGATAGCAGAGAGCAAAAGAAAGAAAGAGACATGGTGAAGATGGCAACAAGTTCACCTCTAAGTAGGTGATAAGAAGGTTTGGAACAAGACATGGGCTGGACGAAGGCCCATCAAGTCGAGCCGGCTCTACGACGAGCTTTGGTTCTAGCTCTAAAGCATTTGGGTTTAGATTATAAGCTCAAACAAAAACAAGGCCTTGCCCAAGCCCAACTCAGCCCAATCCAGCACACCAACTGACCCTAACCCCCCGAACCCCCCCCCCAATGCCCTACCACCACTCCCACATTGCCTCCCGATGTCTCTCTCTCGAGCTCTCCTCATTCCATCGCCCCTATTGCCCAAAATCGATCATGCCTCGCACTATCACCCATCATCCACACCCTTGTCACCATCGAGGAACCCAAAGAAGCAAAAGATGGAGGAGAAGATTGGGCTCGAATTGGGCTTGGACTGGGGCTTAATTTCGAGTAGCAAGCCCGTTTGGGCTTTGGTCGGACTTGGTTACTGGCTCAAGCCTAAACTTTCAAAAAATTTCCATGGATGGGCTCAAGCTGAAGCCTGAAAAATTCTGTTCCAGGCCTGGGCTATATGAAAACCTGACAGCCCAGTTCCAACCATAATCACTATGGTGTAACAGTTAAGCTTTTGGATTAAGGCAGAAGTTCAAAGGATTTGGGACTAGAAGGGAACTAGAATATTGGAATGTTGGATAGGAAGAGGGCGGACGTGCAATTGCAATGATAACAGCAAGAAGCGAGATGCAAGGCAACAGGTCAAAGACTGGGGGAGCAGCACATGTCCACCCAAGATTTTCATGCTTTCACCTTTTTCTTACATAACAAATTTAAGAAGGGAAAACAAGAATGATAGTAACCAAACAAAACTTTTGCCTCGATATTCTGCTTTTGCTTTTGAAAACATAAATCTAGGAAACAAAAATGATACCAAGCATGCCCTAAATATATTTAAAATTATAAAATTAAAACTATATGCAACTTCAAAGTTTTGCAACAAAACCGACATTAGTTATTACAAGGAAATGTCCAACAAAATTCTTTTAAAATGTCTCCAATTGATTAATCACACATAAATCCAAAAGGATGTTCTAACAATTAACATGTTCGAGATTTCATGCATCAGTTTTTGACATTTCAAAAATAAGTTTCTATTTGATAAATTAGTCATGTAAATTTGGACAGAAAGTCAGTAACTAAGTTTAATTTCAAGAAAAAGTAACTATTAAAGTCAAAGGAGAGCAAAAAAGATACCAACAAATATTGGTTATATAGGTTTAAACAAAACAGCTTATTTATTGTACTAAATGAATCCAATTTCTGTTTCAAGTACAACAAGACATGTCCGTATACCTTATAGAATGCTTGCAAATTATATACTCATCACAAATTCATAAATATCCAAACACATAAAAATTTAAATTATAGAGAAGCATGCTCTTAAACAATATGATATATCCATGGGCCATAGCAAAAAATGTCATAGTTAGCATAGGAGTTTACAGACTACAATTGTTTAAATAAATTGTAACATGCATACAAGAATCAAATATTATGAAAAGTGACATTTTTTAACCTTAACCGATAAAGTAGGTTCAACTTTAGGGATCCTCACACAGAAAGGCAAGTAGAAATAATAATTTAGGTCAAAAATATTTTTAGGATAATTGGTTAAAATTAATACCCGTTCCAAAATGGCCTCTGCATGCTTCCGTCCCCATTTCTCATGTCGCAGAGCATCAGCAGCTTCTTGATATTTCTCATACATTTTAGCAAGCTACACTCAAAAGAAATAAATCAACACAAACAGGCATAAGGAGGAAGAAAAACATTCACACAGGAGAGAGCGATAATTAAACATATAAGATGGGGTGATAAATCTTACACTCCAACCATCTCGGAGAAGGGAAGCAGCTAATGCCGTCCCTGAAATACCTAACGGAGTCTTGGGGACAACCAACTGACCATCCTCATGTGCGTTATCACTGTCAATTTCACCAGATGGCATTAGGTTATACTTAAAAAAAAGAAAAGAAAAATGTACAACTGGCTCCTCAGGTAAGATGAAACTGAGCCTAATACAACAAACAAATTAACAATTCAATTTGGATGTGAATTAGAAAATAAAGATAGAATGGAAAAAAAAAATTGGTGAAATTGACAAGACCAATTATAATAAACATACTTAGAATCAGATTATATCATGAGATATACTAGAATAGTAGCTTGTTCAGATGGTAATGTGAACATGTTCAGATTAGTTAAATTTTAATAGACATCAACATATGCTTCTATTACTTTCTAGACGTTAAATTTTAACAAGAGGTTCTATAGTAATGTTGCCATGCTCAGGCCAATTGAACCATTAGTGACGTGCGAAAGTTGAAAGAATCATGTCATGTTCATTAACCATCTGCTAAGGGATCAACTAACTCAGCTACCCCTTCTTCCAAATTGGAAAATCCAATCCACAAAAGCCCACAATAGAAGCAATTAAAACTTAAAAATGTATGCATAACAAGATAGATATATGTTTGCGTAAACAAATAAATGGAACTTCAACCATGACAAAAGTTCCAATTTTAGCACAACATAGAAACCTTCAAAAAAAGATACTTGGAAACGATGAATGAGTAGTCAGTTACAATTTCCTTTAACCCAGGTTTGATATAGACATTCCAGACACAGTATGAATGGCATCATAAGCCCCTGTACTAACACATGGTACCGTTGGTGTCTCACCATGCGTCAATACAGTGCCGAATTGAGCCCTTGTAAGGTATCATTATGGTACGGTATACCTGGTATCAGGTTGTACAGCTCTGTACAACAAACCTTGCATCTAATCATTTAGATAAGCTTATATTAGGGCTGGTTCATAAGTGGCTGAATCCACATTTACTAATTCTTTCTGTTAGTTGCAGAGCAATATTGTTGTTACACATGTTGCTTCGAACTTCTAACTAGCGAAATGTCCAATCCGAAGTTTCAAAGTTCGGGACCTTTGTTTTTGATGCAAAGTATTTATCAAACCCGCCAAATCAGTGAAAATGACATATAACCGACAGGAGAGAAAAGAACAAGAAAGAAATTGGATGGGAAAAAAAGAGTAAAGGGATCATAAAATAGAAAGAGAATATGAAGGCCAAAGAAGATGAACAGAAAGATGAACAAAATATTATTACTCAAAAGAAAATAAAAAAAAAAGGGATGAAGAGTCGACCAAGATGGCAATGCAATAATTACAGTGGAAAAGGTCGGTAGAAGGAAATAGAAAAAACATGGCATCTTTTTGTTGCCTTACTTCCTTAGTTACCATTCCACTTTTGCTTTAGGCATGGTTGAAACACTTAACGCTCACATATGTCAAGTTGATCCAAAAAAAATCTACATAAAATAAACTTGTATACGAGTTAATAATATACATATTTGGATGCTGAATTGTTCCAAAAGCCAAAAATAAGCTTAATGAAAAAAAGGTCGTATGCTTATTAAATATGCAAGTGTCATATAGATATATTCTATGTGTGACCATAAAACATGCTATATAGTAGCAATCGACAACCATTTAAAAATACTTGTAAAACTTATAAAAACCACATCATTTTTTCATGTTACTATTCCTATCGTCTTTTTTTAGTTTCATTTTCAGGAGTCCACAGCATGGATAGGCATCTTCTTAGTTGACTACCATACTGAAGTCCAAGAAGCATTGATCTTGATGGAAATTTTGGTGAAGTCATGTAAGCTATCTCACATGTCAATGAAAAACAACTTAATGAAAGATGGCCACAATGTCTTGATCTAAGTGCAAATCCTATCGGTTACAACCTTCAACTAATATGCTTTTTCATTAATTACTAATAAAACTAAGAACAAGCCATTAGCAAACACTAAATTATGTAGTGTCTCATGTGTATATACTTCCAATTAACAGTTGACACCAAAACCTTCCGTGTTTGGTAAGATTTTAAACACGCAAACTCAAGCTAGAAATTTCTGAGATTAGCATCAGATAAAGGCATATTTGCCACTAACTTATTTGCAACACAAGTCAGACTCAAGCCATGATGCTTTAGTTCAGGAATGAGGCCAAACATAATACAGTGTGATGTTATTTATGTCTGACAAGAAGAGTACTTACTACTGTAGTGTGATAGTTCTGGATGGGAGCATCAATGAAGCAATTTTAAGTCAAGGAAAAACCTTTAGATAGATCAAGATTTGAAAGATTAGATTCAAGTACTTGATTTTGTTTGGATCATATCAGAAGATTTTACAAAAATTCTTTGTTATTGTTGATGACTATGAATGTCAATATGGTTAACCATCCCCATAGATAAAGTTGGCTTCAATGTGTTGCATGGACATAGGCACCAGAATCAAATCCAGACACAAGCCCTAAATGCCTAACTCGGCAAGATGGGAGAAATAGATAGGGGGATACATGAAAAAATAATATTCAAGTAAAATATTGTACATTTAAATATTGAATAAAAGAAAAAATTGAAAGATATTATTGGTTAAGGTCTTCCAACATGTTCCTCAATCAAACTTCCTAATATGCTTAAGGAGTTTAAAAAATAGCATTTTACAAAGTTATTCTATATGTATATTTTTGACTGGTCTCTGGAAAGAACAAAAGCTCATTTTTAACATTACTATAATGGGTTGAAATCTGGGTCAAAAAAGTCTAATTGTCTACCAATTTCTAAAAGATACAAGCAAAGAAAAATTAATAAGTATCCAAGTATATGACACATGTTCTATTCAGATATACATATGACATGGATTCTAGAAGCTAGACGCAAGTCTCCAGCTAACATGCTTTAACTAAAGCAACTTTGGTAGGTATATTGGTGGGAGACTTATTCACGAGGTGGATAGCCTGCCTAACCTACTCAAGCCCGAAGGCTTTCGAGCGGGCCTAGGCCTGAATTTTAAGCCTGGCGGCCCAAAGCCCAAGTAAGTATCAGGTTCAGGCCAAGGAAATAGGCCTGAAGGCCGACCTAGGCCTAGGCCTGACTAATTTTAGTTATACCTTGGGTTGAGCCCAGCTCGAGCCCAAGCCGGCCCACCCGATGAACATGTTTGATTGGCAAGTACTCTATTAATAAATTACAAATTAACCTAAAGTTTATGAAGCCTTCATGAATCCACTGACTGCTTAGAGGATACTTGATCATAAAAGGTAAGTACGGATAACTGGTCTTGGAGGTGGGAACAAAAGGTTGGCTTTTAGAAACCTTTTACAAGGCATTCCATTTTTAAGTGGGTTTAAATGGGGTAAAGGCATGTATATCACTAGCACCAATTGTTCAAATTGTAATACATAAAGCCTACAATATGACAATCTCTCGACTTTTCCAAATACTACATTGGTCCTTTCAGGCAATCAAAAGATCATAATGAGTTGATCTTCAAGGGCCTACTAGGATCATGAATAAAACCCACTCATCCAGCTTTATTCAGCCAAATAACCTTTCTGACACCAAAATAAAGCAGGTTTGAGGAAGGGCAAAAGCTAGATTCTAGTAAAGCTGGCAAGCACCTTTTTTAGTCACTTATTTCTCTTAACTTGTATAAAATTATTTCATCAAAATGATTGAATAATTTTAAATATTAAGTCTCCATTTTTTTCCGTGGGCTCATTTCTCTTATTCTGAAACCAAACATTCGCCCAAGGTGTCCACTAGATCATGATTCGTTGTACCAAACTGTTTTGACTCATGCCTAGCAAATCAATATACAGTACAGGAGGCATACTGAGTGTCAGTACCATGAACTAACCCGTACTGACATGTACAGGCATGGTACCGGACTACCGGTACAAGTACCAAAAAAGGTACCAGCGATGCATTACTTGTAGATATATGGATACTAATTCCTAAACCACATGAACCAGTAGTTTCAGTAACATGTTCTCAAATTTTTTATCAATAGACAGAAAATGTAAACAGACAACAAGAGGATAACTAGCTGAAATCCCCTGAATTTCAAGATTACATTTACTATTATTAAGAAATTGATAAAATCAAACAAACCTATAACTATATAACATACTACAGTTGCAAAACATGAGTTCAAACAACATTTTGATACATCTGCAAATAAATGATGAAAACATGATCTTTGGCATGTCATAAAATAAACAAAGTGTAAAAATATGAAACTTGCTATCTGCTTCTACTTGTTCAATACAGTGCCTAAACAAGAGTGCGGAGACTTAATACGCAGGGAGCGCAATCGGTACAAAAGCATACAGTTCTTCCAAGGTTGGATCAGCACGAAAACTGGATAATGGAAGAATGCTAGACTCATTAGCCTTCCTTGCAATCTCAATTTCAGCTTCGCACTTTTCTAACTTCTCCTTCATGACTGCAGCTTCCTACAAACGAAGAAATAAACATTTTCCAGAACAGAAGATAAAGGCTTTATAAGCAACTTAGTACTGACAGAAATTTGTAAGGGCCAGATGGCACAGTATATATAGATCAGAGAACCAAAAAAAAAACAGAGAGAGAATGCATGCATTTTTTTTCAACATTCCTATGATAGACCTAGACAATCAATAACAAGCATTGAATTTTAACTACACTAACATCAACACATAGTACAACAATACCTTTTCAAGATCTTTTCTAAGTGATAGTTCCTTTTCAACTTTTTCTTTGTACTCATTTTCAACTTGAGTCATATGTGTCTGCATTAGCAGAAGAAAACCAGATCAGAAGATAGCCTGACATGAAAAGCCTCTTTCAATCAATGTCCCTCCTTCCCCCCCCCCCCCCCCCAAAAAAAAAAAAGGAAAAAGAAGAAGAAGGAGAGAAGAAGAAGAAAAACCACAAGTGTAAACTATGCTAAGTATTGAGGCACCAATTTAGGGATGAAATCCTCACCTCCAATGCTTTGATAACACCCTCAAGCTCCCCTGCCTTTTTGGACCATTCCTCTGAACTCGCTTTGTAAAGTTCAGCAAGCTTTGTGACCTGTTACAAGTAAAGAAAAACTACCGCATTATTTAAATTTTAAAAAAAGGAGCTTGGACTTTGTTTTAAAAAAAGAGAGAGAACCTAAAATTAATTCCACCCACTAAAAAATAAAAAAAGTGACAAACAACTATGAAAAGCATGCTTTGCCCTTCTTCGATGCTTATTGGCGATTAACCTAGCGATATCGGAGCACCAGCCACAGAAATATAAACACTCCAAAGAAACAGCCACAGAAGAGAAAAGTCGTCTTTTCAGTTGAATTATAAATAAAACTGGGCAACTATAGCATAACCACGGCAATACATTTAATCTATAACGATGTCATTATATAATGTAATTACTAAAAAGAGTCGTAAAATTGGTTAACCTCTGAGGTAAGTTTTTTCAGTTGAATTATAAATAAAATTATGCACGTGCTTCCACGTGCGTGCACGCACGCGAGAGAGAGAGAGAGAGAGAGAGAGAGAGCAAAAGTAAAACCGCCACCAATAACATGGTCGACATTAATGCAACCCAAATAGTCATGCCTTTATATATACCATAAAGCATCCATTTTTTTCCTATCAAACCAGTCTCTACTTTCTCGCAGTCAAAATTTCTCTAATAATGCAAAACAACATATGAAACAATTTTCCAAATAGCGATCAAAATGTCAATATCCCACATCTCAAAGAGAGCCCTAAAATATCAACCAATGAAATTCGAAGTCTTGTAAAGAGAACCAGGCCACCTTACAAAATTAAAAACTAAAATTCAAGTTGCTTGCCTCTTCTTATACATTACTAAAATACAATAATTGGTTAATACTTTTGCCAGCATGAAAGCCGACTTTAAAACAAAATGAACTTTGGAGAACAATTGGATATAGCATGACCAAAGTCACATGTTTGGGTACAGATTCCAAGTGCAGGAGTTTGTCTAGGAGTCAAGTTCATCCAACCACCAAAATAAAAGATATGGGGCACAGCAGGAAAGGGCCAAAAATGGCATACAGTACAGCAACTCCTAAGGGTGAAGTCATGATTCACTAATTTGTTTGACTGTTAGCTACAATTCAAGGGCAGAGTAGTAAATTGAACATTTTTATGTTCAATGAATAAATTTAAAAAAAAACCATTCTAATTGTTGCACAAGTAATGAGGGTAAACCACATTTGGGAAAGGAATGAAACTTAGTGCAAAATCTCGGAGTGCATATAACAATGAGGCCCGCCACTATAAACTTCCTTTTTAATTAAAGAAGAGAAACTTATTAATTCACAACAATAATTATTAGGAAAAAAATCAAGCCAAGAATGTAATCCAACAATTCATTGATTCGGAGAATCATCATCCATTTCAAATTCACAAGTGTATAGCGCAACTGGCACTATGGCCAAAGTACAAATATCAAGTCCACCAACTGTGCATAACCCCGCAATGGAAAAAAAGATTTTAGTGGACCTATGTACCAAGCATGTGCCTTGATTAGACACCCCTATCCCCAATAACTGCCCACCACCATCCTAGCATTCCTTTCCACTAAGATTCCCCCTTCTCGTGGTCCATGGCAACAATATTGTTGAGTGACAGGTAGAAAATAATGGATAATAGTACAACAGCACAAGTCTGCTCTCTATGTGTGTGTGTGTGTGTGTGTTCTTGGCTGAGTTGAGAGGTGTTGTGTCAATGCAGGCTATGTCCAACAACCATCCTATGATTCAGATTATATACCAGTACGTTGGGTTAAGAAGGTCACTCCAAGTGAAAAACAAATGCCAAGACAAGGTACTGAGGAGAACATAAGCATGAAGAAGACAGCAATTTTTAGGGACCTTGTTGAACAGCTGTAAGTCAGCATATTTTGATATGCATGTGTATTTCCACATATTCAATTTATACAAAAGAGCCCCAACGTCAGGTTTTATGGTGGCCAATCGTTATACGCGTTAGGGCACCCAGATACCTTAATACCGATGCCAACTTCATTTAGATTACCACAACAGACAGGTGTTAATATTTGTGCAAGCAATCCCATCATTTATGAATTGACAAAGGCTATCATAATCAACTACCCGTACGTCCAACAAGTCTATCCTTCCATCCATGACATCCTCATATCCAGTTTGCCTGACAGTTCCTTAACTTTATCATCAAGACTCATATACATTTCTAGATATCATCCACCATGACTTTGGTGAAAAGTACCCCAGCAATACTTGGTATACATATATTGTATTTACATTATCCCCTCGTGGTTCATACCCCCATGCGAATGAGAGACCATGGTCTTCTGTAATTTGTATATATTGGCCTATTGCCCCTCATAGTATGTTCATTGTAAGAAGTCTTCCAACAAATGCTACTAAAGGCACTCCTCCAATATAATTCGCCAACTAAAAAGATTTCAAATGATCTCGTATCAACCTATTTAAGACAAGTTAGAGATCCTAATTACTATCAGAACAATGGTTACACCCAAAAAAATCTAATTTCAGTAGATAACAACATCTAATATGATATAATGATGGCGCATAGAATCACTTCCAGTCTAGGAAATGAGGAGCACATGAAGCATACTAGTTCTTGTAAGTTCACATTAGAATAAGCCCAGAAAAATATTTCATGTAGCTACCTATATTATTATGTTGTACAGATAGAAAAGGAAAACAACAATTTTTAGCCTGCAAATAGAAAAACCAATAATAACTGACAAAATAAACTAAGATGAAAGCCTTCCAACAGAATGCATGAGCAAAGAAGGCAATGGTTTTATGCATGAAGAGAACTGAATTTGTAACAAGATGCCGAAAAAGAATCCTGACAAACAGGTTGACTACCAGAGATTATACTTACAGTTGATAGCTCAGCAGCAAAGTGCTCTTCATTAGCAGCAGCCGCACCCTTAGACGAGCATAACTCCTTGGTTGGGTAGACAATGATCATACATGTTAGACAGAACTATAGAAGAATGAACTCAACATCACAATAAAATGAAATGACATGATACCTCTTCCAAGGACGTGATTCTCATCTCCAGTTCAGTTACTCTTTCCTTACTCCGTTTTAACAAGCTTGAAGACTCATTCATCTGTCTTTCAAACTGCAAGACAAATATTCTTAATGATACATTTCACTCTTATTGTCAGAATATTTTTGAACTAGCACACTTACATCAGCAAGTTTAGCAGACAAATCTGCCTCAACATCCATATGTGTTTTACGTAGTTCGACAAGGCTGTTAACTTTGGCGCTCAACTCCTCATTAAGCCAAACATTATGCCGTTCAAGAAGTTCCTTCTCCTGCTCATGCATATGTACTAAAGTAAACATCATCCATTCCATTTTCATAATCAAGTCCACAAAGTAATTGGCAAGATACTAACAGTGGCTATGTGTTCTTGGGGAGGGGGTGATGAAGAATAATGGAGCAACAAAAAACCATCCAAAGCTACAGAAACCTTTAAATGATTTTAGAATAAGCAACAATGTAAATGAATATTACCAAAAGATGGGAGGATGCTAATAAATGCCGACTAGTTTCCAGTTTAATTAAAACAAGATGTGGAACTCATGACTATTGAACTTATAAATCATCTCAAAGGAAACAATTTGGATTTTCATCATAACATATCATATACTTGTGCTGATTATAACCATGGATACAGAAAGAAAATCGAAATAAGTTTTCAATAGAAAGGAACAAAAGTGCATCCCATTTTCTACCTTCGGTAGCTGGAATGCAATATAAGAGCACTATGCAGGGACTGCAAAGTTCAGAAAGGTTGAGAGTTGAGACATCTTTCAAAGCTATGGAGATTAGATGAGGTTATCATGTATTGATAGCTTTACATGCTCGTATCATAACAGGCTAGGGAAAGAGTGGCATAGGCCATAACTATTTAATAACATGTCACAAAGTATGGGACAGGGCATGGCTTGCAATTACCTAGACATCATCTGATAATCACCTTATATAAACTGAATAATATACAAACTATAAGCTATTAGATCAAAAAAAGATAAATAAAAATATATAAGAAGACCCAAGAATTTAAAAAAAAAAAAAAAGAATAACTACATAGAAACCTCTATTTCTCAGGATAGGTACAAGATTGATTTAAAATTAGCTGAGTTTTATAAATAAAATGACAAAAAACTATAATTTTCTTTCAAGAATGGCTTCGCAAAACTTGTAGACAAGCTATATAGGTTTCTCAATAAGAAGACATGGCCATTCATAATTAGCTAAGTTTTCTTGGTGAAGATATATATGATCATAATGTCCCCTTGTTATTTACCTATGCTTTGGAGAGCTCTAAGCCCTTAGTAGTTTGATTGCATTAATAGCAACAAAATGATATTTAGTAGCCTTGCCATCTCAAGAACAGGGCAAAAGTGAGAAATTAAACTAAAATATGGAACTTAAACCAAAGTAATAGATCGTATAGACTTCAAAAAAAGGTTGTTCGTAAATAAAGGAAAACCAATGACCCAAAAGGATTTTCTTTAATGACAAAATATTAGAGTGCAATGGAATTCATCAAGAAAAAAAAAAACAAGTCATTGCCATTTTGGTTGTGAAATACAATTATGAAAACATGCCAGCAAGTTGAGTTAGTAGATCAGGTTGGGTCTTACAAGAAGTTAGGTTGGGCCTAGACTAATTAAAGCCTATTTATGTCCACTTTCTACCTAATTGCAATTAGGTTCAGGATTCGTCCACCATCCATGATAGAAATTCAAATTGAGCTTACCTTTGTCCCAACAACAAGTTAAATATTTTGGCTTGATTAGATCTTTTCAAAGACCGTCCAAGTCAAATTTCATAGAGAAACAACCAACTAATAACCCTAATAATAGTGTCTTACACAATTATAAATAAATAATCAATCTCATTCATCTGTATTATTAACTGGCAATTAAAGGAAGGAAACCAGCATAAGACAAACAAATACGAGAAGAATTCCAGTTATCCACATATCCCAACCATAGAACAAGACCCTGTCAAGACTTTAGTCTGACCTGAGTAAGACGATTACATGTAGCACGACAACGCGCCAATTCTGCTTCACTGTCATTCAGCCTGGCCTCCTTTGCAGTAGCATTATCTGTCAAACTAACCTGTTGAGAAGGGAAAAGCAAGAAGTTTACTTGTTTTGAACCACAAAATGAATACTATGGTAAATCCAATTGCATCAAAGATGACAATGCGGTGCCCTTTCATAACAAGTGACCCAGACAAACATGCGACAGGCAAAAAGTGCCAATAGCAACCCAGCATATCATAGCACTCTAGAATTGCAAGTCACAACTCTTATATTGATTATATGCAAATTTGCAAAATCATCGCCTCTAATAATCACCAGGTTAACTAATGGTGCCTATTTAATCTAAAAATCGACAGGTATATTGCACAAAGGTTCTTCCATCGCCAGAAGGCAGTGATATTAGTTCAGCGTTACTATTCCAGCATCAAGGACATCTAGAATGTATGCAGGACATCTAGAATGTATGCAAAACATCTAGAATGTATGCAGGGCATCAACTCTTTTCCTTTTAGCACTCAACTGAAGCGCAGAAGAAGCCGCTTCAGCTCATAACAAATCACATAAACATTATGTATTGTAAAAATTGACATATTTTGTGCTTTCAATAGATAACATCATATATAGCATTAAAGTCATATTATATAAGGGTTTGATAAACTTGACCTCTCTAGTGATGAGAAGTGAGGGGATGATATGTCTAGTGCATAAAGGAGACAAAAACGCATCAAATAGTAAATTATGCAATAAAATCTAAAGATAGTAATATATATCAAAATGCCTTCCCAATTCATATTCCAAGGTATGCTATCTTACATTTGCAATACAAGCATCGATGAAAAAAGAATTAAACTCACGATCTTATCGAGATAGCTTTGGATGGTGGCATTTTTCTCCCTGATCTCCACATCTTTTTGCTCAACCAATTCCAGAAGCTGGCGCTTGGATTTGTGCAGTTCCACCGTTTCCAACGATAGTCTCTCTATCTCTCCATCCTTTCCAATCTGAGAACAACCAAGAATCAAGAAGCGAATGAGGAGAATGGCGATCGGCAGGGATAGGGCAAGAGGCCTTGAGAACATTCAAGAATCAAAAATCAAGAAAGAAGGTGAGGGGATCTTACGGCCTTGAGATGGAGCTGGTGCTTCTCGGCCTGGATCTCAGCGATTTCGGAGAGCCTCTGCTCGACAGAGACAGAGAGCTGGGCATTCTCGGACCGGAGCCGGGCAAGGTCGTCGGAGAGGGACTCGTACCTCTGCTCCAAGAGAGCGCAGGTCTGCTCGGCAGCAATGGCGGCGGCGTCCTTCTCCGCCTTGGCGGTGTCGACCTGATAGCGGAGGTCCCGGATGACGGCATCGGCCCTCTCCGCCACCGCCGCGGCGTCGTGGGAGAGGAGTCGGAACTCCTCCTCGGAGAGGAAGAGCGGCATGATCGACGGGCGATGGCTATCGCCCTTGGAAAGAGAGCACTAACCCTAGGGTTTAGAAGCCGAGGAAGGTGGGATGGGCGGCGGGGCGGATCAGGAACGAGGAGGGAAGTGGGAGAGGAGAGGGCAAGGACGAGAGCGAAGACAGCCGCTCTCTCTCTTAAAGCGGTGCAGAGCGGACTAGTGGTGGCGTAGGGGGACTCGGAGCGCCATTTAAAGGTACATTCGATGGTGCGGGCCGACTTCTTTCTTTTTTTTTCTTTTTCTTTTTTTTTTTTTTTTTTCACGCTCTAGACATCCCTTCCTCCCCGTCCATAGGGTGCCTCTAGAGTGGCTCACTACATATATCTCCATCTAATCGGCCGCCCTGTTAGCTTCGCGATATACATGTGTAGCCTGAAATGTAACACCCTCATTCACCATCATACAAATATCGCTGAGCAAGGAATAAACTCCGCCGACACTGTTCAGGCTCTTTTGGACCCAACTGATAACCGTGGCCGAGTCATCCTCCAGAATGACTGAACTCGTCTGAAGCATGCATCGTGCATAGCACATGCCCATCTAGGTTGCCCGCAGCTCTGCTCCAAAAGCCGAGATATCAAAAATCTGATACCCTTCGCTGCCACTACACTGTAGCTCGGACCCTTGACGACGAATCCAGCTTGGGCCGACTGGGCTTGAGAGACCGTTTTATGGCGTTGATCGGGCGCGTTGGGATGGGCTGGTGGGGCTTGGCGAAAGGATTGATGGAATGGCCGGGCTTGCACGTGCTTACCCGTCCCTCAGTGGCGCTAGTTGGGGAGAAAGTGGCTCCGGCGGACCCAGACCGACCTGTAATTGACCAAGAACTTAAACCTGGTTGGTCCAGGATTTTTAAAGGGAAACAGATTTTAGAGCTATATCTATACCAACAAATACGTAAATAGGGATTAAAGGGATGTTAGAGCTGTAAATAAACCATAATTCCCATGCATGCTGCACAAAAACCAGTTTGGCCCTCGTTCTGGATACGCCAACGGTTGGATGCCAATCATCTCCGTGGATGAAGGGAAAAAATGAACAGATATCTTTGTTTTATCTTGTATTAAATAGAAAGCAGGGAGATTTAAAAAGATGATCCAGTGGGTGATCAAGAAAAGATGAACTGATGTGCTGATTTATCTTTACTGGAATGGAAAGTGGGAATATTTGAAAATGTTCAAAAGTTTTCAATATCGTAATTGATATGTTGGCACCGAAAGAATCTATAATGGTAATGTAAATCTAAATTTAGCAAGTACTACTATACATTTTTTTTATTAAAAATATTTGTCGACTATAAGTGGCAGTTTATGACCCGATTGTAACATACCTAAGATAAATATGTTTGGATTTGGCTAAAGCGAAGAACACCGATTTTAACAAGGTTTGATTGAACTCATTTATGGCCTATTCAACCTAGTCAAACCGATTAAGTTACATTTAACCTAGCCATATATATATACACACACGACGTAGTTGATCTATTTGTTAAACAGACTATGAAGGACAAGTTAGGCTAGTTATTTAATGAACAAATCGTATTCGATTTTGGATTTATAACGTGTTTAATAAATATGCAAGTTTATGTTGACATTTTTTCCTAAGATCCATGTCTCAATCCGACATGAAACTACTTGTTGCTACCCCTACTACCAAACATCTCAAAAATTATTGGTTTATACCAATTAAGATAATAAAGGCCAATATATGTATATTATATCAATGGATGCCATGTACTAATACAAATTGACATCTTGGTTAGGACAAAAACTCTAAATCATCTCATCGAATGGACGTGTTAAAACGAGATGTATAATTCCAGCTTTCATGTTGAATTAGTATGTACATCTCAAACCCAAAATGGCTTTTAGGCTGCAAGTGGAAACAGTCTAGATTCAAATTGAACCCAACCCACCTAAGCTTAAACATTTGCTCATCCTAGTCTGGCTAGGAAGACTTGAAAGTCCAAAAGTGCATATTTCAACATTTTTTCGACATAGCAACAGGGATCTAGACGCAATGTGTTTTAAAGATAAGGATAAGCAAGTTTCTACAATAGAGACTGATTTATTTATTTATATACTAATTAAGATTCATGGGGGGATGAATGTGGCTAGCAGAGATTTGGGACCTGCAACAAGTGAATTCAATCATAAATTTTAAATTATTTTGAGATAAATTAACTACTATTCAGAAAAGAAATGGATATCGTGAATGAAAGGTCATGGATTGACATGCTAATAAAGTCAACGAGTTTTTAATATGGAAAATGGTTTGAAAGGCTCGTTATATGCACGTGAAAAGTTCGTAGGGTCTCAAATTTCTGATCCAACAGCTCCATAACAACCAACCTATACGTGGCATCAAAGTTCATAAGTTATACAAATCCTTTTTTTGCTGCATGGCAAGAGAACTGCTTGCATACACATAATGGGGGTCTTTCACCATCACTTTTTTTAGGACTAAAGCTTGGTCAGGGTGGAAAGAGAGAGATAGAGAGATCTCTTATGATTCCTTGGCAGGAAATTTTAATTAGCGGTGTCAAGAAAATTAAAAAAATAGAAATAATTTTCACTTTTATATAATGTTAAGATCTGAATAAACATAATATAAATCAAAATTGCATTTTATCTACTACAGGAATATAGAAAGGCTGGGAAAAAGTAAGAGTTTTATTCACTTGGCAGATCCAATTCCAAGAAAATTTTGATTGACGAAAATTGATTATCTCATTTATTTGCCACTCAAAAGACTTGAATCAATCGCACCAAAGTGATGTGAGCATCAACAAATACGTCCAATGTCATATTGCCCTACGCAATAAGATCTAATTGTATTTGTGCATGATCCATTTAAGGTGTTTGTTGATATGTAGTCAACATTGATGCGAACGCAACTTGCAACATATTTGGATGGTAACCCATTCTCAAACTCCTAGCATAAGCAAGTAAAGTGAAATTATGATAGACCCTATCAAAACTTATTTACAACTTAACCTAGCTTGATTTCATGCTCATCCCTACCTAAAAGCTTGTTGTCATTTGTTCTCTTTCTTGTTTTTTGTTCTAGCAACTGTCTAGAAATAAAAAATCTAGATGAATTTGTGTTAGGTACAAATCTATAGATTAAAAATGTTTTATTTGAGAACTAAAGGATTTTATTTTTAGGTAGACTACAAGACTAAAATTATGTAGACTATACAATTAGATTTTTCAAGGACTCCAGTAGTCTATTTCTATGCAAACTCTTATATTTATCTTGGATTGTTTATATAAATCCATTAGTATATTAGTTGAGAATATGAAATTTGAAAATTTAGAATATTTATTTGCGCTCTATCTTTAGACTTGTTTAGTTTGTGGGAAGAATTTTTTTCTCTGATTTTTTTCTCAAAAGCTAATGCCGAGGTATATTATGCTTAGAAAAATAATTTTTGCATGCTTGATTGACAATAAGAGATCGGACATTCTAGAGTGGCTTATATTTAGGCAATCATCTATTTTTTAGAGAAAGTTGCATGAAGTAACTATTGTGCTCTTAATAAAAAAAATTTATGTCATTTTATCTAAAAGTTTAAGAATACTTTTGAAAAAAAAATCTTAATGTTTAATCAATGAAAATTAGATTTTTTATATCATTCCGTCTATCTCTATTATTTAAAATTTTTAAGGTATTTTTTTTGTTAATCATATTTTTTTTCTTTATTTTTTCCTGAGAACCCAATTAGTCCTTTTATATTTTATATATTTTTTCTTTATTTTTTTTTAACTCTCTTTGTTGTCGGCGTGAGAAGGTTGCTTTTTTCTTCTTTTCCAGCGTCGTATAAACTCCTTCTTCTGTTTTAGGTAATTGCTGTGCGTGTCATGTGTCCGTTGATATCAGGGCAATCTGGACTGCCGCGCGCATTGTTGCCATCCACGGGGCGTTGCCAGGCGCGAGAAGGCGCTCGGAGAAGCTACTTTTCTCGCCATCAAAGTAAAATAATTGTGTACTGTTTTGGCGGGTCCATCCATCATTGGACTTTCGGAGCGCCGGCATGACGCTTTATTGCGAGGGGCAGCCTCGCGCTCGCACGCTTACGCTTAAACCCGGGATGGCGCCGTCCGTCCTCGAAAGCAAAAGAAGGGAGCCGAAAAGCGAACAATAGAAAAAGCCGTCGCGGGCCGCACAGCAAACCAGAGGCATTACCACAGCAAAGCGCCCGTGATGACAATCCGGCGAGGCCAAGTGCGTCGAATATTAGAATAAGAACAAGAATACTTTATAGAGGCTAAAGCAGCGCCATCGCCAACTCTCGCGTGCTGCCGTTATTTCTGACAGCGTTGCTGAGCTGTTCTCTTTCTGACAGTAACAAAGAAAAGCCGCCTCGTCCCCATCTCTCTTCTCCTCTTCCTCCCCTCCCGTTCTCTTCTTCTTCCTCCCTCGTTTCCTTCTCCGGTCCAAGAACCACAGGCTCTCGCTTCGTTTTTTTTATTTGGAAGAGGAGGTCGGGGGACGAGAGAGATGGCGTCGGGGGCGTTTGGAGGGACGACCCAGAAGTGCAAGGCGTGCGAGAAGACGGTATATTTGGTGGATCAGCTCACCGCTGATGGCAGGGTCTATCACAAGGCCTGCTTCCGTTGCCACCACTGCAAAGGAACCCTCAAGGTAATTGATTTCCATCCTCTTCCTTTCTGCCATCTTTATTGCCTTCTTGGGTCTTCTTCGCCTCTGTTCTGATTTCTTGCCTCTCTGCCACCTGGCTTCTGTTATTCTTGAACGTTTTTCTTTAATCTAGACGCAATTTATTTCCTTATGTTTTCTCTTTCTTCATCTTGTTTGGCTCGATTTTTTTTTTTTTTTTTTAAGTATAAGCTTCTCCGTTTTCCTTTTACCATCCTTCCCCCAAGAAAGCAATAAGATAGGAAAGGTATGCTCTGGTCTGGTGCGTATCAGATTGGAATACTGTTGCCATGGCTGCTGTAATTGATCGTTTTTGTTTTCTTTTTTTTATTTGGCTCTACTCTTTTTGCCGATTTGTCTGATTTCTACTGTGTCTCTTGATTTCAACATCTAAGCATGTCTTTCGTTCTCTTCTTCTGTAGGTGGTGCACGATTTTCTTTAAAATGTTTATTCCTGTGTATTATTTGTCATGGATCTGCGCCTCTTATGTGTAATATCTACTGGATATTTACTTGACAAAATCTATTTATTCTTTCATTTGCTGTCATTCTTTTTTTTTTCCGAATTAAATTTATGTCAACCTATGAGTGAATTTCTGAAATTAACCTGTTAAATTGGCAAACATGTTTTAAAATTTAATTTGGTTATGTAATTTAGATGTTTCTTCGATAAGTTTTGTGTAATTGCATAGTTGACTACAATATACAAGGGAAAAAAAGCTAATATCCGTGTGGGCATCATCACGGGCATTTTGTTTTTCCCATTCTTCTAATCCCTATTATGCTAATAGCTGCTTCAAGTAAATAACCAATCACTTATTTAATTGATTGATTTTTTTTTTCCATTCTTCTAATCCCTATTAGCTAATAGCAAGTAAATAATCAATTACTTATTTAATTGCTTGGTTTATGCTATATTAAAAAGAGAACCATTCTTGATGAGTGCCTTACCTTGCTGCAATCAATTAATTTCCTCATTTTCTTGAAAAAAAATTAATAACAAGATTTGCTTAGCAATTATTAATAGGTTATAACAACATTTGCTTAGCAATTGTTAATAGGTTACAAGTACAATGACATTTATCCATGATCTAGAGATTATGAACTTTTGGGTAGGAACAAATCCTCAAAGAATGAAAATTCAGGTCTTTGATACCTCCCTTAGTCTGCAACCAACTAGTGTCAAGTTCCATAGACAAAAAGGCATCTGAGCAAAACAGATTATATGACTCTTACAAAAATTACATGCGGCATATGAAAAGTATATTATAATGGTCCTTGTCTGTCTTACAGAGCTATGATTTTGTTCTACGCTAAGCATTTCACAGATTCTTCTTCTTTTGGAAGAGAAGAGTGGGATGGGATTATTTTTCTTTTTCTTTTCTTTTCTTTCCCTTTTTTTTTGGTGGGCGGGGCGGGGGGTTGTTCTCTAATATGAATCCTAGACAGGCAATTCTAGTCTGATTAGGTTGAATACAAATAATGCCCGCCTGCACCACCTTGGCCCTGATGGTCAAGCAAATGATTTGGGTGGGTCCAATAGGTCATCTGACCATGCCATAGCCTCATATCAATAATCAACCAACTTTTTCTAGATTATTGTCCATCTTAATCAATATTTTGTGCTTCATCATTGGATTAAGCATTCCATCACGTCCTCCATCATCTCCTTGACCCTGCATCTGAGCACAGCCCTCACTGTTTTGACTATATCTAGCTCATATCAAGTTCCACTGGTCTCCACGGCCACATAAGTTAGAAATTCCGGATACACAACACAAGTCGAACCTTGGACCTTCTCCATGGGAAAGAGGGGATCAAGTTGCTTGGCTAGGCCCCAAATGGTGAATTTTCTCTAGGATTGGATTCTAAAATTATGGCCACCAGATATAGAAGTACTCTGAACTCTGTACAGTAGGGTAATTAGTCAGCGATGATTGTGTCTTGCATTAATTTGATCAACATTCATTCAGCTATGAACAGGAAGGACAATTTCAGAGTGATTAAATCTTTTTCTTTATTATAAAAGAAAGTATTCAACCTGTGCACTAGCAAATTTATCATTTCTAGGTATCAATTCGAGCAAGAGAAGGAAAAAGAATCAAATTTTCTCAAAACAAAAATGGACCTATCTAGCTTTGTTACATGCATAAGCTGCTACCGTGCTAGTATGTTGCAAGTGTAATGGATATGAAATTTCGCCAATCTTCAGTATGTATGTAACTTCGTTTGTGCAAGACATCCTTATGGTGCTTTAACTAATACGTGCTGATTTAACTCGGAGACTCTTTTAATTTTATTACTCTGTATTGAAATTTCTTATAATTCTTGATTGATAAAGATTCACTTTTGAGTAGTAGTTGGAAAAGTTCAATAGAATATGAAAATGAAACATATTAAAATTTTAGAAGAAGAGTCTATTCCGCAAGGCAACTTATATTCCCTCTCATTTCTCTTTCTACTTCATGCTATTTGATTTTGATGCTTACTTCAAGTGAAAGTTACATCACCAAGAAAAGATATCCGTCGTCCCATAACTTTCTGTATCGCCATGAATTACATAATTTTCCATTCTTGTGAAAGCACTAGTTAGTGGATTCAAGAACGCATGCTTAATGGATAACAATGGATAGCTTTCTTCGACAGGGGTAGCAATCTGGCTAGCAAATTGGGTAGATTGGCTGGTTGCTGGATTCAACAATGCGTTGTACCCTGGTTTGCATGAATAATATTAAACAATAAAACAAAGGAGTAAAATGTTCCGATGACAGTCTAAATGTATCTGTTTGGCCCTTCAGATAATTGGGTTTCATTTATTTGCTCACAAAGTGCTGTTACTATAATTTCTGAGGCATTTGTCTAATTTTCTCATTTTATTCAGGAGCTTGATGTTCTATTATCTGTTTCAGGGAAAAATTTAAGTATGCATAACTAGAACATACTATTTGTAAATATATCTATAAATGCCCTTTGCAATCTCATGAGTGACATGACATTTGTTTTGAATACAAAGAAAACTATGCATAATATTTATCAGTTGGCATCTGGTTATCTTATGCTATTGGACTGAATGAAACTTTTTGATGTTTAATGATGCAGCTCAGCAATTACAGCTCCATTGATGGTGTTCTGTACTGCAAGCCTCATTATGACCAACTTTTTAAAATGACTGGCAGCTTGGATAAAAGTTTCGAAGGTTGTTTTAGGGCCTGTTTGACAATGCTTATTTTTCTTTTTTATGTTCTTAAAAACAAAAACACAAAAACCTAGACAAATAACATGTTTGGCTCTACTACTTTTATTTTCTATTTTTATAAACGTTTCTCACTATTTCTTAAAAAAAAGAAAACAAGTAAATCTTGCTTTCACTTTAAATTAGGAAACTCAATACCCTGTCCACCACCGTCACTGCTGTTGCCGTTGCTACCGCTTCCGCTGCTACCGCTTCCGCTGCTACCACCATTGCCACCATTGCTACTGTCATGCTGCTGCCACCACCACTGCTGCCACCGCCACCACTGCCACTATCAGCACCAAAGGTTGGAACTTTTTGCATTTACGAAAAATAAAAATACTTGACTTCAGCAAACATATTTGTGTTTTTGAGAATTTGAAAAGAACATCAACAAAGATTTTGCTTTCTATTCTTAAAAATTAGAAAAGTGAAAGTTATGCCTGCAACCTTTTTCTTTATGATAATTATACAATTACATGTTTAGAGCTTAAACCGTGCTTTTGCCAATCTAGGCTCTTCGAGATCTGCTAAGGCGGACCGGTCCAATGGTCATGAGGTATTCTGCCACATATATTTTTATCAGGCTCTTGTCCCCATTTTTGCACTTATACTTTTGTTTCTGGGTTCCCCCCAGTCTACTCACTTGAATTAAGTTATGGATTATCTTGTACAGAGCAATGCTAATAGCAGATTTTTAAGTATGTTTGTTGGGACGCAAGACAAGTGTGTGGTTTGCAAGAAAACTGTTTACCCAATTGAGAAGGTATGCATTATTTCATTTTCTTCATACAATATATGGGACATTAGCTTATCATAGATGGGTCTTTCTCTGCTACTCTTACTGAATTTTGAACTTCATTAGATACTTTCTTCAAAAGAAAAATTGTCAATTATTTTTTTTTAAACGTTTTTTTAAATCTTCTGTCAGGGGTCACATCTGTTTGATGTATATGTCTGATTTATAGGTTTGCATCTGTTTCTTACATTACTTTTTTCCCTCCTAATTATAGGCTGTATATAATGCAAAGAAGAGATGGTTGTGGACCATTGTGAATTTCTGCTTTCTCTCGCCGTGCTTAGGCTGAGGACTATAAAGTACTGAAAGTTTGTTAGCTCAATGATTTGTCAGTAGGAATTAACTTTAGCAGTCCTTATGTTGAAAGAGATATAACTAAACTAGGCAATTTTTAATGGTGGTTTTGGTAAATTCGTTTCATGATGACCTACATTTTAAAAAATTAACACATGAATTATGCATGCAATGATTAATTGTAATGTAAGATTCAGTCCAACAAGAGTAGAATATTTTTGAAAAACGATTGCTGATGCTGTGTACATGTAGGGGTCATTCATATTGAAACTCTAGAAGTAGATATGGTTTAACATGCTTTGTGTGCATCAGAGAGCATATAAGCATGTGCAGCACTGCTTAGTTAATTAATTGCCAAATCATAAGTTTGTCTGCAAATCCATTTCTTTGTCCATTGTCTTGTATAGTCCAGCGATTGATACTGGTAACAGTGATAGCAGTCTAACATATGTTACTGAATTGTTTGTCATCTTCCAATTTGTGTTCATTTTGTTTGTCCCTTGACCAACAATAAGAGTGTTATTAGTGCACTGCAGGAGTTTAACTTAACTGCAACATTTTTCCCATGTACTTGTAAGCGGCTTTGCTAAGGTTTCCATTTGGAGGTCATTAAGGTTCAATTTGTTGTTTTTCCTTTCCTTTGATTTATTTAAATTCTAATAGTTGAGATTTTTTAAAGAAGTGTTTGGTTAAGGACAAACACTCTTTTCTTTTTTATTGCATGGGGTGGGTCTGAGGTGGGGGGATCATGAACTTGGAAATTCTACTCAAAGTGGGGATATCCAGTATTATGGTCTGTTTGGATTTTATGAATATTTCTACACCACCAAATATCCAGTTGTATGGAATCATAACTAATTTTATAAAAGATTCAAAACCAAAAATACCATTATTTTGTATAACATCCAAACTTATCGCAAGCCTAATTTACCTTATGTCTATATCCAAGGACATAATTTCTGCCACAAAGGCCATCTTTGCTTTTCTTTCCCTACACAACATACTAACCCGCTTCAACTCATTTTGGATTCCACTTGAATCTATTCTCTGCTCTTCAAGATCTTGCTGCATTTGACTAAAGTGTATTAGTTTGCATCACTTTGTTACCCATTGATTTTGCTTCCAGGCTTCCTTGAACACATGCACTTCTAACTTTCCGCTTAACATCATGATGGCTTTGTCATTATCATTGCCTGTATGCTTGTACAAAATTAATACTACCATTTTTCATATGGACATTTGATTCTAGTATTGCCTTATAATTTAAGCATCATGATTTGACACAGTGCTTCATATTCCCTGGTTAAATTACACAGGAACATCATCCATCTTCCAGTCTTGTACATTGTCAAGTACTGGTAAGATTTATTCAAATTATCATAGGAAATTGTAATCATGGCATTCATGTTACATATGTACAGTGGTGTTTCAACTAACTCTCTTATGCACCAAAAAAGATCCTTAAACTTATTTAGCATTTGTTCTCTCTTTTATAAGCCAAGAAACGCCGAAGCATCCTCAAATTTTATTACCTGTGGGACCTATCTGATCTGCATTTTCCGGTTGAGGAACATCATGTATAATGCTCACTGTGAAAATGAAAAAGATATGCATAATAGAAATTTGACAAAATGACAGTTCTATACTTATAGAGACTTTAAAATGCCTCCTAGTGCACCTCAAGGATTTGCTAGCACAGATAGTCTCTGCATGCGAATTATGAGTGGTGGGAATAACAAAAGAAGGCAGTTTTCATGCGTCATGTTTAACATATTTCTAGTTAAGCATAAGTCTGGGTCACATCATCTTTGATAAACATATAATAACAATTAGCCATGCAACCTGTTGTGAAAGATCATACCAATTGGAATTTAAAATTAACTTTTCATCAAATCTTTTAGATAAAAAATAAAGAGTCTTATTTGAAGAAAAAAAATCACTATTCAAACCTCACAGTAATGTAGTCCACATCTCTAATCTCAAGTACTGTCACAAATTTGGATGACTTGTACATGTATGATGTATGCTAAATGCTTCTAGCCTTCTACACATACATAATGCATTCCTTTTAGTACTGCACCTAAAACAAAATCTGAATGGTTACTGGCTACTTGACTTTGTCAAGACATCCTTTAAGTAAATCAGGATTTCTTCTTACTAAAATTTGGTTTGCAATACATTGCTTAATGGCTTCCAAAAATTCTGCAATAGCTGGTCACGGGAGACCAGTTCATTATGAGTTTGAGTCTAGTCATGAATCCAACATGACATAACTAAGAAAGGCCCCTGCTCGTCTTTTAGCTAATTTGTCCATTAGGTCCATCCACATAGATTGTTCCGTGTACGAATAGGACTCCGTATAACAGCCAGCCAAGCTTGTCTACATCCCAGTCAACTAGCTGTTACTAGAATCCAAGGGCATTGCAGAAGTCAGAAATATTCCTAAGTAATTTGTTACCAAGAGCCTGAGGATCTTTATAAAAAAGGGCATCCCAATGCACAAGGCTCCGTGTGGGATTTAGGGAAGGTCTAAAATATGCAGCCTTATCCCTGCATACGGAGAGGATGTTTCCATATTTTGAACTTATAACAGCTAGGTTTCAGTGGAGCAACTTTGCCACTTTGCCAAGGCCTGCACACTCAGAGAATCTCTAAACTAACTCTTATTTAGAATGAAGAAATATCCAAAATGCTCGTTAAATCTAGTTGAACTTTAACCCAAATTTGACCTGAAGAACCACTTTGACCTAGTGCTGTTTGCTTTGAAAGTCCAAAACAGATATTCTGCAGATCCAGTCTTCCCATTGATAATCTTGGACTCCCTGCTACACTAGCTTCTTTAACCTTGAACTGTTAGCTTGAAGTGCTACCATGGCTTCTTTATCAGTATACTCACATGGCAGACTCAGAGGTGATAATGAAGTCCCTCAATGATCCTTGTGGTGTCTTTCAATCTCATACCTAAATATTGTGATCCTAACCTTGTACACATTAATGTATGTTTGAGCTATCCTGCATGCACATGATCTGTCCAATCATCATATTTATCATTCATAAGATAGATTATTAATATGAGTTCCTACAGCTGGTGCAGGCTTCCCACCTCATATCAGTAAAAAAACCCTTGTTTCTTTTGAAGCATCATCAACTTTCAGGGATAAGCAATTGTAGAGCCCACATCAATTTTGTTTCCCAAACTTGGTGGCGTGGTATTTCTCCTTATCTGCCAACATTTATCATGCAATAGCACAGAGAATATGGTATAGATACACCAAGAATAGTGGAGGAAATTCATCTTCTTCATTTTGGAGTATTAGTTATCTTTCATTGAGAAGAAGTGCTTTCAATGTTCAAAACAAACATGTATCATAATTCCAGGTTAAACATATTTACCTCCATCAATTAACATTCATAATAAATTTTCAAATATCTATCAATTTATTTGGAATTTGCACAGAGGAAATAAATCATTTTGTTTATATTCAATACAAATCCTGTATTTTCATTGTGCAGGTGACTAGGAGATTACGAAGCACTTAGTTGGAAGGGGCATTTAGGCAACCATCTACGAGGAGTATATTGTAAAATATTAAAAATACAAATAACTAATAGCCTTTTTGGCGTTGTTGTTGTTTTTGCATTTTTTTTCCTCCACTAATTAGTGGAATACCACATGGAGATTGATGTTGAAGAGAGCACTTGCCAAAACTTTTGTTATTCCTCTTTTTGTTCACCTGTTTTTGAAAGCAATAAAGCTTTGTTACCAAAAGCTCAAAAGATTTTACAAGCAATTTCAAAGAACAACAAGGTTTTGTCATGCATATTCTTCAGTCAAGTCCATTTTTCTTCTTGGTTCTTGAAAACAAAAACAGAAAACAAAAGCAATACCAAATGGGCCCTGAAAAATTAAAAATACAACAAAAGAAATTTAGGGGAAATAAGGTAAATTAAAGAACCAATTTTATGGTTATCTTAAAACCCATTTTACTATAAAATGACATGTTAACTAAGTAACCTTTTTCACTACAAATTACATGTCAGTATCAATTGATCATCCAAGAAAATATGTTCGAAAGTTTTTAGTCAATGCAACATGAAGCTCTACCTAATGTGTGTACATGCATGTGCATACATGCATAGACATTTCTGTTAACTTTTAACATACCAGTTGATTTATATGATGTTTAGGTACACTATTACGTGTACAGCTGTACTTTCTGTATTACGATGTGCTATCTTGCATGATCATCAACTGCAAATTCATCATCTATTTTATTTACCATTTTTTTTGAGTACATCTCTATGATAAAAACAACCAATATGTGATGTGCAGATCTGTATCCTCGGGATCTGCAGAAAATTTTACCCGGTATTATTTCCTTCTTTTCAGGTTGCACTTGATGGCACCTCATACCATAGACCATGCTTCAAATGCAGCCATGGAGGCTGTGTGATCAGCCCATCTAACTATATCGCACATGACGGCAGACTTTACTGCAAGCACCACCACTCTCAGCTCTTCATGGCGAAGGGAAATTTCAGTCAGCTTGAAGACAGACATGAAGACATTAAAGTGCCTACTGAGAACCCAGTACCAGATGAGAACGCAGTACCAGATGAGAACCCAGTACCAGATGACAATGCAGAAAGTGCTAGTTGAATTTTCTCTTGGGTGGAAGATTGTTGTACTTGGCACTCTTTTGGGCAATTGTGAAATGACAGTGGAATGAGTTCGTCTACATACAAGCTGCTGAGTTTGGATACCAGATTTTGATCTTCAGGATTCTTATATCTTGGGAAACTTCTCTTTATTACGTATTCTTTGCGTTGTGAGAGTTGAAATAAATATTGCGTGTTTTTCTTCTTTTCCATTAAGCTGTGTGTTGTATTCCAGAGTTGCAGGTGGTGATGGTTGTATGTCAGAGGTCTACTTAAGGAGGCGGGGGCGTGTATTACTCTGCCTACATTTTGTTCAGGAGTTGTTTTATTTGCTCGAGAAAGAGTTCTTTTGATTATCATCTGTTCTTGAACTAACTCTTTTAGTGAATTTGGTGATGATCTTGTAACAGTTTTTATTCCATATCTGCAAAGCCTGTTATGACTCTTAGATGCACCAATGCACCTTCTCAACAACAAAATGCAAATCTTATCATTGGATTTTGGACCATCTGCGGCATTAAAGTAAACCATGATCATACAAAGATCTCATAACAAAAACGTTGCAACTGTTGCTTTATTAACTTTTTCATGAGCTCTTACTGGCAGTCTGTGCCGCTGTCAGCGAGATGCCGGACAACATAATCGCTCATCGGTATGTAACTTGTCCTATGCGAGATTGCTCCGTTCCTTGTACTTTCATGGGGCCATCAGTCTCTATCTTCGTATATTGACGTACGTACGTAGTAACACCGTTGGGTTGTTAAATGAGATATGTAATAATGTTTTGATTGGTTATTTTGTTGAAATAATCTTTTATGTAGAAGTAGGATTTACTGCCCCCTGAGCTTCCTTCCTCCTCGGCACAGCCAGCTGTTTAAGTTCTTCGACCAAGCGGCTGAGCTCCCCATACGACGACCCAGCCTCCTCCACCGCCGCTCTCGCCATCACCCCAAACTCCCTCGCGCTCCTCCTCGCCTCTCGACCAGCCCCACCCATCACCCTCTCCACCGCGTCCCTCACCCTCTCCCACTGCACCACCTCCCCCGCTCGCTGCCCCACCGAATCCAAAACCCGCACTGCGATCCCCAGCAACTCCACCACCAGCCTCGCGTTGAAGAACTGGTCCCACTGGAGCGGCCACGCGGCCATCGGCACCCCCGCGCTCACCGCCTCCAGCGTCGAATTCCACCCGCTGTGCGTCACGAACCCTCCAACCGCCGGATGGTTCAATATCATCAATTGAGGCGCCCATCCTCTTATTATCAAACCCCTCTCCCCTATCCTCTCCTCCAACCCCTCCGGCATCCACTCCGCCTCGGGCTCGTCGCTTCTCATCGCCCACACGAACGGGTGGCCCGACGCCTCCAACCCCAATGCCATCTCTCGGAGCTGCTCCGCTTTGAATACAAACTCGCTCCCAAAACACACGTACACGACCGTGTCGGGCGTCTTCGAATCGAGCCATTTCTTGATCAGCTCTCCTTGCTCATTATCAAGATCGTCCCCTGCTGCTCCCCTGCTAGCAAAAGCCACCGGCCCGATGCACCACACTTTGGTGGCCCGGCTTTCCTTCAAGAAATCGACGTACAGGGGCTCCAATTCGTAGAAGCTATTGTAGATGGTGCCGTAGCTACGGTTTTCGGATTCTTTTATGGCGTTGATTTCTGCCGGATAGTCGAAGGCCCTGGGGACCTCGGCCGGCGTCAGCTCGACGCGGTGCGGGAGGCCGCCCTCGACGACGAGGAGACCGGCGTCGTCGCGGTGGGCCCCGCGGGAGAGGATGGCGTCCCATATGGCGGTGGAGAAGAGGGAAGTGGGGTTGAAGACGAGTCTCGGGATGCCGAGAGAGCAGGCGAGGTCGGCGGTCCAGCCGCAGACGTAGTCGGAGATGAGACAGTCGGGGCGGTGGGTGCGGATGAGGGCGGCGAGGGGATCGCGGAGGGCGGCGACGGCTTCGACCATGGCGCCAAAGTGACGGGTGCGAGGGTGGGGGAGGGAGGCCGTGTTCTCGCAGCCCGGTGGGAGGCCGACCTCCGCGGAGGGGAAAGGGAGGAGGAGGATGCGGACGGGTTGGTGGTCGAGGGCGGGGCGGAGGAGAGGGGCGTTGGCGGGGGTGGTGACGAAGGTGGCGCGGATGCCGCGGCCCGCAAAGAGGGCAGCGACATGGGCAAGGGGAAGCATGTGGCCGGGGGCTGGGTAGGGGAAGAAGAAGACGTGGAGCTGATGACGAGCCTCGGAGGACATGGCTGAAGCCTGAAGGTTCTGTTTGGGCTTGTTTTGGGCCAGCGGTCGGTTCTTGGTGGGCTTGGGGGATGGAGAAGAGGGAATTCCAAATTATAAAGACTGGGGACCGCTCACACCGTTGTCGTGACTCAAACCGCCAACCTCGACGTCTTTGCGTGCCCGCTGCGCACACGGACGGCAACCACCTCCAGAGTTCAGGCGGGTAAGCTGAACAAACCTCAGCCGGGTGAGGAAACAGAAATAAAAAAGAGATCGCCTGTGCCAAATCTATTTGATCAAGGCACGAAAAATGTTTCCATACTCTCATCCCTACTATTTTAATGCCTGAAATCTCTAGGAACAAACTTTTTTTTTTGACAATTAGAATGTGCTTTATATTTTTTGTTAGATATTATAATGTACTTATGTAATCGAAATCTGACCATCATGTTGATTTTTTTTTTCCTAATCATGATACCCCAAGGGACCCTTTATTTCATTTCTCTATTATTGTTATTAATTTCGGGACTCATCGAGATGCTACTAGCTGTATAATGACGGAAACCATATTTATAACACTATAACAGTATCCCGGAGGATTGGGAGCTTCAAAGTCATGATTGTTATGCATATTAAAAACTCAAACCGCATGGATATTACCTTTTCACTCATTATGACATCTATGTAATTTATTGTTGCTTAATTTTGTGTATTTATTTTTATAATATATATTTTTAGTTTCTTATTTTTAGTTGCTGAGAGGATCCGTACAGGCATGTGTTTATTTCCACATCGGTTATTCGCTGAGGAAATCTTGGGTACTTATATAGGATTAAGGAACCCAAAAGATACCTTTCAGCTAGCTTTTTTGGGCGTTGTCTTGGGTTGTGACAAATGGTATCAGAGCGAATACGACCTATAATCTATATGGACTAGAGGACACTGTAGCACGGGTTCATGAAGGCTGGCCACGGGCCAATTGTGGTGCTTATGATTAAATTTGAACTTTTAGCCCGACGAAGACGTCAGAGCTTGAACGAAAGAAGTATGTGAGAATCCGTACGGGCGTGTGTTTAGTCCCACATCGGTTATTTGCCAAAGTGATCTTGGGTACTTATACAGGATTGAGGAACCTAAAGAATATCTTCCGGTTAGCCTTTTTGGATGAGGTCTTGAGTTGTGACAATTGCTTTAGTGGTGCTTGCACTGGATGGAGGGGCGACCAATGGAAATATAGGATGCTTATCTAAGAGGGAGGAGGTAGGAGGGGAATGGGTAAGGAATGGGAGAACGCAGAGTTTGGATTTTACTAATCAAGAAGTGAGCCTAACTATTGATTCGAAATGGATAAATTGAGCTTCGAGTCGAGCTTCGTCCAAGCTAGGATTTGTCCAATCTTGGCTTTGGGCCAATTTTAAGGCATGAACTAACCCAAATTATAAACTAATGAGCCTAAGGCTCCATCTGGTCCAGTTCGCCTTGGGCTGTCTTAAGTCCCCATTTGCAGTCAAAATACTTTTTAGACATGTTCCAAATACTTTTGGAGGTTGTCTATTCATGGGATAAGTTTGGATAGGTTCAGGACCTTGATCCATGATCCAGAAAGGTAAGCAAAACCCCCTCTGACTCTGTTCATAGTCGCTCTAACTGAGGGTGAGAGGGAGAGAGAGAGAGAGTGGAACTATAAAGTTCTAATAAACTAAGCAAAAATTAATATTTTTCATATATAAAATAGTTCCTTATGTAGTAGTTATTATTTGCCATATTTGTACCCCATTTTTTGAAAATTTTTCATATCGTGTCTGTATTATGTTGCATCCATAGCCTGAAAGCATTTCAATCATCGATGTGTCTACATCATATTGAAATAGAGTGCCTGGTTATATGCTATTTATGCCCTTGTATTCGAGGGTATATATGTTTTTGTATGCATGCATTCTATTATTTATTGCTAATGTCTTGAATTCTAGGTTTTTCAAGTGCATGTATTAGGCCTTCTTTTACCACTCTCAAAATCACCACCTCCTCTAGTGGACTTGCATGCTTAGCCTTTTTAAGTCCGAATTGAGCTTCTTAAGTGTAGAAGATTAAACATTAATTTCCCTTCCATTTTCGAGCTCCTTTAGTCCTCCTGAAATAAAGCTTCAATTTATCTTGAGGGAAGACACCGTCACAAGCCTCCAGTGCTACCTACAAGAGAGATATAAATAGAGTGTTAAAGCCACTTGTGAAGTTGGTAATCAAAATCAGCACTACTCTTCAATAGGACAAGGAAACAACAAAAGTTAATCCACATAGTCAATCGTAGAGATGAATTTCAAAATCCTAGTCAGGCTTGCCAGACAAATAATTGAAAGGTTACATCACCATAATACAGTAGCATAACATCACACCGATGGAATCAAGCTTACTGATAGTATATATAGCATCTGATATTAAATTACTGAAATTTGAATACTAGTCTCCAGGTTCTAGGTATATATGTTAATTTTAACATATATTTGTTAAAATTGAAAGCTTCCAAGTTGTTAATATCCGCAATTTGTTGTGTTGGGTTTCATCTATTACCATATGGAACCAAGAAACTCTAATGAGGTGAAAGCTTTGGATATTTCTGTAGAGGGGTATATATTAAGATAAAGGAAATGTGATTTTGAAAATCACACTACTAACTCTCTACAAATTCAGAAAATGAAATTTCTCAAATTAATTCCTGCATGGTTGCTGTCCTTATATTTTCTACCATTTTCTGAACTGCCTGATGGTATTTGCAAGCTGATTCTAATTGGAGCTGCTTCTATGCTGGAAGGTATACCCAAGGAATAATTATGCCTTTGGATTGATAGCATGGACTGGCAACAATGTACTAAATAGGCAGTATGATTCTATATGCTTCAATTTTTTATGAAGCCATTCCTCGTTATTTATCTTACATGCAAGAGATAAAGATTCTTAAATAATGATGCTGATACAAAACTGATATACTAGTGGATGCATTGACTTGTAGATCTTGTAGAGGGGAAAAAAAGAAGAAGAATTGAATGCTTGTTTACATACATGCATACACAAGAACAGGCCATTAATCTTTATGCCTAACTTGTTATTTGATTGGTATTTTCCTGTTGATCCATGGTCAATATAGTCATATATTCTATCAGTGGTCAGATTATCAACTTTTTTTCAGTTGCACGAGAGACATCAACATGTTGAAAAATATCAATATGCTTCCTGCTTTCCCTCTATATCTCCGTAGATTGGTAACTACATATGATCAAGAAAAAACACTTCTGATTATTATACTGGATGCAGGTTGAGATTATTAGCAGAATCCAAAGGATATAGACTAAATGATACAGGACTTTATCTGGCTACTCGGGCCACTGCTAGAAAGAGGTTAAATCTATTGGTTTCTCCGCGAAAAATGAAATTGCATACGGTAAGCTTTTGTATACCGGACCATTTTCCCCCTCCTCTGTAGGGGATCAAGTCAGGCACAAGCGTGAATTGTAGATCAGAAAAGGAGGTGTTTGATGTACTTGGTTATCCTTGGCTGGAACCTCATGAGAGGAATCTGTGCAAGAACCCTGAACCCATATATATGAATACAGTTGTCATAATTCAAGAATGTTGATTTTCCCCATCTTTGATTGGGTACACCTCGTGCATTAAGAATCATGGCATCTGCAGACTTTTATACCACAGATATGAAAACCTGGAAAGTTTGTTGAAACAAATTGCTTCTTTACATGGATCTCCAGTGAACAATTCTAGTTTGGATTGCCAGCAGCCCTGGTTGTCCATTGTTGAGTGAAGTTAAACACCTTATGATGCCTGTCATGGATTCTGGAGACTGGTTGATAGTCTGCAAACGATTTAAGTAGCAGGAGGCTTGCTTTCAGTAACAAATTTTTAATAAAAAAAGTAGTAAATTTGCAAGTTAGTGTTTTTAATAAAATAGTTGACTCATCCGGTCATGTTTCAGAGGCATTCTGTTGCTGGTGAAACTTGCAGATCTTGAGCAACTTCTTGTACACAGAGTATGGTGGCCCAGGGACTCTCTTGGTTATTCCCTTCATGGTCATGGCTGATGCCATTAGAGAAAAAGGGACTTCGAGGGGCATGTCAAGCCGCACGTGCCGCGGTCATCTGGGCTCAAAAGCATATTGACAGGAGAGACAGGAGATGGTGACCCTTAACATGACCTCCCATAAGCCTTTCACTGCACTGAATCAAATATTTAAACTATATAGCATCCACTGTGGTGAATCAGATATGTAACTGGAGTAGGCAGTAAAGAGGCAAATTCTAGGGAACTTTTTGCTGTTGCCATGTTAGGCTTCGTTGATGGATGCGGTGTCATCTTGGTTGAATGGTGGTGGGGACTATGCCTACCTAATTTGCCTGCAGTGTGGTACTAAAAGATTGGTGAATGAGGAATTCTGTATAAAAGGTTTCAAGTATATGACACGCTAAAGTAAATCCAAATTTGTTATCGACAAACTTTTATTATATCAATTTAAATTCAAATAGCGAATCGTTTGAATAAATATAAATAAAGTGAGTAAAAAATGAACTCGAACCAAGCAAACCAGCGAATGCAGCAACAATTTTCACAAATATTGCTCTTCCAATAAGACCATATCTTGGAATGTTCTTATCAGAGTTGATATAATGTAATTTAGGAAATGACTGCAGAGCATGGAAGAGCACTCCTTTCCTTCCATGAAGAGTCCCTGATCTTATAATAAACATTCCTCAAAAAATAGTTCCTCATGCGAAATGCTTTCATTTTCAGTTAGAAAGCTCTTGCACTTGGACATCAGCTTGCTATCCTAACAAAATGTACTCAATTCTTCTTCCTTTCGGTCACCAGAGCCAGAAAAGTGAGACATCAAAGATACTCGAGCTACACCAATTCTCGAAAGCTTAGCTACAGCAATTTTTAAAAGCATATTTCGTCAATCCATAAGGTTTACACCTGCCAAAATCACTTTAAGACGTTGCAACGAAGGAAGGAAACCATTATCACAAAATAAGATTTACTTCCCCCTGAAATGCATGATGTTGTTGGCTGGAAAAACCAAGGAGTAAGGACATCTGACTTTTATTTATATTATTTCAGACTTTTCATTTCAATGTAATGTCTCACAAATTTTGACCTGTCACAAGGCATAAAAACCTCAGTATAATTATATTCCAGCCAGAGAACTGGCAGCCTCTCATCCAATTTAGGCTATGGGTAGCTGCTCAGCAAAAGGACCACATGCGAACAGGATTCTGTTGCATGCTACATAAGAACATCATTTTACAGTAAGGTTCTGGACAAAGATTGTCTAAACCAATTTAAAAATAAATCAGAAGTTAATGTAGGGGCTAACATTTAATTCTATGGCAAAAAGCACAGCATGTGAGTATATATATCTATCAGTCAAAAGAGGAATGCTAAATATTTCGCATGGACACCACAGGTTTGTCAAAAGATTCCAAGAGATTTGTTAGAAGTACTGCCCCCCTGTGGAGCGGTCAAGGAAATGGACTACCAGGTCAGCAAATCATCTCTCATCCAAATGGATCTTGATCGACGAGGACTGTGAAGATACTCGAAACTGAAAATTAGTCGACTTCAAAAGAAACTCCTGTCATCCCCCCCTCCCAGCATCTCATCCCGGTCGATAAAACGTTCAAGAAGCTCTTTATCCCGCATGACAATGCACTCTTCCTCCTTCCCAAACCAATCATAGCGATGTTTTGCAACATAATCATAGACTGCATCTCTTAGCGGGGCAGGGATGATCAGCAAGGAGCTTAGAACTGAGTAAGGAAATGGCAAGTATGATGCTACTTTCAGGGAAGCTGCATCTCATCCAATGTGAAAGTCAGTTGTAGTTGCATTTGAAAATAAAAATGACAGAAAATACTAGCACAAATGTTATCTCATATGCTATAAGAAACATTTAATCCTGTGAACATCATATGCATAAACATAGGAGATGCTTGGATGCCCAGATATCTGTTATGAAACCTCATACATGTGTAGGCAATAGTGACTGAAGATCTTTCAGTTTAAGGAGGGGAAGCAGTGGGCACAAGTATAATAAAGCATCAAACGAGAAATTGATTTCTCCAATCAGACAATTTCAAGGTACCACAAAACTTCTGTTAGAAGTGTTGCGATATCCTTTAAATAGACTTGGATGCAGAATCCAACTTAAGGCTGGAAAAGTCGATCTTTGTTTGGTTTCAGCAGTTTTAGTGCTTCTCGCAATTCCAAGTCCATAGTTGGAGTCTACTGACTCTGATTTGCATTATTTTGGCAGTTTGAATGTGTAGGTATTTTAGATATTCTAGATCATTATCAAAAGCACAAGTCTTCAATTTGAAATGTCCATGGTTAATTTTCACTGGTTTTATAGAGGCCTCACCACAACAAAGTGCATGCCTGGTTGTCTATGTGGGTGTCCTGCATCTGTCTGTGTGCATGTGACTCAAGCTTTCAAGGTTTTTGTGTCAATGGGTGGAAATATCAGGCAGTTAGAAATTTCATATGAATATCTAAGATATCCCCCCCCAAAAAAAGAGTCAAAATGAATGCCATATTTAAGGAAATCAACCTTACTGATAAACATATTAGCATCATACATTGGACCTTCGTGCTTATTTTATCCCATTATATGATATTGGGTCTCATAATATTTGGGCAATTCATACAACGTTCACATATAATCTTTATCAGAGAAATACATTAACTGGCCATTACCCCTAAAAGGTGGCCACCTCATATCAGGCCCTCAGAAGCTGCATAGTGTGTAGAGAAACACATTCCTCTAACATCACTCTCTCTCTCTCTCTCTCTCTCTCTCTCTCTCTCTCTCTCTCTCTCTCTCTCTCTCTCTCGTACTAGTGATATTTTAGGCCCTACTTGTCTGTGGGATAAAGTGGACTAACCTGGAAAAAAAAATCATCTTTTCAAGCTAATTCCTCCTTACCAAACACCGAAACTTACCTAGATTCAAGGGAGTTCATATTTGGGATTTTGAAAAAAGCTTTTTACTAACTTATCCCACCAAATAAGAAAAGAAATGCCGCCAAAATGGTAACGTTGAGTTATTCCTTCACTATTCCTCAACTCTATCCTCCTTTTCTACTTTTCTAGGATAACTCTATTCCAGAACCAAACAGTCCCTTGACAAAATGCTATGTACCGTAGCCAACACAGGTCCAATATTTGGGTTTGAGGTCAAATCATGTTAAGAATACCCAGCTCACAATGTACCTAATGGCATCTATAGTTAAGTATGGAATTACTATAACAATGAATATGTACTACTGAATATGCTTTTAGCCATGTTCCTTAATTTCATTTTTGATGTTTATAGGAATTATAACTGATTTATTTTTTAATAAGTGCTTCAACTCTGTTCTTTCTCATGCAAAAACTGAACTTTTTTTTTTTACCACATGAACAAATAAAAACTTAAATTGCAAGTACTATTTGATGGATCACAAAAATCCAAACAAAAAGTTCAGTAGAAGCATGCATGGTTTTTCATTTTATTAAATGCATATGCATGCAAGGAAATATCAAATCCTAGAGGACAGAAGATTATCTTACTAAAACCCTTCCTAAGGTAGAAGAATTTAAAATCTAATGATCATTAACATTGTTATTTCAGTGATATTGGACATGCTAACCTGTGGAACCTTCATAATATGCTTCAGGCCCTTCAATGAATAGAAAACGTCGAAGTACATCTTCCCGATCAACACCACATAACCTCAAGTATGGTTCAGCAGCCTTGGACTGGAGACAGCAAAACTTAATTTTTTCATACTTGTCAACCTTGATCACCCACTTTACTCCTGCAGTGCAGATAATTGTGACATTAGGTTTGAACAACAAAAAGTAAACTATATGGAAATTTTAGAAGTTCAAAACCATAACTTAGGAAAAAAGCACTTGGTAGAAATCTAGAATTTTTGAGACAGTTACATGGAACCATGTAAGCAAAAAGTAGCATAGGGCAAAACAAAAGTTTCGAAACTTTCTTTAAAGAGAAACGATCACATGTTTGAACCATCATTTCCAAAAGGTTCCTAGAGGTGATATTTATGAAAATGATCAAGATAATTTTGCCAGCACTTATTTAGTAAAAGAAGAATCATCATTGTGCAACACATACATGAACAGATTTGCCCATAGAATCAACTATGTGGTGTTCCTTATAGCAATCTTTGTAGTGCCTGATCTTTCATGAGCAAGATCTTATGATGCAATCCTATGAGCATAAAACAATCCCCTTACCTTCATGTACATGTATACATGTCTGTCCTTTTGAATCAAATCCATCAATGAGAACTTCAAGTTCCAACTTTTAATGCCAGTGATTTAGAAATTGATTTGTAATCCTTTTTATATGTACAACTTTTGTGCCCCGGTACCACATACCGCTTTAACTGATACATTTGACCTCCAATATGCACTTTGATAGGCCTTGATTTCATGGATAGATTTCAGCATAATTAGCACAAGAATGGTGATCTTCCTAACTACAAGTCAGTTGGTCTTAAGACCATAGGTTATCTTGCTACAGACCAAGTTTTAATGGTTAGATCTGCAAGTACTTCGATTCCATTTTTGAATCATATCTTGATAAAAGAGGAGGCAGAGCTGATCACATTAACAATTCCAGATGCAGATCTTCAAGCCAAAGAATGCTTGTTCCTAAGCAAGAACTCCAAGAGAGCAAATTTCTATAAGCATGGAATATCAAATTATCAGCAACATAATGGATGCTTATACTAAGTTATGTGCAGAATACATGTCTTAAAGTAATCTTGTAATGGCAAAAATTGTAATATCAGGGGTATGTTGATTGGAGCACCTAGAAATAATAAGTACCATCATACTTCTCATTTTTTTCTTGTTATCTGCTATACTCTCAAACTTAGCTCTGTAAATTATCTCTTTCGAATAAAAATTTTGGTGGCTAAGCCTCCATTTATCTCAAAAAGAAAAAAAAAGACAAAGGAAATCACATTAATTTGGTGGAAACATACGACCGATCTCCTTACCAAGTAGAGAGTTTGAATACCAGATCATAAATTGTCAAATACATAACGAATAATACTTTCAAGGCATGCTTTCTAGAGAAACACTCACTTGTAAAATATACACCAAGCGATGAAGGAACAAATCAACCATGGAGAGAGGATGGAAGCAATAGTGACTCAGAAACAAACATGACGGTCATGTTATCCCTGAATTTCACAATCTGCCCTGATATGATGAGGAAGCTTAATACCTCAATCTGAACCAACCAAATTATGGCAAACTTGGTCCAACCAAAAAAGACCAGAAATACAGACAAACATAATTAAGGAAAGAGTCGAATGCAATTCGCTGGGAGGCCTATCAACCATTTTGGTTTTCGTAATATAATTTGCATTAGATAATCCCTGTCAATGACCATAAGAAAGAAATCCCAAACCGCATGCATTGAGTAGAGTCTGAAATAGGGTTTTAATCCAGCAAGAACATCAAAAACCAAAGAATCCTATCAACGAACATATTCAGAGCAATACCCATACGATCCATCACGACTTTTATAACATACAAAAATTATTTTTTAAAAAAAGAAAACAAAGGGGCAACTTCGGAGATACAAGTGGAGAAGGAACCTCGGTGGCAGAGATGGCAGACGCCATCGTAGATGACGACCCGCGGCTGGAGAAGGGTGGGGATCGAGGCGGCCTTGGGAGGAGGAGGAGTAGGAGGGAGCTCGCTGTATACGAAGTCCTCGTCCGAAAGCTCGCCGGATGACCGGGAGGCAAAGCGGACGCCAGATATGGGAGGCGACGAGAAGCGAGGAGACGACGCCCTTCTCGCTGCTGCTGTTGCTGTCCAGATGCAACCCGGGAGGCCCCTTCGGATCATCTTCCTCCGATCATCTCACGGATTCTCTTCGAAAAAGAGAGAGCGAGAGAGAGTGCGTCCTCCGTTATTTTTCAAGGCAAAGGTAACGATACGGACCGCTTCAATTTAGCTTGGCATTAATCCAACTTTTTTGAGACCTTCTCTTTCTCCTAAAAAAGAAAGCTGACCATCAATTTATTGAAAAATTTAATCAACCAACCTGAACTGTATGATCTAGTTTCGACTTTTAGTTTTACTTTTTTCTAGCGGTGGGCATGGCAATTGAAAAATTACAACAATTTTCTGGAACTTTCCCGAATCTCAATTGTGCCATTATATTACACTTAACTATCTACATCAAATGATCTTTAATTTTAGCATACTTTTTAAGAAAATATTACGTTATTATTCAAGTCCAGCTTGGTCTAGTCACTATTTGAGCTTGAAATTTAGTCTTGCTTTATTTTTTTTTTTCTAGTAGAGAAGATCGACCAAGTTATTTATGGAGCGAACGTCTTTAGCCATCCTGTTTTTGCAAAATAGCGTGCTTTATTTTATTTTTTGATACAACGACTGTTCACAAATATAAATACAACTGATAGAGTCCAGAAAAAAAAAAAAGGCTTGGAAATAAAAGAGTAGCTGCATAACATTTCTAGAGAATCTTTTCCGAGTATTGCGCATACTTTCTGAAAAAGGTACAACGGCGGAGTTAAGTTACCGGGATTGCATGGGACCGTTAATCAGAGTTCTACTGGCTACCGCAAGACGGCAAAACCGACTTCCCCCCAACCCGGCCGGAAGACCCAAAACCGAAGGAGATGTTGGCGGGAGCCGCGTTATCCTCTCCCCGCCTCCTTCGCCTCCACTCCTTCGTTGCTTTTCGGAGCGGCGAAGCACTCCGAGCTCCAAATTCTTCTTCTCTCTCGCTTACTCCGCTGCCGGTTCCTAGGGTTTCTTCTTCTCTGGTGAATTTGGCGAGGCCGAGCTCCGGCGCCCGGTCGAAACGGGACGCGGAAGGTTTCTGGGAGGACCCAGATGATGGGTACGGAAGCGATTACGAAGAGATGGATCGAGAAGTGGAGGAACGAGGAGTTGAAAAAGAAGCGGAGCCTTCTTATCTTGGTAATAATGCTAATAAATCTACGACCTCTGCATACGAGGAGGAGCTTGTGAAAGGTTTCGTACCCTAATCTCTGTTCCTTCCTCGTCAAAATTGTACTTCGATGCGGAAATAGGAGGTTGGCTGTGTTTTCCCAACCCATTTAGACTAGTATTTTTAACAAAATGGAATCGGTTTTGAAAAGTATTTTAAGCTTCAGTTAGAAAAAGATGAACTAATCTTGAAACTGTTTCATCTAATGGTTATCTGGTGTGCTATCTTAGGTGACTATTTCATCGGCATTGGGCTAGTTCTGCCTGTGCACTATTAAAACAAGTAGATATATTTCAAGCCTAACTGGATCCATTTGCGTCATTTTTGCCGCCTTTTGAATTCTCAGGCTCTTATTGGGAAACTTTTCAACCATTAGTTAGTTATGCTCCGTTGCGTTTCTACGGTGATATGCTTGCATTAATGCGTGCAGCAGGTTTTCTTATGGTTTTTTTTTTTCTCTCTCTCTCTCTATCGCCTACCAGCGTTTTTCTCATTTGCTTGTGCCAAGTGATTTGTTTTCCGATGTTTTTTTCCGAACCGGCTGTTGGGTATTAGTTTTACTGTCCGCTTGAAGACTTGTTTGAACTCCTGATCGCCGTATCAATCTCCCACGCCATGTGGGAGATGCTTAGCAAAGAATGGGAAGAAAGAGAGAAACAGGAGGAATCAACAGAAGCGGCACCCCCGATATTGATAGCCTGTTTGGGAACGTTGTTGTTTTTGTTTCTTTACAAATTAGTGGAATACCACATGGAGGCTGATGCTTTAGATTATCACATTTGCTCAAAACTTCTGCTATTCCTCCTCTTCACACCTTCCAACTCACATGAGAGATTTTACATGGATAAGCTAATTTACTGTCCAAACTGACCCTAAGTGGGCTTCTTGTTTTGTTTAATTATGGTTTCTCTCTTTTAGGCTTTCATGTATGTTTTGCTCTTCTTTTTTTCCTTTTATTTACTTATCACTTTCTCTGCTTTTCTTAAACATGTTTTATTATTTATACCAAGCATCAGGACATAGAAGGAAGATAACATTAACCATTTGTACCTTTTCCATGTGTATACCCATTTATGGATAAGTCTCTAGTGCAGTTAGATGACACTTTTGTAGTTATGACAAGTTACCGATCGTACTTGGAGAACTGTGAGGCTGTTATTTATTGCTCTGGCTCTACCCTTTCCATGGTAGGCTGCCCATCTATTTCCTACTTCTTGCAGAAGTTGAACTGCTGTTAGAACCAGAAGAGAAGGCTATTTTGCAAGAAAATGAAGTTCCTGATCTCAGCAAAATATCGACTGTTAAGTATTTTTTTTTCCCCAACCAAGTGTCTTTTATTCTTGACATATACATAAATACACAAATAAAACAGTATTCTAGTGGTCTCATATGTAACAGTTGTTTCCTATATTAATACTGTTGCATAAACTAGCATATCTCATGATTTTTTTTCCTAAAGATGATATGATGCAGCTAATTGGTGTTTTCATTCCTTGTTAGGATAATATCAACCATTTGACTGCTTACTTGTATAATTTAATACAGATGAAGTGGAACCCATTTCATAATCTGGCATTGTCAGGGCAAATACCTTTCATGGATAAACTACTGGAGCTTGGTATTGAAATTGATTCTGTGGACAAGGTAGGTTTTTAATTCCCTAGATGAACTGTCTAAAAAATTAAAATGTAATATATCTCATCTAAAACAATGGAGCTTGAGTAGGTTTGGTGACACAGGATGGTTTCACTGCTCTTCATAAAGCAGTGATTGGTAAAAAGGAGGCTGTTATTAGCCATCTTCTGCGGAAAGGTGCAAATCCTCATATCAGGGATAGGGTAAGAAAAAGTTCCTACTTCTAACTCCACATGCTATTGTTCTCAGTGAAATTTAAATTACAAAGTTTGTCATCCTTTTGATAGGATGGTGCCACACCACTGCATTATGCGGTTCAAGTTGGTGCAATGCAAACTGTGAAGTTACTTATCAAATATAAAGTTGATGTAAATGTTGCAGATAATGTGAGTGTCATATGAATCGGCATAATTTTTTGTACTGTTATATGGCCCAAATGTTTACCTTTTATTTGCAATCACTATACAGGATGGCTGGACGCCGTTGCATGTTGCCATACAAAGTAGAAATAGAGATATTGCAAAACTACTGCTAGTAAATGGTGCTGATAAGACAAGAAGAAATAAGGTAACCATTGAAAAGCTTAGATTCTATTATTGATCCTAGCATTAAAATGCTTTTATAAGTTCTTTAGTTGTCCAGACTATTATGAATAAATGTACATAATACTAAAACATCACCACGAGCAGCCTATTTTTCAATTGTGATAATAGCCCAGGAGTTCATTGTTTATTTACTTGTTATCTTAGGAATTTTTGAAGAATGGTACATTAATCAGGTTTCTGAAGCATGAGCATCTTGCTACCTGTTACTTCACCCAGCTTGTGTGTCTTTGGTCCTTAATGCAAACAAAAGCCTGCACATAGCCAAAAGCAATTTGTTTGTCTGCTTGGTTTAGTTTTGGAATTGTTAGTTGCAATTTTCCAGCTTTCCGGTGAACAAGTTCAAGTTCATGCTCAAATGTTTCTACATTTCTTGCTTGACATAGTTTCAAAACTGTTCTGCTTGAAACAACTCTCTGCTTCATATAACATAAGGTGTATTACATGATCCTTGTTCATGCATATCAATTATCAATCTTGAAGCTATGAGGAGATGAAAAACTTCGTGTGGAGAATTTAGGAGCCTCTAGAAGATATTGTTTAGTTGGAAAACTTTACAAGATGAATCATATAATATAAGCTTTTGTACTATTTATTTTGTCGTAACTAGAGCCTTGCTCTGCCAAGTCCCAAGTCTGACTCCAATCTAGATGAAGCAATGGCTTGAATTCTCAATTTACTGTCACAGAAGCACAAAATTGTCAGTTGAAACTTCGAGTTAAATAATTGTACAATAAATGGCCATTTATCAAACAAAGCAAAGCTGAATCTCATCCAAATTTATTAATTTGTTTACTTGTGCAACACATAACCTTGAAGCCAAACCAATATCTACTTCATTGAATCATCTCGTAATATATAAACTAGTTCATTATACGCACATTTTACATCCTTTACTATAGGCACATTACAATATTCTCACTTTAGTTCTAGTATATAACACACCTTGCCTTGTAATACAACCCTAATATGATACTAAGTCAACCCAACACATTGCTGAAGTTAGAATCTATAAGCTACCTCAACTTTAATTGTATTTAACAATTCTAGACTGTCTGTAGATGGTGAAGAATAGAAAATAAAATTCTGAATCCATATAAAATCTGTCAATTATTTGCTAAAGTATAGATCGTCAACTATATAAGGACACTGCGAAAGATGTTCCAGAGTTTTACCCTACAGCTCGTTGTTTTCCTCTAGCCCGCCGCTGTTCTCTATTGTATTTCTTTTCTTCACTAGCTGCTTTCTATAGGTGGCTGGGATTTCTAGAGCTGCAAAATAGTGGAAAGAGAGCAGAACCCTCCTATTTATAATGGCTTCTAAGCATGAGGTGTCTAGCCATCCCAGTTTAGTACCTAGCTGCCATGTCCTGGTTAGCTAGGTGGCTGAACTTCTAGCATGAGGTGGCTGCTTCAGCATGGGGTGCAACAAACCTGATATGGCAGCTTAAAGGAATTAGCATATGATGGCTGTCCTAAGAAAGATGAGGTGACAGTTCAAACACGAGGTGGTACCAGCAGGAGGTGGTAGTCTAATGGTATGGCAACTCACTAAAGAAAGCATGAGGTGGCAGCCAATAGATAAACATGAGGTGGTCGTAAGAATGCAGCGGCATTAAGCGCAGGGTGGTCATTACTCTAGTAGCAATTTAATCCCTAGTCCTTTCTAATTCATGCTTAGAATCTTATCAATCATTAGATTGGAGTCTTTACTACTAAAATTTTCATACAAAGGATACATTTTCATGATGATTCCACCTACACATATGAATACTTATTATAATAAATTTAGCTCCCACGTATAAATGATTATATAGTCGGCATTAATATATTTGGGTCTTATAAATGTACTACAAAACACAAATTCATCGATATCTCCTATTATTATTTCATGATATAATTTTTTACACATGGACTCTGATGTTCTGATGCTTGCCTGACATCTTGGTATGGTCCTTGCAATATCGTCAACATTATATACTGTACTTTTGGTGATTGATCTGCCTAGTAGATATGGATCAAATTATGTACTATAGGATAGCATAAAACCAACACTTTTCATCATTATCTGCTGTATATTCATTAGTTTTTATGCAAGTGCCTGGTAAGAGGCAGCTTTAATGCTAGCTGTTATGTAGCAATCTGGGTTGAACAAGCCTAATTCCTTGTTCTAAATATCTAAACCATAAGAGCCCCTAAATGAAACCGAATTAGATGACAGCTCTATTCATCTATCAGGTGACATTTTTATAGTATCCTAGTATTTGGTTCCGTGCATCTACACTGTAAGCATCCAGTACTAGACGAGGCAGGTGCACGACTTCCCTACATCTCAGAAATCTGTGGTTTAGTTTAACAAGCTGTCATTTCTTATCTGATATTCTTCTGTAAGCTAATGATTCTTTTACAAAGTGGGCACAGATATTTAGTGGCACATGATACTAGAGAAGCCGCTGGCTATTTGCTAACCACATGATACTTTGTTTTTGTATGTTGTAGGATGGAAAAACTCCTTTGGATCTAAGCTTATGTTATGGGAGAGATTTCAAGTCGTACGAGCTTGCTAAGCTACTCAAACTTGTTCCAGCAAACAGAGATCCTTGAAACTCCCTGCTTATACAATAAATGGAGATATAAAAGAAAGACTAACGGGACATTTTGCTGAAACTTTGAATACTTGTGGGAATTGCTTTTCTATGAAGAGAGGGCCAACAAGCAGCATGGCAATTGATAAAACTCATGGAAATGTTGATCGCCATACATGGAAATCCAAAAATAGTGGTCAAAATCTGATCATTGTGCTGAAAATTTTAAGGGACTGAAATTAAATAGCTGAGTGAGGAGGCATATTTTATTGTGCGCTATGTTGGCATCTTCTGCTGCATGGGCCAGCGAAAACGATTTCATTAAGTGGGAGTTAGAGTTCATATTGATTTCAACAGCAAATATGGCCTCCTTTAAATGAAGAACCATGATTCTCTTATTTGCTGTCAATCAGGTGGATAGAAGGGTTATTCAACAGGCATATGCAAATGTTTAGGGGATGTTGAAAATAACTTGACAACCTCCCTAGCAGACTCCTCCAAAAGTGGGGAAATAAAAAAACGTAGGACATTTACTCTACCACATGCTCAAGGGCAAGGGCCACAATTTTTTGCATCTAAATCGCCTCCTACTCAAACTTAGAATTCTTACAGAAATTTTTGGATTAACATCATCTTAGCACAGGAAAAACAATGCTGTGGCCTGAATAATGGACTTGATGTATGCTTTGGAAGGAGGAAAATTGGCTCGAGAATGAGTGCCATTGTTATGTATCAATTTTTTGGTAAAGATCTCTTCGTGTATCAATTGGAAACAAATTATGAATCTGATATAATGACTTCAGAAGCAACCGGAACATGCATTAGGTTTTAGACGAGACTGATTCCAGAAACTTGGGCGTTATGTTGTTCTTAAAACGCAGCAGCCATTCAGTCATGATTGGCCGAGTTATGAATAATCTGATTCATGCTTGTCACCACGAATGTTTCAGCTCGACCAATTTGGATCGGCAAGTTCTGCAACCTTCTCTAAGTAACACAAATTGTTCCAATTAAGGAGAGAGAAATAATGCTCCATAACCAAGGAAAAAGGAAATCTTGAAGCCAATTTCAAGATAATTTGTGAATGAAATTTTTAACTCGGATCGATCACCCAAAAAACAAATGCTTAGTCTTAGCTGTAGGTCAAATCTCTCATGCCAGAAAGAGAGACTTGAGAATATAACATAACTCAAGCCAACTTCATGGAAAAATATGTTGCTCCACTGATGCTAATCTCCACAAATTTTCCCATCCTGTACATGCCCATCAAGCTGGATTTTCACAACAATGGTAGCTCCAGCGTGCACCAGATGTTACAGTCTCCATACGACGCTAGACTATTCTATCAACAGCTGATCTCAGTCAAGCTGGGAAGCTCGAACCTGCAACATACACCAAATTGCGGAAACTGCAGCACATTTTGGACATATACAACAACACCCAAATGGAAATAAATAATATTCCACAAGGGTAAAAACATACAGAACTAAACCTTTTCCTCTATGTCTGAAGACATGAATACTCCACAGGAATGCCATGACAAAGACCGAATTCATTTTCAACTCCATTTGCATGACAATAATCATCTCTATCCATTTACCATGTCTGTATTCATTTACCACATAGCTCATAATAAACGATACTATCGAAAGATAACCGATCCATCAGGCAACACCACTAGATATCAATCTATACCACTGCTTGGAATATAAATCGCATGAGAAGTTCTCTAGTTCATTATAATCCTGTGAGAACCCAGTGACTGAGTCATTCAGATCAGTTTGATTAGCAGCTTTAAATATTCATGCAATATAAAGTCAAGACTGCAACGATGTATGATAAACAAAATAATGAAGATCACATGCTAACCCAAAAGAAAAGAGGCAAGCTTCAGCCCAAAAGCAGTGAAGCTGGACTACAAGCGTCAAAACCTATCATACAACCCAACAATCCAGCATATCTTTAGCTCGAGAAGACAGCAAGGCCAATGGCTCGGTGGATAACCTTTGTTTTATAGCAGAAGCAGGTTATTCCTTTTCTGATATGCGCCTGTATACAGCCCAGAAAGTCTGGCCCCCATTTCTAGCCACCTTCTGGCCTTCCTCAGTGGCAGAAGATAACAACCTAACAACAGTGTCTGCTTCAAGTTCTTCCTCTGGAACAGCTTCGAACAAAGGGTGATCCTCCAAGCAAGATCTCATCCAATCTCCAAGCTCGTCCACATCCGTAATTGTGTATATGATACCTCCAACCTCCAATGCATATGCGTATTCATCGAGCAGCTGAAGGCTAATCACCCGGCGCCGGTGGTTCTTCTCCTTGAAGTGGGGATCCGGGAACAGAAAGAACATCTTCGACAGCTGCCCCTTCTCAAAGTAATTGGGTACATATTTCATAGAATTGGTGCGAACAACTGAAATATTCTCATACTGCCCCGGATTTGCAGCTCTCAAGGCCAATATCCGCTCTTTCACATATTCAGTAACCTGTATGAAGTCATTAAATTTTAACAGCACACCAACCCGCTAAATTGAACTGAACACATAAACGAAGCAACCTTTCTTACCTTATCTCTGAGCTCCATTCCAATCATTAGAGTGTCAGGGAAGAGGGGGGAGAGGCCGACAAGCAACCCACCAAACCCACAACCAATGTCGGCAAATCGAATCTTGTGGGGTGGCGCGCTACCATCGTCATCATCAGAACTCCTCGAGGGGAAAAAGTAGGGGTAATGTTGCGAATAGTCCACATCGGCGGGGATGATGGGGATGGGGAAGTGAGAGTCGCTGAGAGGATTGCTGTGGGCTCGAGCTCTGTAGAAGCGTTTCCTGGGAAGCCGAGCCGACCGGCCGTTGTGCCGCATGTTATTGTTATCGCTCTTCAACATGGGAATTCTGATACAGGCCTACCGTCCTAATGGCATAAACTGATCTAAATTCAAGTCGAGGTTTCTAGGAGGGTTCATAGAAACATTTAAGCGAACACTTCATATGCTTGGTTTCAACACTATGTCATTGAAGAGTAAATGACCTGCGAAAATAATAGATATTAGACATCAACTGCTTATCATCAAAGAACAAGATTTCGCCATTATTCTGTAAGGTCTAGATAGATAAAACGGCGAAAATCTAGATGTATTCGCCTCAAAGGAAACATAGAACCAAACATAAAGAGAATATAAGTAAATATGAAAACAAAAAAATGGACAAGGAAGGGCGGTCAGAAGCTAAATGCTTTGAAATTTGTAGACGACAATGAAGAACCCTACGTCATGCTTCGAAAAAATCACAGGAAAACCATATGGTTTGAAGAAATAAGACGCAACCAAATCAAAAAACAGCAACTCCCGAAGTCCACAAAATATCCAATAGAAGCTCTGCAATTTTATAAATCCACAAGAAGATAAAAGTATTGAAAAACGTCATGAGCATCAATCCAGCACAATAACACAATATAAGCCCGTCTGCGCCCAGACCATAGGCACCGTTCTACTTAGGATTAGTAGAAACTCTTTTCTAACTAACTCGTGCATTGGGGTTGTGTTTGATTCGTAAATTCAAAAAAAAAAGAGAGTATAATCAGGATAATTTTGCCAGCACTTATTTAGTAAAAGAAGAATCATCATTGTGTAACACATACATGAACAGATTTGCCCATAGTATCAACTATCTGGTGTTCCTTAGAGCAATCTTTGTAGTGCCTGATCTTTCATGAGCAAGATCTTATGATGCAATCCTATGAGAATAAAACAATCCCCTTACCTTCATATACATGTATACATGTCAGTCCTTTTGAATCAAATCCATCAATGAGAATTTCAAGTTCAAACTTTTAATGCCAGTGATTTAGAAATTGATTTGTAACCCTTTTTATATGTACAACTTTTGTAACCTGGTACCACATACGGCTTTAACTGATACATTTGACCTCCAATATGCATTTTGATAGGCCTTGATTTCATGGATAGATTTCAGCATAATTAGCACAAGAATGGTGATCTTCCTAACTACAAGTCAGTTGGTCTTAAGATCATCGGTTATCTTGCTACAGATCAAGTTTTAATGGTTAGATCTGCAAGTACTTCGATTCCATTTTTGAATCATATCTTGATAAAAGAGGAGGCAGAGCTGATCACATTAACAATTCCAGAAGCAGATCTTCAAGCCAAAGAATGCTTGTTCCTAAGCAAGAACTCCAAGAGAGCAAATTTCTATAAGCATGGAATATCGAATTATCAGCAAAATAATGGATGCTTATACTAAGTTATGTGCAGAATACATGTCTTAAAGTAATGATGTAATGGCAAAAATTGTAATATCAGGGGTATGTTGATTGGAGCACCTAGAAATAATAAGTACCATCATACTTCTCATTTTCTTCTTGTTATCTGCTATACTCTCAAACTTAACTCTGTAAATTATCTCTTTCGAATAAAAATTTGGGTGGCTAAGCCTCCCTTTATCTCAAAAAAAAAAAAAAACAAGACAAAGGAAATCACATTAATTTGGTGGAAACATACGACCGATCTCCTTACCAAGTAGAGAGTTTGAATACCAGATCATAAATCATCAGGTACATAACGAATAATACTTTCAAGGCATGCTTCTAGAGAAACACTCACTTGTAAAATATACACCAAGCGATGACGGAACAAATCAACCATGGAGAGAGGATGGAAGCAATAGTGACTCAGAAACAAACATGACGGTCATGTTATCCCTGAAATTCACAATCTGCCCTGATATGATGAGGAAGCTTAATACCTCAATCTGAACCAACCAAATTATGGCAAACTTGGTCCAACCAAAAAAGACCAGAAAAACAGACAAACATAATTAAGGAAAGAGTCGAATGCAATTCGCTGGGAGGCCTATCAACCATTTTGGTTTTCGTAATATAATTTGCATTAGATAATCCCGGTCAATGACCATAAGAGAGAAATCCCAAACCACATGCATTGAGTAGAGTCTGAAATAGGGTTTTAATCCAGCAAGAGCATCAAAAACCAAAGAATCCTATCAACGAACATATTCAGAGCAATACCCATACGATCCATCACGATTTTTATATCATACAAAAATTATTTTTTTATTAAAAAAAACAAAGAGGCAACTTCGGAGATACAAGTGGAGGAGGAACCTCGGTGGCAGAGATGGCAGACGCCATCGTAGATGACGACCCGCGGCTGGAGAAGGGTGGGGATCGAGGCGGCCTTGGGAGGGGGAGGAGTAGGAGGGAGCTCGCCGTAACGAAGTCCTCGCCCTAAAGCTCGCCGGAGCACCGGGAGGCAAAGCGGACGCCAGATATGGGAGGCGACGAAAAGCGAACAGACGCTGTCCAGAGGCAACCCGGGAGGCCCCTTCGGATCATCTTCCTCCGATCATCTCACGGCTTCTCTTCGAGAGAGAGAGAGAGAGAGAGAGTGCGTCCTCCGTTATTTTCCAAGGCAAAGGTAACGGAGATGAGACGACGCACGTACCCCTTCCCTTTCGTTCTCTTCTCAAAGGCTATAATTCGCTCGTTTTTTTTTTTTTTTTTTGTCTCTCTCTCTCTCCCTCCCTTGGGTTTACGCTGCCGCACCACCGTCCACCAATCCCTCCCAAGCTCCAAGCGCCAAAACCCTAAACCCTCCTGTAGGTTTGTTAGCGTCGTGTTATCTCAGCCGTTGATTCGGAAAAATTAATTCGACGGTTGGATTTGCATATCCTAGCGGCAATCCGAGTCCAACCCATCTTGCGAGGTAAATACTTGGAAGCCCAAAAACTTGCCGGGTCCAGGCCGTCATGAGCACCAATCCAGCCCAATAACACAATATAAGCCCGTCTGCGCCCAGACCAAAGGCACCGTTCTACTTAAGTAGAAAGTCTTTTCTAACTAACTCGTGCACTGGGGTTGTGTTTGATTCGTAAATTCAAAAACAAAAAAAAAAAAAAATGAAAATAGTAAAATTTGTATCTATGTGAATAGTTAGAATATAAGTAATGCCATCTCATTTAACTTTATTTTTTTTAATCCTTTTGAATTATGAACAACCAAGGACATCTTTTTGAAATAACTTTTTGAAAAATAGCTCATGAAAGCTCTCTCTCAAAATAGTTATATCCGTCCTAAGCAAATTTAATTGACATAACTATTTCTTAGTTATGCCTCCTCCCCAGATGTTGTTTGGCAGCTTTACATCTGCTTCCTACCTTAACCAAATGAAACATGCAACATTCTTCAAAGTTTTAACATAATTTTTTGAAAAATATAATAAAAAATTAATCTTTGACATCACAGGGGACTTAAGTGAACAACCATAACCAATTAAACAAGTTTATTTATTTTTGAGGAGGTAGGAGACCAAAGAATTTTAGGATGAATGAGATATTTCAATAGTTTGGGTGGGATATAATAACCGAAAAATCAGTGCCTTGGCCGGTACACCTAAAATGCAATTACCAATAGTTTTAAACTACAAATTTGATACTTAAATTGAAAATATATAAGATAGTAAAAAATTTAATAGAAAAATTTTAGATTTGTGTAAATTCCAGTTGATTGTATCTTGAAACTTACATATCACTATATATATAATAAGAGCTAATATTTTATATTCATATTAATTAACTTTTTATTGGTTCTTGGTTGAGGTGTAAACATGATAATTTAGTACATCCCATGAGTTATTCCATCTACGACAAACCCCGAGTCTCATGCCTTAGTGCACAACCTTGATCCTTATTTCCAATCACTGCACAACTTTTATGTTTACGAGCCAAAGTTCTAGCACACGAAAAATCAGGCCTCACAAGTCTTAGTGCTTACTTACCCCAACCTGCTTCCAACTAACACACCCCCAATGTCATGGTTCAGGCCACACTGCATCCCATAGTCTTAGAATAAGAAAATTAAAAAAGAAAAGCGTACTTTAAGCGAGTGAAAATCCTAGTAGTTTAATACTTTGGTTGGTGGAGAGCAAGACCTAAAAAATATCAAATATTGTTTCACATCTAAGAGTCATCTAACATCTACCAAATAGCATTCAAATACTTGTTTTTGTGCACTATTTGTACTCATGGGTACTACAATGGTTCTTCTTTTATCTTTTTTTTTTTTAAGAAAAAAATCCATACTTAATGAGCTGCAAAATGGAGGATATCCTTTTCTATGTATTCCTAACCTTGAAATCCTCACACAGGTAAGTTTTCAATCAAAGCTTTTGATGCAACCGCCAAAAGATTTTTCAAACTTGGTAAAGCAAAAACTTCATGATGGAAATGATTATGTTGTTGAAACCATTTAAAACAAGAAGTCAAATAGCTGCATTAGTATCTTTGTGCGGCCAATACAAAACCACGTCGAACCCTATCCTTGTAGAACTCGAAGAAAAAATTATTGCATCTCGCTTTATCTAAAGTGTTGTCAAATTTATCATATAAGAAAGTCTTTGGCCTCCACACATACTAATGTAGCCTAGATTCTGTCGACCTGAACACTTGATCGAACTATTGATCCGAACGTCTGATCAGATCGGCCGATCAGTTGCAACGAGCCACATATCTCTATTTCAAAACATAATCAATAAAATTAAAGTCAATTAAAAGAATAATTATAGTCCTGTACACTTAGAGATGTTGTGAATAGTTATAGCTCGTCCAGCATATTAAGTACAGCCATGAATACATGCCTTGTATAGTTAAATTCCGCATAGAACATGGAAGCAGTTGTGGCTCTTCGCCAGCTCATCCAATCCTATCATGCAGTATTTGGCGGCAACACATGCCATTGAACGATCCGTGATTCAACCAACCCCTCACCCATTGCAACAATGCTGCTGTACACCACTGGTTCCATGTACCCAACTTGGTGTGCTAAAGACCATCTCCTTGCCTCTTTGCTATCGCACTACGTATCCCTGCACCATGAGAAGAAAAAAATTAGCGTGCGACCCCCCACGGTCGGCTCCTTTTCTCATGCCCATAGCTTCCTCGTAAAAGCCGAGAAGAACGTAGCGAACTTTTTTTTTTTTTTACCTCGAGCACGAGGACAAGACCGGAGAGTTCCCATATCTGACACTGGCTTTAAACCACACCAACCCGCCTGCATGTCTGTAAAATTACTGCAAACCTCGCAGAAGGACTCCTCCACCTGCGAGTTTGACCGAGGGTTAAAATCCGAACCCGAAGAAATCCAGGCTGGCCTCCTGCCGCTGCCGGAATCTTCCCCCGAGCCAGATCTCACTGCGGTGAACCGTAAATGCTGTCACCTCAAAGTTACCGCCCAAGTCCTGTCGCCCATCTTTTTGGCTTCACCTTTTGTCGCTTCCCTCTCCTCCATTGCTAAAAATAAAAAAAAAAAATCTTTGATCAGGACCACCGGTGTTGCGGGAAGATAATAAATAGATCGCTGGATTTGCTATAAGATGAGAGGAAACCGACGGTTCAAATTCCCCGGTGGGACCACGGTTTGAATGGACCGGTGCTAGCGACCGACATTCGATCCCCTTGATGGACGAACGTGATTGCGATTTGTCGCTCCAAATTTGGTTTGGAGCTTGGGCCCCACGAGCCCAGTCGTGTCAGCATTGACCGGGCCAATGTCGGATTCGGACTCTTTATCTCGGCTGCTGAGCTCGGTTCGGCCGGAGAGATGCTGTTCGAGGATAACGGATGGATAAAATTTGTGCAAAGTTGGGTCTGGGTCGGGTCAAGCTCATAAGACCCAAGCATGGGTAGTTTAATTATAGCCGCCGGGAACTGAGACCTAGCCAGACTGAATCGAAGCTGTGCTGGACCAGACCGGGCGACCAGATCTTGTCCAGTTGATTCGTAAACAGTTGACATTAGATCCTAACAAATCGACCAAGCCGAGCTCCACTTAGGTTTGATTCGACTAAAGCTCGATCAAGCTCGGCTTGATTACCCCCCTACCTACCTAATAAAATTAAATAAAATGGATAATTAGTCAATTGATATCTCCCTGGAACCTTAAACATTACCAGCTGAAGATGACTTGATGATAGATTTTGAAACCAATGAACACTTGACTACACTAAAATCTAACTCTTTGATGTAGTCATTTAACTTTACCAAATTCCGAATATCATCGTGAATCCAGAGAACGCTGTGACACTCCGTGCTTGTTTTGGGAATAAGAAGACGGAGCAGGGAAGGAAGGTGCTTCGAAAGTTATTCCGTAAATAAAATTATTCCATCTCTTTCTTGAATAGTTATTCCCGGAGTAAGGTGCTTCGAAAGTTTGGATGGAACAACTATTCCTGCTTTATCCCTGAGTTAAACGTAGTCATTGCCTTTCCCATGTAACGCACTTCTTGGTCTCTTTCGTAATCGAGACTCTCTCTGGTTTTCTTTCGTTATCTATAAGTTGTTAATAGTTGTCAGTATTGCTACAATAGATCGAGAAACAATCTTGCTTGATTTATCCCAACAATCCCCGACTATGCTCTGTCCTCACTTCATCACAGCCATGCATAAACAGAATCTTTCTCTCTTTTTTTTTCAGAAAAGAAAGAAGCGAATCCATATTTGTTGTTCGCCATGATTTGGATAGCTGTCTCGAACTGAACATCTTCCTGCTGCATTCAATATGGTATTCAAATTTATTTGAAACACAAAAGGCCATCCAAATTTTGTCGGAATTCGTGTTTGAAGTGAGGATGAACAGGGGGTGAAAACAACCTAAATTTCATTCAACTTCAGACTTCAGATAACACTAATCCAGCGACCTATGGTAGATCTACCTGTTTGTGGAATCAGGTTGAATGCAATTTCTTTTAAAAACATCAAGCCAATCTGATGCGGCCTAAAGTCAACATGCCTCCCATAGGTTCACACATAGCATGTAGGAAGACTAATTTTAAATAGATTTGAATTCAACGTAGATTAAGAAGATCGATAATTGCTCTGTGCAATTAAAGAAATCCAAATAAGAAACAGATGGTTACAACTCATCTCTTGATATCAGAACCTAATTGCAATAAAACCATATCGTTGCCTCTATATAAGGATCCTATGCAGGTCACGTCTCATATTTCTATACTATCATTCTGTCCTTCTTTCGTGCAGGTCAAAGCTCTTCTTCTTTGAGCCAATCTATCATATAGCCGATCTTAAACTATATTGGCTCTCAAGCCGATCTTATAGGACCATAACCTTAGTGAGCCAATCTCCTCCAGGACCGTTAGCTGATGATGAGCTGACCTTTCAAGTTGAAGAGATGACCTTAACAGTTATTCTCAAGCTGATCAACAACAACAACAACAACAACAGCAAAAAGGCTACAAGGTAGACTTCTACTCAGACCGATACTCTAAAAAGTCCAACCCAATGGAGTAAGAATTCCTCTTTATAAAAGAAGGCCTAGGGCATCAAGTATGGTAATCAAATTATTCTAGGGTACTTTCATTTTTTTCCTCTTTTGCTGCTATTTCTTGACTTAGGTATCCAAGCGGATTATTTATATATTTGCAGGTCCGATTTTCATTCCAAGTAGACCAACAATCTCCAACCCATTCTATTTTTGCTCATACAAAACACCGTCTAATCAAATTTATTTTTAACAAATATAGCAAATTACATTATTATAAAAATTACCGCAAATCACACAGTAAACCAACTAAACTAATACAGAAACGGAAATCAAAGAATAATATAAAAGGTTATCGAAAAGACGAAAAAGAAAGACAACCATTTTTCTCCCTCTTCTTTTTTTCCTTGTTTGCTGTTATAAATCTCGCGTCCTTGAAAGCTATCGCTAACTCTCACTCCCACCCTCCTCCCCAACCCCTTCCCCACCGTCTCTTCTCCATCTCAATCCACCTCTCTCTCTCTCTCTCTCTCCAAGAGACTAGTGACCGGGTTCTGGTGCTCCACGGTGATGGAAAGGAAATGAGGGCGCGTCTTATCCGACCATGCCGCTACCCCTCTCCGATGACTCGGGCTCGTTCTGCGATCTCCTATGCGGCGAGGACGCCGGAGCGCTCGCCGAGGACCTGCCGGGTTACTCCACCGAGCCCGAGTTCGCGGAGGGATCGGACGAGTCCATCGCCGGGTTCATAGAAGGGGAGGCCGACTACTCGCCCCGGTTCGACTACCCGGACCGGTTCCGGTCCCGCTCGCTCGACACCTTCGCCCGCCAGGAGTCCATCGCCTGGATTCTCAAGGTCCTCTCCACCTCCGGCTCATCGTAGAAATTTACCGCCCCGAATTGCTATCTTGAGCATCTTCAGGGGCCAAAAATTCTATTTTTGATTCTTTTTATTTCTAATTACGGTTTCAGGTGCACGAATACTATCGCTTCCGCCCACTAACGGCGTATCTTGCCGTTAACTACATGGATCGGTTCCTCTCTTCTCACCAATTACCTGTAAGCTGATGCTACCACCACTATCCATTCTTCTCCATCTCATCACATATTCACATCATGGGTTTATTACTTTTGCTTTAAATAAAAACCCTATAAAAGTTTCCTTGCATAGATTTATAGTTGACTATTTGTTTTTTTTTTTTTTTTACAATCCTTCATTTTGAAGTATTTGCATAAGATCATAAATTTCATTTTTTTTTGTTTTAGCTATGTTTTGGAATAAATTGTAAGGCCATCTACTGTATTATTCTTGTTCATATACTGTTCATAAATGCTGGCATTTGCATGCATGTGACATGCTTCCAGCATCAGCAAGGTTTGCTAATGGAAGGAGGCTTGAGGTAAGTGCTTCTTACTTTATTGGATTGTGGGATGTGGTACTTTTCTGTTGGTCAAGACATGATGCAACCTGGCAACTTGTCAGCTAGTGGCCTGTTGAAAACAGCCCAAACCTATAGTGGATGTGACTTTGGAGTTCCTGTTGCATTGCACTTGGACCAATCTTTTCAATAATTTAATTTTCCAGTAAGTTTATTTTATCAAATTATATTAGAGATTTATGATTTATTTCTTGATGGTTAATCTATCTTTCCACCAGTCAAATGGATGGGCTTTGCAACTCTTATCAGTGGCTTGCCTCTCCCTGGCTGCAAAGATGGAGGAAACTCTGGTTCCATCCCTTTTAGACCTTCAGGTACTTCACTCACCCCCAAGTTACCATTTCTTTCCTCCAACAAGATGCACTGTTTCTCAATCAAGATATTTATTGATCAGGCCGTAAGTTATGTTAACCGTAGGTTGAGGGTCCAAGGTTCGTCTTCGAGCCTCGAACAATATGCCGAATGGAGCTTCTCGTCCTCACTGCATTAAATTGGAGGCTTCGATCCGTGACACCTTTTACGTTTATTGATTTCTTTGCTTACAAGGTTGATCCCACGGGAACGCATGCAAGATACCTGGTTTCACGGGCTACTCACATTATTTTAGCAATGATTCATGGTAATATCTAAATCCATATAAACATAATTATTATTGTGTAAAATAGTATATTCATATATAAAAAAAAATGCATTCTAAATGTAGAGCTAAAAAAGTAAGTGATGTCACAGATATTGACTTGCTGAATCACTGCCCATCATCAATAGCTGCAGCTGCCATAGTTTGTGCTGCTGGTGAGGCTCAGGATTTGGCTCTTGTCAGCCCTGGAGTTGCAGTGCATTGGTGCGTTGGACTGACTGAGGTGAGGAAGAAGTTGTGTTCATCAATAATTCATTATGGAGAACCCAAAAGAAGACATTAGTCTTGCTTAGTACGTGCTCTGTTTCTCTTTTAATTGCTGTTGTAGGAGCCGATAGCTAGTTGCTACCAACTAATGCTACGAGCTGCTATCGATCACAAGAAGAGAAAGCCACCGATGATCCTGTCGCAGCTCAGAGTGACAAACCCACTTAGCGTGGACTCGGGAGTCTCCTCTTCCACATCTTCTCCATCTTCCCCACCCAATAAAAGGAGGAAGCTACACAACTGCTGCCTGTGAGTGGGTGATGACAAGGAGGGCTCATAAGGAATACAAATGATGACAAGGGGATAAGGAAGGGGGGACCCTAACGATATTATAGCTAGTCTAGTAGACAACTTTTCTTATTGGGTTTTGCAGATTCCTCAGTATTTTTTAGAGGAGTTTGGTCGATTGGTTTAACGGAGTGCTTGGATCAGTATGTTGGTTACGTCCAGGAGTTAGGCTTGGTGGATGATGATTTTTTTTTTTTTTAGTTATTGTTGCTGTTGTTGTTTCTTCTGAGGTCCTTTCATTTGTGGGCTTTGCTATTTATATGAGCTATCATGGCACTAGAGTTGCAGATTCTCAAGGGTGGGGAATCTGCCATTCTTTTGTGTGGGGGAAAAGTAGGAGAGACGTGCTTGTTTGCGCAGGACGTGGAGGTCATTGAAATCAAAGGCAGCATTGATTGTTGAATGAAAAAGAGGAAAAGAGGAAGCATTCAAGCAGGGGAGGTAAAAATAATAATAATAACAAAAGAACTAAAAAGCTAAACTCTCCCAACTTGAAAATGTTCCATGAATTCTCGTAAACTGGTCATCGTCCTCCTTTGCCTCTTCATCAATATTTACTTTTGGAATTTTATTTGATAGATTTTTTTTTTCTTTCCCTTTCTTTGTATTGGTGTGATTATGAGTATCTTGCTTGGGTTTGCCTAAGCATACATGTGAGAAGTTTTTGCCTAAGGTTGGGGCTAAAACTGTTTGTATAAGGGCCTTTGGAGGTCTTTGAGAGTCTTGTATTATCTGAAACTCATAAATGAAACAATCTGATGTATCTATTTGCCTGTAAAAATCTTATAATTTCAGACCTGAGTTGTTAAAGTCTCTTCTTTGCACTTGTTTATATGTATTGGAAATCAGCAATAACAGATTTCGAACTTTGGAAATGAGATACGGGGCAAACTAAAATCTACAATGTTAGACATACAGCATTAACACAACTGACAAGTGCTTCCATGTTTTGTTTCAGATAAGTCTTCCTTGAGATATTTCCAGGTTAATAATAGAGTAGATTAGCAATAATGTTATCAGTAGTATTCCAAAAAAGCCCATGTGGACTATTTGGTCATTACGGTTGGATGGAATTTAGGAACAAGATCAGTCACATCGAAAAGCCGAATCGTAGGTTAAATTTTCGAAAACCGTAATTTGGTCATATGACGTTATTATTATTTAAATTGAATTTATTTTTAAGATCTACGATGTGACGCCTCGTCCTTTAGGAGGTGCTGCTCCTAACGATTAAGCCCATTTTTTTTTGGATAAAATTTTGACCGGATGTAGTATTCTATTCGAGAAAGAATTAAGTAAAATGATAAAAGGCAGAGTTAACGTAGAAGTTGAGGTTTATCTTTTCAAAAATTTTAACTTTTTTCTAGAATATTTTTATAAGTAATGGCTATTTTAGGAAAAAAAGCTCTATTAGAATTAGAAAAAAAAATCTGATTCAAATTATGCAAGAACAGACCTCAGCATTATATATAAAGGTTATGTATCTCAGTTTTTTAATCATCAATGAAAGGAAAGAGGATTTAAGCCTTAAAAGAGATTTAAGTCATGCTTTCGCAATTCTTCTATCTTCTTCTAGCTTTTTTTTTGAGAGATTCGGATCGAGTGGGTTGAAAAAAATCTTTTTTCTTTTCGATCGGATCAAGTAGGATCGTTTACTAATGGTGTTGGTTGGCCTTTTAGTTGAGAAAGCTTTCAATGAAAATGAAAACTAAGCTGATCTTACCAACTTTGGCTATTTTACCTCTTGAATTTCAGACATATAATATCTTGTTTCACTAACATGAAACATCATTTGATAGGGGGTAAAGGGAATGGTGATCCCCTCCATCCAAGTCATTGTCAGAAGCTGGCTAATAGGTTACTCACCAAAGACTGTGCAGGGTGATCCCCTCCATCCAAGTTGTTATCATGTTATTGAGATAAATAATATTAAAAATACAATGATTGTTATTTTTCATTATTTTTATTATAATATAATAACGACTATCATTTTCACTTGTATCTTTAAAATAATTCTTTTAAAATTTAATATTTTTACCTCAAAATTTCCTCTAATACGGTTGAAAAAATATATTACTTTATCTAATAAAAATAAAAAAGATAATGCCTTTTTTTTTAATTGTGGTAGGAGATATGTTGGTTCGTTCGTGACCAGCGATCGAAGGTGTTTAACCTCGATAAGCACAAATAAATGAATTATGTGATTGGAGATGAAGCAAGAATTATCGCATAAAGCCATCTATTCATGCAAGTGTGGCACACCTAACCCTTTTTTTTTCTGCCAATAGAGTTGCAACTAGGTTGTTGCCTTTTTGGTATACCTTAGATTAATGTGGTTGAGATCCTATAGTCGTAAACTGGTTAGTACACCCATGGAGAGCCTTTATAAGTATAGATGAATGGATCACATGATCAGAGATATAGCGAGTATCCCAATAGAGCTATTTATTCATAAGAAGCATCGCCCATTTTGAAAAAATAGTAATACTTCTCATCTGCTGAATAAGCAGCATCTAACTTGCTTTGTTGTTAGAAAAATAATGACGATGAATTTGGCTAGAATGCTATAGTAGCCTAAATTTAAACCTTATCTTCACTTTTTTTAAAAAAATAGATGAGATTTTGTATCTATCTTTTAAATAAAAAATAGCTGAGATTTCACTTAGCACTTGCTGGGATGATATCATCTTTACCACTGCAACAAATGGACAGCACGGGAAAAAGGTAAAATAGAGAGCGAGGATTAGCCCCACCTAATTTAAACAAGAAAAGCAATAAGCGAGGCTCCACATCTGTCCATTAACACCAAATCAAAAAAAAAAAAAAAATCTTCCCTCCCATATACGGTCACACACACACACAAAATTATGGAGCAGACAAAGGCATCAGATCTGGTTGCAATGCGTCCAACCGATACAGCTCACGGAGACCCGCACGGAGCGCAGCATCTTTCCCGCGCTGTTATCTAATTTCAGCCACCGCCGGTAGGACCCACCACATGACAGGGTGCAATTCTCAGGTTGCACCGTCTGTTATAGCTAGGGGCGTATAGCTAATAGTTTTAAAACTTCAGCCAATGTAAAGTATCATTTATAAATTGATTTTTTTTTTTTTTTGACATCATTTATAAGGTGTTAGAGAGAGGATATCTCATGCTGGGGTCCTGAAATGCAACCACTGTGATGGTGTGACTTAAGCAGTGATGTATATATTGGCATTGATTAAGATTTAGGGGCCTTTTAATGGATGCTTTTTGGGCACCTGTCAGGATTGGATGATGTTAGCTTGGTTCATGGAAAAGTCTCTGGTCTTAGCTATGCAAGGGCCCATTAATGGCTTATGCTAGAGCTTTCTTAAGGATTGGGTGCAAGGTCACCATCTATCTTCTCTCTTGGTAACCTAGTGAATTGATATCCAAGGAAATGAAGAGTGAAAGCTAGATGGTTTAGCACGTGTGGCTCAGACTTTTCCCTTTGAAATGACACTACTAGCTACAGATGTTCTAAAGTAATATGATATTCTAAAGTAATAACTTAGTGAATTGGTTGGACTTTTCTCTTCTTAAAGTGTTTATAGATGTTCTAAAGTAATATGATGTTTTACTATGTATATATTTTTTTCCGAGATATGATGTTACACAATTGATCATTCATGATAGGGAAAGCTCCTGTGAGAATTAATTTGCAATTTCGCGATTGTAATTTAAGCAGAAGTTCTCCAATATAATATTGACATTCACTATGTTACATAGTCATGGACTTGGTGCATCCTGCTTGTTGATTAATTAGCAAGGCCGAGATGGAGGTGCATTTATTGTTGCTTAATTGGAGAACTGCTTTATGAGGTAGCAATAGGAAAAGGATGGCATGCTTGTGGTGGTATGGTCATTGTACAATGCAGGCTATATGAATGGTTAGGGAAAAAAGTGTAGATGCGAGGTATATAGAAAGGGTTATGAAGGGATGCATCAAATTAAGGTTTGAGTTCAATGGATGCATTAGGGTCCACAAAGAGTGAACTAGAATGAAGTGGTCACTGAGCCATGAAGAGGAAAGCAAAAGATATTAGCCTACTGCAGTTCAAATATGGTCAGTATGCTAACTTTCTTTCAAACAAAAACAAGCGTAAAAATTCTAGCAAGGTTCACAACTGCACTCCGCAGAAGGTCAAAGAGTAGTAAGTATTGCTCATGAAATTGCTGTTCGAGTTTTATGGCGTGTGGTATACTGTGATGTTAGCGTTCAAAATATGCACAGTAAATAGTTACTATGGTTTGCCAAGTGTTTTTTTTTTTAACATATTTAATCCAATAAATTTAATTCATTTGTTTTTGGTTTTTGACTAAATTTACAACTTTAGTGTTCCGTTAATTTGAATCACATATGTTAGGCCAAATTGAAAGAAACCTCTTGACATTTTGGTTAAGACCATGTGTAGTGGATGAATTTAAGGATATCACTATCACTTTGTCCTGCTTAAAACAATTTTAAACTTCAATCTGTGCAAGTTAACAAAAGCATCAACTATGCATCTTCAAATTCAATCATATACAACTAAAATTGCTCAGTGTATTTTATTTTTGGTCACATTAACTTTTTGACCTATTTTTGTTAATTGTACTAAGTTATTACTGGAAACTTAATGCTTCAGTTCCAAGAAAACTGCATGAGATTTTGTTTACTGGTACTTGAAAATGCCGCTACTCACGTGTAGTTTGATGCTCTCTTTCCAATAAAAAAGAATGAAAAAATAAAACTATATACAAAGAGTATATCAATATGGAGATTAAAACCAAACTTAAGCAAAGGCTATCGCCATTTGAAATTGCTATGGAATTGCTTCTTAAGTAACTCCTAGACTTATCACTTGTCATTTCCTTGCACATGTTATCTTTCTCTCTTTCTTTTTTCTGAATACTTGTACACGTTATCCTACTATGAGATATCTCCAGCGAGGTTTAGATGCTTGGGAGGATCCATTGAAAATGCCGCTAGCACAGACTAAAAGAAAAAGCTTGGATAGTTCACAAGGTTATGTAAACCTTGGATATCGGCATCATTGTCAGACTAGTCACCTTCAAGAATACAGTGCAACGTAGCACTAGAAGTGTGACGTTCTTGTATTACATATCAAGTTAAAGTCTGTCCATCTTTTGAGACTATACTGTGGTTCTCGCATCAAGAAGCATAGGATACCTGTTCTTACTTACCCATATCTAATTAATGATATACTAGAGTGCGGGGAGTACCTTACTCCTTCCACTTTTCTCAAAAAAAAAGTTCTCTGTGCATTTTTTCAGTCTTGCTAATTATTTTGTATTCTCTATCTCTTTTCCCGTGAATCAAGGCCTATTTAAAACTAATATGGACGTAGTTCTCTGTTTTGAATACTTGAACTAAAAGATTGCTTCAATAGTTAACATTTCTGAGGTGGTGATCACCAAGTCACTATTTGCTAATTAACATTTCTGACATGAATCTATGGTAAGGATTAGAGTGTTCGCTTTGCGTGTGCATGTGTGTGCGTGCATGTACGTGTGTTTTGTGTGTGTGTGTGTGTGTGTGAGAGAGAGAGAGAGAGAGAGAGAGAGAGAGAGAGATATGTTGAGAAGGTAAGTCCAAGACACCGGTTCAATACTTGCAGAAGGATCGGAGTAATAAGAAATGATTTCACAATGTTCGTCATTCCAAACTTACCTTGGATTGAAGCCAACGGCAAAATAGACCGTACATATATATATACAATTGATTCTAGATTGATATACAAGGCTTTCGTTTTAAATCAATTACTTGACATCACATCATCTGTTTCATTGTTTTTTAATTATTACAAATAAACAGCTCAGCATCTATGCCGAACCCCACTTCTCCACTGCACGGCTCCACCCAAAAAACAAAAAAAAAAGGCTGGGTTTTAAATGACCATTTTGATTCATAAAACATGTTGGGAATGAAAAGTTGATTTCTCTTCAATAACTTTTAGAACATTGATTGTTCCAAACGCAAAACTATGTGTCAGTAGTATCTGAAACTGGCCAGTTGAAAATGTACCTTAGGCAAGAAATTTTTTTTGAATGAAAACAAGAATATATAAATGCGTTCTTGAAAGAGGATAAGTCTTTTCATTCAGTCAAAAATGGGAGAAGTCTAAGAATAAAGAACGTCCAAGTTGAGTTTCTCTTGATCCTAGGAGTGCATGTGCTGCAGTGCAGAGACTCTCTCCCACAGACTGTTTCTATTAATGGTGGGTGAAAGAAAGGAGGCATCCAATGTAGTTGCTTTCTTTTTTCCTCTTTATTTCCTTCAGGTACAGTGGCAGTGCGCTTTCTTATCTTCCACTAGTTCCTCATACTCGCTCCCATCTCGGTGAGGAATCCTATGAACAAGCCCAGGAGTCGAAGACCCTTTTTATCACCCACACCTAAAGGAAAAGAGTGTTGGAGCCACAAATGTTTCTCTTTACCACCTTTCTTTCTCAAAGGATTTTTAACCAAAGATGACTTAGAGTGGGGAAAGGGGGGCTTTCAGCTTTTGGGAGTGCCTCTTTTGGTTCTGAAAAGTATCCAGCTCGTGGTGTTGTTGTAGGACCCTGAATAATGTAGTCAAAAGTTGACATGATAGCAGAATATTTGGAGATGGATGGTGTTCTTTTATGTGAAATGGGAAGCAGTATACTCTTGCAACCCTGGAGCACTTGGTGTCTGCTTCTGGGGCACTGTTTAGCTAGCAGGAAGTTGCTCAATCACTTGGCAGCACACAAGCTTCCCCTTAGCTTACGTCCTATCAAACCATGACGATAGCCAGCAAGCCTTATCCCACTTATCTTTGGTTCCTCAGTTCATAATCTCAAATCCAGTTGAAGTCATTAAGCATCCTATAAGACTGCAAAATTTAGATTATTTGCCACTTAAGTGCATAGAATCTTGCATTACGGAATTGCTGTGAATGATACATTGCCTTCATTTTCATGAACAGTGAAAATTTGCTATATGTTTTACCAGCGTCTCAATACACATTGAACGAGGCTTATGGGAGTTAAAAGTGAGCTGGCCGGACGTCATGATATCCAATAATCTTAGCTTTAGATAGCCGATGCTTGTTTCTCCAATAAAAAGAAGGGAGATCCAAGTCTTCTGTTCAATCATTAGGAGTCACCATATCTCCTTGTGAAACCCATGATCCCTTACTTTTGTTCGACTTTTCTTCCCTCTGTTCGCTGCCATGATAGTATACAAATGCAGAGGACACTTTGATGGCTGTGGGGGATAGGTAGCCAAAGTAGTAGTCGATACTCCCAACTTCATGGCTGGTGAAAGAATGGGCTCTACAATAAAAGCATCTTCTCTGGACTTTATTCCAATGGCACCACGTTTTATCGAGTGTCGGTAAAAGACACTGTAAAAGCCTAGATCGAGGCCTTCATTAGGCAAGTCCAAAGTATTGGATGCTTCAAGAAAGTCATACGGATTTATCTTCTAATCTCGTAACATAAAGATGATTCTTTGGCCATGTTAAAAGCTACTGATCATTAAAGTTAATAACTGATTGCAGCTTTCTGCTTTAGGAATATCACCATAACATTATAAAACCACTGACAGACTTGAGAAGAATCATGAGGCTTCTGATTTACTGAAAAATATGTGGTTCTAGAACTACAGGGTGGTCATGGCTGTTCATCAGCTAGTTGTTGTAGAAGGACCATTGCAGTTAGAGACCAAATCCTAAAAATCTAGGGACCGACAGAGCCTATCCCTTTATATATAACATCCAACAACCTGATAAGAAGACAAAAATTTTGGGCAGAAAGCAGTCTATTTAATTCAACTTCTCATCCTTGTAATTTATACATGTATTTCTTGTCACAAACGTTGCATGTTGAGGTGCTGCAGTTGTATTCGATGCGCTAAGAGTTGTAGAAAGGCATTTTAAGAACAGTATCTACTGAAATGGTGGTGACGACAGGTTATGTCACCCTCCAACAACACAAGAATTCTAGATGGAGAAGATCTGGATGGCATGTGACTATGAGGCTATAAGATTCTACAATGAATGCCTATAGAAACAATGGCAACCATCACAAAATGCTGGCAGAAAGTAGGAAGGACCACGGGAGTGATGAATTGACTTGCAATGGCTTTGGTGTCTATAGCTACTCAATGATAGGTGATGAGGTCGGGGGAACCCCGATTTCAGATCTTAGCCCCCACCGAACTAGAATAGGGAAAGAAGACTGCGTCCCCACAAGAGGTATTGTTCGCTTTGGAACAGGGTACGACACATGTTGGCCTCCCTTATGGTTTTGCCCTTTAAAAAGGGCCTCTTGAGGAAAGGATAATCAAGTCCTCCATTTAAGGCACAGACCTTTTCGCTATTCAGTCGATGTGGGACTAAGTCTGAGACTCTTTCTTCCTACAACATCAGTCCTCCCAGCGGGAAGGTCTGAGCCAAGGTCAAGGGGCCCTTCCTGGCGCGCCAGTGATGAGGTCGGGGAACCCCGACCTCAGACCTTAGCCCCCACCGAACTGGAATAGAAAAAGAAGACTGCGTCCCTACAGGAGGTATTGTCCGCTTTGGGGCAGGGTACGATACAGGTCTTCCTCCCTCACGGTTTTGCCCTTTAAAAGACGCCTTCTAAGAGAAGGGTAATCGAGCCCTCCATTTAAGACATGGACATTTTTGCTATTCAGTCGATGTGGGATTAAATCTGAGACCCTTTATTTCTACAATAATAGGCAATGACCCTTCGAATACATCTTCTCCTATGTTCATGGGCGACCCCAAATATAACTAATATATGCCTAAACTGCCTCCAAAATGCTGGTCGCAAGGCTCTTGAGCCCAAAGTATCCGGTTTCTGATGCCTGTCAAATAACCAATGCAAGAAAACAATCTCTCGACCTATGGGCTGGACTTGGGCCAGACTCTTCCAACTTCTCAGATATACTCCAGTTTTAAATTGGGTTGGGTTTTCTCAAAGGGCTTGGGCAACCCCATCGAAATTAATCAGGCTTGGCCCAACAAGTTGGAGTACATGGGCAGCATGAGCCATGTATAACGAAGTTATTATATGACACCCAGTGTATGCTTTCGGTGGACAAATTTTTAATAAGCAAGTCTCTTTAGCCAACCTTACCATATCTGGAAGAAGCCAAATTGTGCATCAATACAAAAATATGGAGTTCAATCCAAAATGATCTGGATTGGCTCTTAACTGCATCTAACATAATCTATTTTCTTTTTTTTAACTTAATACCACAATTGATGTACAACCCCAAGAAACAACCATGAAAAAGGGACAGCACTGTTGAAAATTTCTACCAGTAGCCTGTTTGGGCGCCCCCAATATATTTGTTCATGGATAAATTCTTCAAACGGCCAAAACATAAGAGAAAATTAGCAATTAGAAGGAAGAATTTTGATGATACAATCCTACAAAATAATAATTCTGCTTTCCTCTTTAAATCGTGATTTCCTGTATTCCTTTTTCTTTTCAGGTTTTTTAGATCAAAGATGTCAAAAAAAAAAAAAATCAAAATAAAGCTTAAACCGATATTTTTCTTGCAAGCCGATGCTCGACCCGACCTAACCTGTCCAAGGCTCGAGGCTGCACCCAGCAAATGATAAGTCTAAAATTATGGTATACCGTATCGATCCAAATTGAATGATACGAGATATATCTTATTGTATTGATTCGGTATTCGAATGATATACAATATTTGATGCATTAAAAAATATATATATTATATGACATCAATACTGGATTACTATGGTACCGATTAGCTTGAAATAAGAAGAAAGTACGGCATTTGTGAACCAATGTGGATACCATACCGATGAGCCTCCTCTCTTCCCGCTCCATCTCCGCCCCCCTCCCGTCTTCTCTCGCCTCCTCGCCAAAACCCTCGAGGAGACGAAACCCTCCGCTACTTCCCTCTATTACTTCTCTCGTTCGCTCGCGTTTAATCCATTCCTCCGCTCCTTTCACGCCTTTGTCTCCTTCGAAATCCATCTCCCTCGAGATCTCCATCAATCCCCCGAGAGCGGCATGGCGGCAGCCAAAGTATGTGTATCCCGATCCGATCCCCGAATTCGCCGTTGCCGTAAGTTCTTCTACATTCCGGTTCCTCCCCATTTGATCTCGTTCTCGTTTTCTTCCTTTTTCGTTTGATACCCGTCCAATTTCCGGTTTTGGTATTTGTTTCGTTTTCTTGGACTTTCCAGGAGACGCAGAAGTTCCAAGGCGAGCTTCGGAAGAAGCTTTTGAAGAACAAGGAGACTTTCGGCGATGACATCGATGCGGTCGTGAAGGTCTGCGCTGAGGTCAGTGATGATATTCCTGCCAGATTTATTACTCTTTGTCTCGCTTCTTTAGTAAACCACTCAGCTTGTTTTCGAACGATGGAAACTTGGTTACAAAATCTAGTCTTTTTCATCTGTTCTTTAATGGTATCAATTGGCTACGAGGAACTCATTGTTTTCTATCTGTTCATCTTCTTTTTGTTTTTCCTTCAACAAGGTAGAATATTGATTTTTAGATTTTTCTGACACGTAACTTATGATAAGAGTTAAACTTGTGTTGCAATTTTTCAAGCATAATTGAGTGGAGTGAGCATCACTTAGTCGCTTTGCACATGTTGAAATTGGTTGTTAAAATAATCTTGTCAGGGATTCTGACTCAACGGCAAAAACTTGTACTCTAACTCAGTAAAATGAGACAAGTTTCCATTGGGGGATCATGTTGTTATGCATCAACTAGCATGCACTATCAGTAGCCACTAAGCCTTTGCCAGTCCTCTTCTTTTGTTAGTCCTTGTTCATTACTCATTATAATGCACCTTGGTAAATTCCTTCAAATTACTAAAATGTGCACAGATATATGCAATATATGCCTTCTAGCATCAGCCATCAACTCTTGTAAAATTTCTTCCATTGCTAATTGGTTTCAATAAATATCCGTTAGAAAACTTAATCTTGACTGCTGAGTGTAAGGTAAAGGAATTCAAATTCTGAAATACCCAGGAGTTACGGATTTTGTGGCATCTTCCGAAAGAATCATCATTTGTTAGGAAACAAAAAAGTTGGTTTCTGAAATCCCTATCAAATTTTATAGCTAAATGATCAACTTTAAATTAATTTTTTGTGAGGTTAGGAAAGTCGCTAGGCTTCATGTTCCTCCATTAGTTTCCTCTATAATTGCAAAATAGGACTCTTCATTTAATAAATAATCATTACTCATCAGTGTAAGTGCAAGATATGCAAGGTCCAATATTTCAAAGAGATGCTAATTAAATGCATATTAAACAATTATGACTAATGGATTTGTTTGCCCAGGGACGATCTAGTAATTGTTATGATATATTGCAGCCACGATTTTGATGATCTGATCCACAATAATGAGCAGGTGATCAAAAAATATCTGTGGTTTTCCTTCTAAAAAGAGGTCCAGCATGTTGAAGTTTAGTTCCAGTAGTATACCTTAAGCTTCTGGACCACAGAGTAGTTGATTCTAGCCGTAGTCCATGTTTAATTGATCTGTGAATCTAAGCAGCTGATTAATTTAGAGATACACACACACACATATATGCATATATATACGATGTTGAGTGTTGAGAAAATAATCTTGCCTCAGATTTACATACAATGTAGCCACCTTCTGAGTTTCAATTTCTAACCTGAGACTATGATAAAGAAATGGTACCTCGGGTTTTTCTAATGCTACTAACTTGGAGATTCTTCAAAAAAGAAAGAAGAAAAGAAACTCTAATAACTTACAAAACAATCAAAATTTAGATTTGCATACTACCTCATTTAGAAAGACACCAAATTGACTCTGAGACACTCTCCTAACACCTTTTCTAGATCAATGGCCTTCCCATAATCAGATAAGTCCTAAGCCTCCTAAAAATAGCATTCCTGATACCATTATATTCTTAATAGAAGTAGAAACTTTAAAAGACATGAGAAGTCCTTAAAGGAACCTTCCCATAGTCAGAGGAGCCCCAAGCTTCCTGATCAGGAATCCTATCATTGCTTAAACTCCTATGGAGAGTAGGAAACTGAAAGACAGCAGAAATTGACTAGGACTTCTACATCAGGGAATTCTATCTAGTGAGAGAATCTTAAGTGGAGAACTCCTGCACAAAAGATTGCTAACTGAAGAACTAATGCATAGATCTATGCAAAATCAGCCCATTCCATGTGTTCAAAATCATAGTCCTTGCCCCCTTCTCATTTTCTGATAGTCATCAATCTCTTTTTTATTGGGTTATTTTGAGTTCAGAGATGCTGAGTCGGATATTTCTCAAAAAAATTCTTCTTTCCGGGCGGAGGGCAATCAGTCGAAAGAATGAAAGTCAGAGAAAGTCGCAGGTTTAGAAGCAGATTTCGATTTCAAACTAGCTATTTGTAGCCGCCCTATTTAAAGGGCTAGAAGAGGTTTTTACCCTTCCTGCGAAGTACTGATGTGAACTTTCTAACAACTTTCAGAGGTGAAAATCTATACTCACGCGAAAGTATTGATTTCACTATCTTTTCCACTTCCTTCTCCGAAACTTCAAATAAATCTGGATATCTACGGTATAGATACCTAATCTCGCTCACTAACAATTCCTGTTCATACTGACTTCCATCAAAATCTTTGCTACCAGAAGAATAATATATTAATGATTTACTTACTAATTGGTTTTTTTGATGATAAATAGCTCTTGCTGTTTCCTACCTCCATTAGAATATGATAACCGCACCATTTCTCTTTTCCTCATGTATCAATATGAACCCAAAATTTCTATTCTTTATCTTTCACCAACAAGCTACAATCTGCCATGATCTCATTGTCCTATAATCCCTTTAGATGGGATTCAACCCTGGGATCTAAGTGTCTATTGCTGTCTTTATAGACTTTCTATTCTTCAAACTTACTAACCCATTCTAAACCCTCATCTTCCACATTAGGTTATGAGCATTGCTGCCAACTCTGTCTTGTTTGACAAAGCATTGTATGTTTTGACTGGAGCCATGATGCCTGATTCTTTGATGTCAGCATCACCTTTGATCTTTGGCACCTCCTTAGGATCTTAATAATTGAATCTTCATCCTGGTATAACAGCTCATCATGTTGGATATGTGGAAGACTGGCTTGTGCACAAGTTCTGCAGAAAGATTTTCATCAAAACTTCTTTCCTAGGTTGCATTATTTGTATTTAGTTTCTTAATTTGTTATTTGGATTATATTTTTCATTGCAAAGATGGAAGGCTAGATCACATGTTCCAAATAATCTCTTTTTCGTTGTCTAGTAGGTTAGCTTTGGCTGTTCTGGCAGCATGTGACGATTTATATAATAAATTAGGCTCTGGATTAAAGAACTAAGAGATAGACATTGACAGCTAGTCTGATTCAAGGGAAGAGTCTATGGGCATTGTCATATAAAATATATAAAGAATGCACCAAATCTTGGTTAAACAAGCTCAAAAAAAGACATTGGTAGTTAGTTTAATTTTGAGGAGAAGAGGCTATGGGCATAGTCATATAAAGAACATGACAACTCCGAGTTAAACAAACATATAATTGATTTATTAAGCATTTTCTGAATCCTCACATCGTGTGGTATAATAACCTACTAGTAATATTTATTACATCGTAGAGCTTCATAATATGTAAAGCAGAACCTACCTATACTATTATCCTCTAAATATTTTGAGGACTTTATTTCCTGCTCTTACATACAGTTCACTCTTGTGCATACAATTCACTCTTGTGCCCATCGCCAATTAAAACTAAGAGTAAGAACAAGGAAAATTTGATGTTTGTTAAGAAAGCTAAAAGAGGTAAGATAATGCGGAGATCGGCAAGGAGGTAAAATTCGAAGGGTGGTCTTGATACTGGTATATTGCAACAAGGAGTGTAGGTTTCAATTCAGAGTTTAGTATGTAAGGTATGTGAAGCCTTCAGAAGAATGCAAATGGTCAAGGCATTAGGGCTTGATGGCATTTGATAGAAGCATTGGAAATTGTAGGTGTAACAAGATTAGTTTGATTGATCAAATTATTTGGTGACATTTTGAAGATGCCTTATTGTTGTGCCAGGGCCCACCCTCTACTCATTTTGGTTAGTAGATGCCAAACAATATGCTGGTTGATTTGCTTCTTCTCCGTACATGCTCAATTTACAGATATTAAAAGATTCTGTAGAGTAGGAGCATGGGCAACTGGTTTCTTACTTCCTAAGATTTTTTTATGATTCCTTTCAACATCCTGTGAAATGAATCAATATGCACCTTTCTATCAAAAGTAAGAGACTTCGTAAACTTGAGGGCTCTTAATTCCTATGTGTACTTAAATGTTTCTTCTTATTAGCAAAGCCCGTATCACTTCACCTTTATAAGTATTGAATTATGTGCAAAAAATTCCACTCTTGCATCCGGAATACTTTTATTATCCTGGCTTCAGCTTCTTTTTACATTGTTTTAGATTAATCACAGACCACCAAATATGACATCTTGAAAGGTTTTGATGAGTGTGAGCAGCAGCCAAAAACGCCTGCGAGCTATAAGAAACACAAAGACAGTTTTGGAAATGAAGATAAATGTTCAAAAATATGGAAGGCACATCTCCAAAGACGTATATTCAACAAAGTAAAATGTTTTGTTCCTCGAATATTAAAGCACTAGTCACTGTGTGAAATCCTGACAGTACGGACTTTGGAAGTAGACCTGTGAAACATATAGATGCTTGGAAATACTAGGAAAGTGCTAGTTCTATGAAAAAATAATAAAGTCACAAATAGTCATTATTTTCTAATTGGAGATTAATTCCTGTTGAAAAGAATCATGTTATATGCTGAATGTAGCATATGAAACCTTTTTTTCTGAAAGTACTATTAGATCATTCACATTATTTATATGTTTACATATTTGAAAAACACTCAGAAAATTCACTTGAATATTGGCGCTGGTGTTGATTGAAAAACATTCAGAAAATTCACTTGAATATTGGCGCTGGTGTTGATTAACTTTCTAAGAGAAACAAAAACCAATTTGTCCATGAGACTCTTAGATTTCCAGATATGAGATATATGTCAATACATTTTAATTTTTGAAAACATTTTGATTATATTGTTCATCAGATGATATGTGGACCTTTTTCTTTTACCCCTTGTACTATTCCCATTTGTTCTTATGGGCTTCTTGTTCCCATTGCTTTCTTTGGTTATCCTTTATGTCTACCAGAATCCGGGCTGTGATCCATGGTCCAGACCACTAAAGCAAGTATACACTGGATTTTACTCCATATGCACATGACTGAGGGCCAAGCTATGTGGGTGTGGTACCACAGAATGACCATCTGATTATAAAGCCATTTCTAATGGTATTTATTTCATACGTTGGACATATTTTGTGTAATCTTGGATAGAAATAAGGTAGAATTCGTATGTCCATAATGACCCATAAATCCTCAATGCAACATTTTGCAGAATGTTGGTACTATCAAAAAAGCAGTTACATGTCAGAATAAAATAATGCAAACTAAAGCCATATTCCATTCAGTTCAGAGAGCACCAGCAAAAATGGTTTATACGTTATGCAACATGTGAACTGGGCCTTATAGTTACACCCCTTTGCTTAAAAACCAAAGTTTCAGGTTCAAGTCTTGGGTGGTGCATCCCCACGATTTTGGACTTGGGTGATTATAGTACAGGCGGTTCTTCTCTCTCTCTCTCTCTCTCTCTCTCTCTCTCTCAAATAACAAAAAAAAGCAGCATGACTTAGTCGCCTAGTTGCAGTTTGTGGAGATGATTAATTTCTGACTATTCTGAGTGCCAGTTTGTTGATATTCATTGCAGGTGTTTTGATTGTTTTGTCATAAATTGTTCAGTTAGTGCACTTCTGAGGCCGATGGTACTTGATACCAAAGTAGTAAGGATCTGGTTGGGTAACATGCAATGTTTGGCAATTTGAAATTGTGACTTGAATTATGCGAACCCTTGCCATGCCCAATTGTTATGTGATATTGTCGAGAACATGCTTATCTCAACTGCCACATGGTAAGGGAAGGGTGCAAGTCATGAGAAAAGTACAACATTTTTTGGTAGACCACAGACAAGAGTACGCAATACACCACACGCAGCTCTCCAAATTGTTCGACTTGTTGAGATGGACTTCTTTTTAATCCAATAACGTATTAGGAATCTCATGTTCATTATTTGATAAAAATGCATCTAGAAATTTTAGTTGATATCTGAAGAATTTGATGGTTTCTTCCAAGCATATGTTGTCAGTGCACTTAATAAGCCACCAGAAAAAATTCACTGCATAAGCATTGAGATAAGCAAAGCTCAAGCATTATCATGGTTGCCCAGTCAAAACCTTGTTCGATCACTGATATAATAATAAATGCCTTATGTATATTGCATGAGATTCTCACCTCCATGGCAATTTGCAATTTTTGAGAACCGTATTGTTGGCTTTAGGTGCACTGTGACAAGTGATATGACCTTTATGAAATGCTTCATTGGGCATCTAGAATCAAAGCATCTGTTGTATTTATCATTATATGGTGGTTTGTGACGTGCATTATTCTTAAAAGAATATCATAAATCCTCACGAAATTATTCTAAACTGGATTCTCGCGAGATTATTTAAGAATAAGGAAGTCACTCTGAAAGAGAGTTGAAGTTCTCTAGAATAGAATTTTAATGATTCATTCATATTGTCTAATTTGGTGATGGCTCATAACGTCTTTGTTTTGCTTGATACAAAACCATCAGAATCTAACAAACTGGATTTTGCTCACGATTTCTAGATATTCAGTGACTTCTTGCACAAGGAATATGGAGGTCCGGGGACGCTCCTGGTGGAGCCTTTCACGGATATGTTGCTTGCACTCAAGGAGAAGAAACTTCCAGGGGCTCCAGTGGCAGCAAGGGCAGCTCTGCTGTGGGCACAAAACTATGTTGACCAGGACTGGGAAATCTGGACCTCCCAACATTCCAAATGAGAATTTGAGGTACATTCTAAATGATTTCCTTAAAAACTTACTGTTCCCTTGTGGAATTTACCAAATTGTTGTAAACAATTTGCAAGATCGATTCACCTCAGATAGTAAATCTCTCAGGAGAAGGCAATTACATGTTTTGAAAATCTGAACTGTTCTCTCTTTCACTCACTCACACGCATAAAAAGAAATAAAAAAGACAAAAAAAAGGACCTATTCTGTAATTGCCAAAACTCTGTTTTTTCTTTTCCTATTTGCTGCGACCACAAATTTGACCCCTTTTAATTGCCCAATTGCAACATTTCACAGCACACGTAAACTAATTGGGGTTTGCTTTTTAATAGGGATGAAAAGAGTATGTACAGTATCATAATATTGTTCTGTATCATGATTTCCAGAATAGTACGAGGGGAAACCTAACTTCATTTCCGATACTCTGGTGATTACATCACGAAACGTTATGCAAGTCTTTACAGGGACTTTCCTTTTGTTGTTATTTTTTCCTGCAGTATTACTTCCAATGCGAATTTCTTCATTTTGAGGCATGCGGAGAATCTTTTACCACACCAACCATGGGAACTAACCATCTCATGACTGACAACCTATTGGAAAGTCCATCCATTCTGGTCTTTTCATTATAACAACAGCATGAGAAGCTTAAGCTTTTTATCAGCTTCCAACTTCAGATATGCTCTGCAGTGAAGGACGCCACTGTCTGGCCCTCCCGGCCGACTGTGTGCTGCTCTTCTGTCGCTCTCTCTCCAGCTTTGCCACCTGAAACATTCAGAGCGATGCAGAGTTTTCAGAACAGACCTCAGCACCATTAATTCTAGAATTTTTTTATGGTTCTACTGATGCATTTCGTTCACTCGCACAAAAAGGCCTATCTTGTTTGACCAAATCTCTCTTCTTTGACCCCAACCTTCATTTCTCACAGGCTTTTTGATTCTAGTTCGAAGGGGCTAAATTAGATCGAAACAGATCCTTATAATGGGTTGACAGTGGGAATATAGCATTTGTTTCCGCCTGAACCTTTGAGGGTCGCTTTGCCTTTACAGCATGGAGCAGAATAGGATTTACCTGATTTATACTCTCTGAATCAGGCTGTCTTTCCCCATCAAGAACTTCCTCATGACCGTCTGTTCTACTCTGCAGCTGCTCCAGCCTCTGCTGCTCCTGCTGCTGTTTCTTGATCAACTCGGACTGGGTCTTCTTCATCTTCTCGTACTTCCTTGCCCGAATAGCCTTGGTGACCTCTGATTACGAACAATCATAAAGCCACACTATACTTCAATCTCTTGACCTATCAAAAGCTATGGACTTAGAAGGGAGTTGGAGGATAGGATGTGCTAGAACCTTGTGAAGTGATGAGTCGATAGACTTGGCCGAACAGGAGCGTGTCCTTGGGCTTGAGGAGCCTCACGCGAGTTAGGCGCACGCTGTCTTCGCCCTCGCGCTGCTCCTTGGAGACGCAGAGCGTGACGAGGGCCACGTAGTGACCCGGGTTGCTTCGCATGACTTGCTCCGCGCTCGTCGGCCAATAGAGCCTCTCCACCCTCCCTCCCGGATGCTGGATCACCACCGTCGCCGCCTCCGTCGCCTGACAATTCCCCATCCCCCCCCCTCTCTCTCTCTCTCTCTAAGTGATGGTGGTGGTGGTAGCGTTGATGCGGAAGAATGGAAGAAGGGGGTGGGAGGGCAGGAGGAAGGAAAGCAGCCTTCAACCACTTAACTGCGCATTTGAGGGTGGTTCTTTAGAGTGGGCTGTGGTGCAGGCGTGCACAGTGTTAATTATAAGGGAGCCTCGGGCGAACTGCCACGTGGTATCACGTCACTGGATGGGGTGGTGGTAACGGTTTTTTTTTTTTTTTTTTTCTTTGACGGTTTCTGAGATAATGCATGTACGAATACATCCAATAAAATTAAAAAACACAAGCTCATGGAGTGCTTGTAGCAGCTCCCTCTTTCCTAACCACCGGGTGTATCCTAAGTGGTGGGCCGCGTAAGCAACCACCCAGTCAGCCGCCCCGTTGATTTTTTTTGAATACATGCTTGGTCTTGAAGGTCGTCCTATCTTTCATCATCATCCCTATGTTTTGGATCAGAGGGTGGTCCATGCTCTCTCCACTCGGTCCCTTCCGAATCCACTCAATGATCGTGGCCGAATCGTCTTTCAGGATGATCGAACTGATATGTAGCACCTGCCGCGCATGTTGAAGATCTGTCCAGGCAGTTCGCAACTCCGTCCTCGGAACCAACATTTCAAACAACTGGCAGCCGTCCGCTGCCACCACTCTGGAGTGCAGGCTCTGTATAACAAAGTCTGCACCGCCCCGTATACCTCCATCCAGCATCGATCCGTCGAAGTTGACATTGATAAAGCTCGGAGGTGGGGGCTCCTAGGTAAAAAATATCATTTGAGGAGTTGCCTGAGCAGAAAGGAAATCCTAGGTGTTCTGAGTTGTCAAAGGTCTATCTGAAAAAAGAGTGGGTATGAACTCCATCGCCTGCACTCGAGCAGACTCCGCAACAAATCTCGGCGACATCCTGCGCTCGCCGAAAGTACTTGTGTTTCTTACCAGTCAGATCTGATGCATTGTGTAAGTCGCTCTGATGGCCTCCTAATATGTCTGTAAACTAGCTAACTACTGTTGTATCGCCTGTGGGTGTGGTAATGCTATTCGAGCGCTGGTTTCCGCCAACCGTGAAGCTCTTCTGGTAAAAGGGGCGTGGGCCCTACTCCACCGGGAGGTTAGAGATGGATTGATGGATGAATGGATGAAACCTCGTTGTTTTTTACCATACCGCATGAAACCTTACCTTCTTCTGCGGCGGTGTCCCCACTGGCTTTGGCTGGTGGGGGAGCTTTCTTTGAGTTTGGGCTCTGGGAATTGAATAAAGAGAGCTGGCTCTGTGTGTACGTCTTCTGTTTCTTTGCTCATTATTATCAAGCAGAAGACAGGGTTCAAATGGTCGTCAAGAAGCAATGAAGCATGAGCTCGAGGTTCGGGCGCACGAATTACAATGTGCCTTCGAGATCACATGGATGACGTTGCTGCGTGATTACCGATGGTGTGATTTGAATTGGTGCTTCCGAGTTACTCGGTTCTGGTTTGGGTATCTTAGTACATTGGAGTTGGGTGAACAGGACCTGGCTTACATCATGGCATCCAAAAGGAACGGATGACATGCCCCCCCAAGAAAGCAGCCTTAAATGCTGCTACCCTACCCTTATAATGCTGCTACTTGATGATGGATGCATTTAAATATTAAATTTTACAAAACAGACTAATAGTGGTAGCTTATATAATGTAAGCCCCAAAGTTTTCTCACCCTCAAATATACGACGTATTTTATATATATATATATATATATATGGTTGGATAGAAACGCAAAAAATTTCGATAATAGAAAATTCTATTCGAAATTAGTGGCGGCCAGAGCATCCATTGATGTCGCTGAGTTGGCTAGCTTAGCATTCACCCGGAGGTGACAGGAACATCTGGACTCCCTTTGGCTCCTATTGCGCCTAGGTACGCAATGATACCATTAGTATCCTGGGAGCCCCCACCCTCTGGTTTCTTCAAGATGAATTTTGATGGTATCAGCTCAAAGGGCGGCAGCAGATGTGGTGTGGGTTTTGTAATTAGAGACCAGAACTCCAGGATAATTGCAGCCGGAGGTCGGCGGATTTTTGATATGTCAGTCTCAATGGTGGAGTTGTGTGCGGCATGGGAGGGCCTTATTCATGCTAGAGTGCATCTAGATGCGCAGTGGATCTCGCTTGAGGGCGATTCGGCTACAGTGATCGACTGATCCAGAGCGGACAAGCCAGGACAGATCTGCATTCTCTAGTCTGCAATATCTATCGTCTTCTAGAGATGTCTGATTTCTTCAGTGTCCGGCACGTATTTTGGAAGGCAAACAGTGCGGTAGACTGGATTGCCTCTTTTGCAGCACATCACACTGGAGCAGTTAAATAGGGGGCATTGGAGCATATGCCAGCGGTACTAGAATGCATTTTGTACTGTGATTATTCGGAGCATACTCACAGCTGTATGTAGTGGGATGCCGTTAAACCAAAAAAAAAAAAAAATCAAGCGCAAGCAGCATCACTGCGGTGTGGATCACGTTTGATCAATTGGGACTCCTTTTTGTCTGTGTCTTAACTTTTGGTGGAGTGCGTAATTTTGGTTGGTGAGCATTCCATGTAGCATCACCGTGATATATATTACAGAAAATTATAAATCTAAACTAATCCAAGGACTCTTCAAAGGGAACGCTGGCATATGCTGTGGCATCATGGTATGTTTTCTTTGATACGGAAAATTCTTGTTGGTGAAAAACTTCTACATCACGATGAATCCATTAATGGGTCCACAGTCTGAAGGTATTGCGGCATGCAATTGGGAATCATATCTCATGACCAAAAAAATAATAGTATTTGTCGCTTAGTGCACCACTTGAAGTCTTGAACTTGCTGTGATTAAACTATCATAGGAATCTGCATTTTTGTAATTACCTATTATTCTAATTATAACAATAATCTAAAGGTAATGTCACTAACATGCTTTTTTGTTTGTTTTTGAGAAGATTAGATTACAAGAATCACCACTAAAATTTAAAACAAGTTGGGCGGGACGGTCAACAATGTTTGTTTAGCCAACCCACCTGCAACATTTCTTTCAAAGTTCTCAAATGTAGACTATTGCAGCACCAGTGCGAGATCAACCACCGTCCACCTAACTTTGAGCGGATGGTGGCCGGTACACTTGGTCGATCCATATCCACGTAGGTCCCGTGTCTTCACAACTGCCCTGTGTACATGTTCTTGCCGTAACGGGGACTGGTCGCTTGACAGGTTACAATGTTTGAAGGCAAGGGTCGAGTCCACTATTCAAGAAGGTCAGTCTGTTGGACTGTCATATTCACAAAAAAGATTAAAATAGATTGAATAATATCCGTGTGGATCTATTTTTATATACAAATTATTTCGAATATGGATAAAAATTTGAGCATCGATTAATATTTTTATTTGTATTTATCATAAAAAAATGGATGTAGATATGGATATACAACTATGCGATTCATATCCGAATATCTGATTTTATTTGTTATCTTATTAATTTTATATGGTATTCATGAACTTTTTTAAAAAATAAATATTCATATTAATATGTTATTAACTTGATTTATCATCTATTTAGTAATATTTTAATTTTATGATTATAAAATTTAATTATCTGATTTATATTCTTATTTATATCTATATTTTTAGTATCTGATTTATATCCGTATCTATTTAAACTAAATATGAATATAAATTTTTGTATCTAACTAATATTTACATTTGTATTTATATTTGCCAAATAAAATAAATATAAATCTAAATATGCCCGTATTTTAGTTGGCTTCAGCTCAATATCCAAGTAAATAATAAATATCTCAAGAGTTGTCCAACCATTGAAGTTTTTTTTATATATTTAAGTGACAAAATTCGTCCCACTAGTTCCATATGTGCCCATTAAATGTCATTTATGAGGCCATGTGAAGTGTTCGCGGTCCTGGTCTCCTAGTTCAATCTGGTGCTTGTTCTTTGTTCTAACATAAAGCCAAATAGGCATGATGGCCTAGATACCTAACTCTACCACCAAAGTTAATATTGTATATCTATCAAGGGAGATTAAGAGATATGTTCAATATTTTATGATTGGGTTGCTTAAATTACAAACAAGTGGTTGGCCTTGGAATCCCTTTTTTTTTCATAGACTGTATCGTTTGGGGGTTGCAGCCTGGTGATCATGTCGTCTTGTTGGTCATATCATCCAAAAACAGAGTCGATTATGACTCAGGTCGTGCTTGGGTCCACTCAAATTGGGGCCACATTCTCAACAATATCTGGCCGATTAAATCAGGATTGATTTGGGAATAGCTTCAATCGGATCTATATAACTTCAAACTATTTTAGGATCGATATGGTTGCATCTTAATTTTGTTGCCAGATTCAAACTCAACTCAATTGGAGGATCGGATCGAGGCTTGTAAGAATCAAGGTTAACTAGCTGATCACAAATTGGCAATCTTCTGTGTGTCTTTGGTTATGGTGCGAACGATGTTGCATTTGGATTATGTCCGGATCCAGAAAGAGAAGACCTAGCAAGTAGCATGAGTCTTAGGGGGGGGCTTGGACTTAGCATTGTCTCATTAGAGGACAGGGCGACGATAACAAATATATCTTGAAGTGCAAATGTCTGCAGATTGCCCATTTAATGGAGTATTAAAGGGTCGGCAGTTTATTTTGGTCTCGTTCCAATGTCCAACGAAAGGACGAGTAGAATTGTAGAAAAAGGGGTGGGAAGCGTGAGAAGAATTGCCGCCGAGCAACTAATATTTAGAACTGGATAGCCTGCGGTGTCAGGGAATCAACAGTGTTGTTGACATTTGACCAGCTTTTGCTGCTTCCTTCTTCGTTTCAACGCGAGTCCTTTGGGGTGGTCCCATGGGGCCTTCAAGTTATGATTACCATTGGCATCTAAACATCCATCTTTCTCTTGGACCTAAAGTAGTCGAGGTTGTGATGATCATTAGACAAGAACGGAAACTTTCTTATGAGGAACCTTGAAGCATCTTAGGCTGTAGAATTCCTTTACATTGTCTAGAACCTGTACTACTAATCTCTCTCTCTTTCTCTCTCTAGAGAGGGAGAGAGAGTTTTGAAGATGGAAAAAGATAGGAGTGGCAAAAATCGATCCAACCTGAATGAATCCTAATTGGGTTAGATTGGGATCGAGATTTTTTTTTTTTAGTTCGGATCGAGTGTAGATCAAATTTTCTGACCTGAATTTTAAATGGATTTGGTAGGGATCAAAATTTGGACCTGACTTGGGTTGTTCATGTCGAAACAATTTAAGCTAGGTTAAATCATAATTTTGGATAAGAATTTTTTGAATGATTGATCTTTTTACATATTATTTGTTTAAAGCATTGTTAGATTGATCAGGAAAAATTATATCAACTGGATTTGATAGGTTAGACTAGTTCTATTAGGACTTGATTCTTACAAAATTGATTAGGTTAGGCTCAGATGTTGACCTGCAGATAGACATGGGTTGAGAGGTCTTACCCAAAATAGGATTGAGTATAGATCAAAATTTTATATGTTATTGTTCTACAACTAATCCATGGAATCAAAGAGATTCAACATGGTTTACAACTAATCCGCTTGACCTGAACTGTGTGTAGAAAAAGCTATATACTGACAACAAAGTAGCACAAGTCTTTCAGAAATCCATTTCATATAAGGAAGGGCATGCCATACCCCATTTGCAGAGGGAGGATACATCTTCCATGTCTACATTTTACTACCAAACTGCTAGAGCCATCATGCATGACTTGTTACATGCTACTGTCAAGTGGAACAGGGTTTGATTCTGGTTGGAATCACTTTTCAATGTGTAGAATGGGTTCATTTAAGTGTGGATCGTGGGTCAAAGGGTTGACACTAGGTCAATCACGAGTTGATCCATTAACTCACAATATCTCGCTTGTTTTCTAGCTCAGCTACTGACTGAACGGCATTAGCAGCTCTTTCCCTTCCACCATCCCTCATCTAGTACAGGTTCCTCCCCCAATCTGTCTCTATTTGGAAATCCGATACTGAGATGGGGATCGATCCATGAAATCGGATGGTGATATTGATCCTTGAAACCGATAATTATACTGCAATGAGTACTACTGTTGCTGTTGTTACTCAATAACCCCTTTTGCTAGAAGCTAGCATGGAAATTCCTAAACCTTAAAGCAACTCTACTGTACCTGGCACCATTCCCTTCAGTATAATGATATGCAGATATTTTCCCATCTGCACCTAGCTTCCTTAGCCTGTACCTAGGCTAAATCCAAGAGCCATAGTTCAACCTACACTTCCAACATATGAACATCTTCATTTACTTGCAGTAGTGGAGAGAGTACCTACACAATATTCTCTATAGGTTGTAAGAGAGTTCTCACAACTTTGAGCATTGCAGTAGTAGAGTTCTTATAGGTTCGAGGACTTACTTGCAACATTCTCCTAAAGCTGCAAGAGTTGGCACAAAGTTTGTGCATGGAAATAGCGATGTTCGTGATGATTTGTATCGGAGTAGTTTGCAGTATTCATTCAATGCTATATGAGAGAATTTGACGAAGCTTTTGCCTTGCGGTGGTGAAGCCCGTGCAGGTTTATAGCAGAGTTTTTGCAGTATTCATGTAAGGTTGTAAGAGTATTATCATAAAGCCTAGGCATTGCAATAGTTGAGTTAGTACAGATTTATAACAAAGTTATTTGCAACATTCTTGCAAGGTTATTAGAGAGTTATCGCAAAAACCATATTATATTTGACTCCCATATTATCTTCGTAGGTCCCATATTTGAGTCATTTTAGAACTACAGCCCGTCGGTTGTTTGAATTTCCATTAAATCCTGCTATGAGCTCCATATTATATTGGACAACGGAGATTGATACAATTCAATATCTCCCTCAATCGACAAGTTACATTGTCCAGCATTAAATGTTGAAGAATTGAGCTGCCTTGAAATGATGCATAATGATGGATCTTTTAGAGGTACCGCGCATCAGGCGGCAACCGGTTTAAAGCTGCCAGCTAATTTGCCGGTGAATCCTGTCGGTCCTGGCACCAAGGTAGAACCCTACTGTAACAATCCAGAACCGCACCCAAAATAGCTAGTTAAAAAATATTATTTAAATTTCTTAATTTTGTATAACTATCCAAAATCTATCTAGTAAAATAACTGATATGGGACTAAACACACGCTAGCATGGATCCTCACATACTCTTTCTATTCAAGCTCTGATGTCCTCGTCAGAGTAAGGGTTCAAAATCATTCAAATTTAATTACAAACACCACAATCGACCCGTGGTCAACTCCAATGAATCTGTGCTGCAGTGTCCCCTAGCCCTTATAGGTTATGGGTCGGATCTGCTCTGATATCATTTGTAACAATTCAGGACCTCACTCAAAATAGCTATCCGAAAGATATTATTTGGTTTTCTTGATCTTGTATAAGTATCCAAAATCTACCAAGCAAATAATTGATGTGAGACTAAACACACGTTCGCACGGTCCTCACACCTACTCCTCTCGTAGCTGGGGAATTTAGAAATAATGGTGGAGTGCTTCTCCACGAGTAATGACATAGATCAGTTGTTGCCGTCGTTCTATTTTTTTTTTTACTAAATCGAATAATTTATACAGTTCTAACATGAATATATTCAAAATAATAAAAAATAACAAATCACGAAATGCTATAGGCAATTTCTTTTTTCTAACTTATAGGGCACTTTTGAAGTGACTGATCACGTATGAAACCATCCAATCCATAGCCTAATTAGATATTTTAAACACATGCTTGATTTGGAAGGGCACGTCGCTATTGATCATGGTCCAAAACAAAAGGGTCATTGCTGAGCATTGGTGTAGTACATACGGGAGTAGGTGGTATCCGTCAAGATTCTGAAGAGTGCTGAGGCCAATAACCGGCCTCCACATGGACACGATAATGATCTTTAGTATCGTATTTCCTTCCTCATATTGTATAGCTTTAAATTATCTATGATCTCATCCAATTACAAATAAATATGACAAATTGCTATATTTTATTTATTTATTTAAAGGTGGCTACTGGTTCACCTGTGATAGGCTTCTCATCAATGAGGGTTCCGAAACTGAAGCTTAACTATTACAGCATCATACTAGGCGTTCTTCAGGTAGATGATTAACTTTGCAACTATACTTCATGAGATGTCCCCATCCTTCCATCATAATTTGTGGTCCGAAGGGCCCCATGCCTGAGTCTGATCGATCCTGGTGCCAGAACAAATCAAATGTGAAATGTTCCCGCAATAAATTCCTGATGATGACCACTTCTAGTATGTAGCTGGCAACCTTTTGGAAATCCCAAGTTTGAAATAAGCAGCAAGGGTAGATGGTAACGTTTTTTTTCTTCTTCTTCTTCTTCTAAAGAAGAAAGTAACTGCGGTTAACTTATATAAAGGTATTATTTCCTTTTCTAAGAATACAAAAAGTTAACATGCTAGAAAATCTTATTTTTCTGTTATTGAATGTTCAAGAAACTATATCCATGTTAAGTGTAATATTATGGCTGCCATCTTATGCCATCGAATCAGATATTTTAATAACAAAATTATACATGTTTTTCATTATATTATCATTATTCTATTATAATAGCTAGATGCGCTACTTAAATTATACAAATTAATGTTTTTAATTCATTTTTTTTTCAGGTGGAGAAGAACTTATTCATCCATAAGTTAAAAGATAAATAATGTCTTTATTTATTTTGTAATTAACCGTTAGTTTCTCATTATGACAGTTGTTATAATTATCATTTTTTAAATTCCAAGTAGGCAATTGGAACCACATACTATGCTTGCCTCAAAACGAGGCAAGGTGGGTGAAGATAGATATGACGGATCGAGACAGGTTGGGATAGGTAAAGTTGCTTTTTTTTTTTTTTTATACAAATCAAACAAATAGAAAGAAATATAAAAGTAAATCTTAATATTTTACAGAATATTAAACAAAATAAAAGTGGAAGATATAGAACATAAAAAACTAAATTTTTAATAATAATAGAAACAACAAACAGAAATATTATTCAACAATATCTCTTAAACCAAGAAAACCAATCAACTTAAAAAAAAAAAGCCAACAATGAAGAATATATCTTGTAACCTTTCATATACGATTAATTTTTCTCATGATCGATTATAATACTTTCTTCTCCATATCATTCTAATTATCATAATCATCGAGGCTTATTTGTAACTGGTCGGGTTCGGCATAGATATTACCATTATGCACATCCACCCTGAATTTGCTGCAAGTTTTAGAAAGAAGACCTATCCCTGCTATCAACCTTACATGGGTCAGCTAAAACCTATCCTATTAGAGTCGGTAAGGTATCCAATGGGATGGAGTATATTGCCACCCATAATTTGAAAAGTAGAAACTAAAGTGAAGACTTGAAACTTGATCGGCCATGCTTCCTGCTGCTTGCTCGATCGCAAATCTAGACACTAAGATCAAAAGGTAAATGATTCTCATATGGCTCCTGCATCAACCAGAACCCTAGAAAATGGCTAGTTCAAAATTTAAATCCAACCATTCTGCGGAGGCTGACCCTAGCCCTTTCTCAGTACATTACATCCCACATGAAGAGAGTTTACCTGCTTGTTACATTCCTATGCAATTTTCTTTTTATTACATTTTTCTGTATGTGCTACAATTCAGAAACGTCTATTGAGAGTCCTCCTAAGATCAAACGGCCTTGCTTCCCAATAAATAACATCAAAGCCACATGTTGCAGTGCATCTGTTCTCCCAATATCTTTAACTCCAAATGGTTCAAGTGATAATTAGCAATATGATCGGTCAAAGTTGCGATCGATTATTTTGCAAGGACTAAACTATGATTCTTAAGGGGAAAGACTAAATTTCACATGCCGGTAATGATAGAACTAAAATAAAAAAATGGCAGGACATGGTGACAAGTTATAATAAACCAAGAACGTGGGAGATCAGGGGCTTTCCAAAGGCAAGCCAGGCGGAGTCTCGTTCGGAGCACCGGCCGATGTGAGAAACCACCATGATTGGATCACATGAGCTCCCATGAGGTGTCTAGTCTCCAAATTCTAAGCCGATTTAAGTCTAAATTTTGATGCATTAGTGTCTAATCCTAGTAAATATCTTAGCTTGGTGGGAATTGGTTCTCGATAAGCTGAAATATATTAAAGCAACGGCAGCCCTAGTTATCATCTAATAGCAGACGTGCTCACCAATTATTTTTTTTTGGAATGACAGTCGCTCACGTTAATCTGGCGTGAGTGCAACTAACTAAGTCAAGATACAATACGTGGCATAAAGATGAGGGTACAATATTTTTTTTTCTTTTTCTTTTTCTTGCTGGTAACCATTTCAACATTCTTGATAACAACAGCTATCTTCTACTAGAATAAGCCATGTTCGAAGCATATGGATGAGAAGCAACTCAGAAATCACTAACAAGCTCCATGAATTCCTTTTATTATAAAAGTTAATAATATGGAGAACTTTATTTCAAACTCTCTTACATAGTACAGCTAGGGAATATCATTAGAGTTATAAGTTTCTTGCTAGTAAAGCATTGCATCTACTCATTTACTGCATTTACAACAAAGGTAACAAAATTTAGATCATATATATGGCAGACTATGAATTGCATATACTTTTCCAGGCAATGTATGTTTAACCATGTTTACTATCTGTCTGACATAATCGATAAGAAAAAATTCGAGGGAAAACAAGCATCAAAAGGGGAAAAGTAGGATCTGAATGCGGACATCGAAGAACATTACTGCCAACAGAAATTGGAAAAAGTAGAGAGGAGATTAACGGTAGACTTGTTCTATGTTGATCAGAAGCGATTGAATGTTAAGGTAGGAAGACTTATTTCTGCAAGCATGCTGCCACCATGGCCTCGTTTGCTCCTTTCTGATTTTAAATGGAAGCCTTTTAATTTAGAAAGGATAAGCCAAGATCTATTTGGTCACCTTTATGTTAATAATGAAATGCTTGCTCTGCGTTCAATCGATCTCTCGACAATATGAAAGGTTCATTAAACTAAGAAACTAGAGACAACTAATGTATATCTTTATGGGCAAAAACAATGGTAAAAGAAATTCATAAAAATCAAACAGTTAATTCAATCCCCTCTTGAAATGGCAAAAGGTTTATTGCTCTGCATTCTGTAGTAGCTAACAGATGGATATATTGTCTCAAAGTTCCTTTTAATCTCATATACTGATCATACCTAATCTTCCTTTTACAAAAAAAAAGGGGGAAAAGGGTAATAGTTAACAAGATTACAAGAATTAAGCATGTCTAACAATTCAATCTACAGGAACTCAAATCTACCAGAACTGCTGGCATTTAAAACGAGAGCCACTTGAAGTGATAAAATCAGGGGATTGAGACGTGAAAATTAATGAGCCTTGAGTAACTTTCAATACGTATGACCATCTGAAGGCCGTTAAACATTCTTAAGCAGTGAAAAGAAATTGTCATCTTCACCCAAGAACCGAAAGAGACTAGCATCATTACTACCCGGGTCCTTTCCCAGGAAAATGTGGTCAAATATGGAGCCCAACACCATACTGAGAAGGCTTCATGTAATGATTAAGCTCAGTATTGCGTATTAAGAACTGACATCAGATTCCTGGTAAGGCAACTTGCAGCAATAATGGGGCACAGAAGGCCAACCAGAAAGCATGAAGTAAACAAAGTAAATTCCCTGCCCATATCCATGGAATTATTCTCATTTGATCTATACGTGAGAATTCTTTTGCCATCATAGTTACTCAGCATGGCAAACTTTAGGTTAGGAATAACGGGGAGAACATTCGGCAGAATACTTAATTCCATAAGAAAATAAAATAATATATAAATTATTATGGGCACGAGACATAATATAAAGAATATTTTGAACATAAATTATTTGTGTTTAACAAAGTAAAAAATAACATACAAATTAACAAATATTTATTGAGCGGCATCATATATATCAGCATATTTATATAGCAAATACCACATCATAAACTGATATTGGCTGTGATCCATGGAGTAGATGAAGGAACGACATAAAATTTATCTGCCTCTTCAAAAACATTAGTAACTGAATTTCTGATGTCTCATCTGCATGAACTACAAAGTTCTTAAATATATTTTTTCTTTATAAAATTTATGAATGAAAGATTTTAAAGTCAAGTTATCATTGCATGACAAACTTTTCTGGTCCATTTTTGTACAAGCATCGAGTAATTATAGTAAGAGAATTTACGGTTTATTTAAAAAAGAAAAAGAACAAAACAAGAAAAAAAATAAAAATCTGTTCTCATCTTTTGCTCATAACTCAGAATTTGGTTCCATCCTCCAAGTCTACGTTTCACAAACTGTATTCTCATGTCAACTCTCTCTTTATAGATTTCGCTTAGTTTTTGTAGTCCTCAGCCATCTACTGTTCAGTTTCATTACCACTATCCCGCATTAAATGGTCAAAGAATGCAAAAATGCCTAGTATCTTCTTGTTCCCATGCATACGTACAAGAATGTCACACTGCTTAGTCATTCCACCATCTGAATCTATGAGTTATATCTGTGCAGCATGAACCACCAAAATGGGAAAATGGCATCATGGCATCAGCACGAGAAGGCCACACTGTCCATTAATTCATGCCTTAGGTGCCTAAGCGTCCAAAACAAATAGGCTGGTCCCATTGAATTAAATGATGAAGCTTTCAAAGGAAACTAAGTTGTAGAATAGGTGGCCTGAATTATCAAAAGAACATCTGGCAGACTGGCACCATGAACACCTTTTGAAGTAGGTATACATCACAAGTTTTTAATATTAGCCTATATGTTTTTCTATCTCTAGTTTTCTAAGCCAGCCAAACATACATCTATATTTGTCAGTTCATTTTATCTTAAAAACCAAAAAACTTCTTAACCAGCTTAAGACTAGGTCCAGAGCACAAGAAAAAGAATCTATTAAAAGTAATTTTTTTCATTTTTTAATGGAAAGAGAAATGGAGAAACACAGAAAATGAAAAGAAATAAAAGGGCAGGAAGAACAAGTAATCAGTTCAAATATGAGAACATTCAAGGGAGATTATTTAGTAGATACAATAAGGAAGAAAGGTTATGGAAGAGGTGTTCCTAATTTTCCTAATAGGGGCAGGTAGCAAGATCGATAATAGGGGCTGAAAATGCATAATGATTTTCCTAATTTAATCCATATAACCTATCACAGGTACAAATTAACATATAATAAATGAAAAATGCAACAGACAAATTGATTAGGATTCATTTATACTGTAGATTTTCCCTGGATCAAGAAAAAAGAGAAATCAACACTATGGTGTCGCCCAAAGAACTCTTAATGGACAAGATAGATGTATTCCTAGTAAGACCTTCGATGCAAGCTCAGACAGATGGAAAGAATTTATTGAGATTAAATGGCAATGAGTAGAATTCATCACTTCTGGTGTCTGTCTTGAAGGACCGGAACTTGTCCCACCAATGATAACCCCTGTCCTTCCTAGTAGCACGATCATGCCTATGCAGGGTGTTGTCTAAGAAAAATGCCACAAAGCCAGCAACAAATGGCTTTGAAGAGAATATCACATTAATGATATCATTAAACTGGAAAAATTAAACAAACCATCAGTACAGTGCCAAATAACTTCAGAAATTTAAAAATGAGAGTGTTCCTTGAGAATGGCTATTTTGCAAACCCATCTTGCATGAGTGTGAACTGGACCATAACCAGCCACGGAGGTGTATTCGTTGAAGTACTGTGGAACTGATAGACCCATAAAGACAGAGAATCCTAAGATGAACTTTGTTCGGAAGCTGTTGAGATTGCAAAACTGAAGGAAACTGAGACCTGCAGCACCTGTATTTGCATGCCAGCAGCACTTTATGAACCACAAAATAATATAACTGCAACTTAAGGCTTTGTCATAGATTGATGATAAGCTATTTTCAATACGTAGTACTTACCAACATATGCAAAGAAGAGGCAATAAAGAGCTGCAACAATAGGGGCTCGAATGGATGCAAAAACTGCTCCAAATTTTCCTGAATGATATAAGGAAAATTGGTTAGTCAACTTTGGTGGTTCAACTATGCAGGATACTAAATCTAAGTTCCTGCTATGTGACATGTATATCATTTCTAACGATCTTCTACCACCATAAGAGGAATCATTTTTTCTCAAAACAGCAAAATATATGACAAGAAAATAATTGTTGTAAAATGACACAAGTCAGACACTCATGATTAAGAATTACTAGCAATCACAAAGATCAACCAATCAAATGGGCATATATTCAGTTAAATGGTACCTTAAAATTATAATAATAATAAAAAACTCATCACTTTCACATGATGATTTCATGAGAACAAATTTCACAAATTCCTTCAGCGAAAAGGCAGACTTCAAATATGTTGCACGAACATCCATTTCAATTAGTATCCAAAATTTCAAATAAAGACTACAAAGAATATAAGCAACTGTGCCTCTTCAAGAGTTATGTACACGCTCTATGTAGCTCTTGAACATGTCATACATATAATCTTCAATTACTATAATACAATTTATGAAGTTGATATATTAGAACCAGGCACGGAAAAGTATTTACTAGCTTGTGCTAAAACCCATGACATTTGACTGATACTAAAATTCCCTAGAAATCAAATATTTATAACCTTGTAGCAAGAGGCACCAACATATGAACAGCTTACCAAGGATGGAAAAGAAGATCATGAATCGTGCAGATATTTGCACAACTCAACGGCTTCCAACACGTGTCAAGGCTAGCAAACCAGCATTTTCACTGCAGCAGAGTTAAACATGAAACTTTCAGGCAAGAATCCGTCTACTTATTAAAACATGTCTATAAATGTGTCATCTAAGCCTTACATTGATACTGAGGACAAATTTGCAGTTCCAAATAATCCATCCAGCAAGATACCAACCCCCTAGAATCAGAATATTAATATGATCTCGAGTTGTTCAAACTGTTGGATAAAATATTTAATAATGTATTCAATGGAAAAGGTTGTTTAACTCTATACCTGCCAACCGATACCACGACTGAGAATTGAAGGAGGCACTGGTGTTGCACTTGCATACCTTGAAACCGCAATGAAAGTGCCTGTGGACTGCATAGTTACACAACGTATTGAAAAAATACGTCAATCACAGTAAGCTGTTTAGTATAGCAGTTCTGGACTTGCTAGTATCCTAATTTTATGAAAACATAGTGCAATCTAACCTCTACAAGTGCAACAAATGAAGCAGCCATCATCGCAAAAGCTTCACCAGCATCAAATGTTGGTGCTCCCTATTGAAAAGGATAAGGGACTCTTATCCTGCACATTGTGTTCCAAAAATCCAAAATACAGATATCAAAGGATAGAATTACAGCCATAACAAGGATGTCTTTTAAATACATTTACAGAATCACTCATATTCAGGGACCATCTCAATGAAGAAAGTGATTAAAGCATACCAGGGAGCTGCACTGACAAGTCCAGAATGATCAGTGCGGCAATGCAATTGTGTCTTCGGTGCTGCATGCCTGTAAGCTCCACCAACAGTGAGCAAGAATGCATAAAGCCATGCAATTGCAACTGAGAAAATGACAGCAAATTGATCGAATACAGGCCTCTCCGCATGTATAGCGTGCAGTATGTACTGTGCAAAAATAAAATAATACAAAAAAGAGAATGAGTCTCTGATACTAACCACCAAGATTTTAGCAACAGACATGCATGTCATGTTGAGGCAAGTTGGAGAACAAATAGGTGAGTGGATTTTGATGCTTCTTTATGTTTGAATGGAAAGCCTCAGTCTAGAATACCTGTGAAAATATTATCAAAAGAATTATTTGCGGAAGACCAATTTCGACGCATTTGGCAACCTGGGTATTCATCACATTTTATATCAGCATTTGCAGACTCATGATTGTATAATCCAGAGTAACCAGAAGCTTGACAAAGAAAATCATTACTGTCACGAGGTCCCCTGCACTACTATTTGCATATGATACCTATGTGAAGATAATTAACAGCTTACCGCAGGAAAACCAAGCTCATAGAGACCAAACCCAGCTAGCGCGACCAGAGGAACTGCTGCTAGTGGACTTAAAAATCTGTACACATATTTTAAAAGGGCAAGAAAACATTGTTAAAATATTTGTAGAAGAAGAGAAAAAGATAAAGAAAAAAATGATTTTATTTTTCTGTTCCGTCATATTCGGTATATCTCAGGGGTTATATACCTGTGTACAGACTTCATACAAGAAAAATAATATAGGCTGATATAGGATCACAATAATAATGAAAAATATTACTGATTGATGCAAGTTATTATGTGATCCCTAAAATTACTCTAACGAAGTCATGCTAATAAAGAAAAATAATAGAGGTTGATACAGAATCACGTTAATAAAAAAAATATTATGGGCGATGCAGGTTATTACGTGATTTCTAAAATTATGCTAATAAACATAAATTAGCATACAATGACTCATAACAATAGTTTTAACAAAGAATATTAATTCCATACCAACCTTGTGACGATGCGCCACAGGCCACTGAAACCAACAATGATTTGAAGGGTTGAGGCAACAATTAGGGCACCTTGGGTTCCATGCATGATATGGAGGAATTTCTGCAAGATGATCATATGTAACAGTCTATTATTATCCAAAGAGTATAACATCATCAGATGGAAGAGTCCAATGGCAACCTCATGAGGATCCACAATATCAAACGACCAGCCAAAATGATAGAGATGGTTGGCACGACAAAGGTATATGATCTGCCGATTACAGCCGGCAAGCGAGTTCCAAAGTAGGTTTGGAAGAGAGTGTTCAATCCAGCCACAAACAGCAATGTCTGGATCACCCTGGCTTTCTCAACCTAGTAGATCCAAGAAAAACAGGTATTGATGAGAATTTTTTGATAGCTAGATAAAAACATTCGGAACGAACTACAGAGATATAGTACAATCTACATAATTCAATAAAAGATTCATATCTAGATTGTGAATTTGGTGTCACATTGCCTCCCCCCATCTGAGGAACAAGTGCAGTGGGAATGATGACAGTTGTGCCCAGCATAACCAGATAATGTTGGAAACCAAGAAGAATTGCCTCAGCTGCATCAGAAACAACAGCAAACAACACCAAGATCAAATCAGCATTCTCCCATCGCATCAAATATCTCAGTGATAAAAAGGTAAAACATTTAGAAAAACGCAAATCCAGGGGCTAAAAAAAATCCTAAAAAAGGCGCATTGAATGGAAAATAAGTGACTTTTGAAACATAAAAAATGGAAACAAAATTGAAGGAAAGCATGGTTAGCTAACAGAAAGTCTCTGCAACCCTCAAATAGTAAAAATAGAGAACCATTTGTGAAATTTTGCCAGAAAAACGAGATGCACCCAACTCAGATTCTAGTAGAGAAGGAGTCAAGGAGGGAACAAAAATCGCATCTTTCCCAATAGCACCAACCAGTTCTAAAACCAAAATGGAGACTATGGCAGGCCTCATTACCTCAACCACCACAAGGTAAAAAACCTGAATGAAATAAATCCAAGAAAAGAACAGCAAACGAAAGGAAAAACATCGCAAAAACTATTAAAAAGAAATAGTGGAACTGACGCCATGGAGGTGGGCTTTTGATGCAGTAGGAAACATTGGGCAGCTGATCCTTCACCGGGTGGGGCACCAACTCATCCGGCTTCGGCGCCGGCGCTCCACCTCCAGCCATTCCTCTCCTCTCTCTCTCTCCCTCTCTCCCCCCCCCCCCCCCCCCCCCCCCCCCTTCTACTTAAATGAAGGAAAGGAAAATGTCGCAAAAGAACCACGAATCTAACTCCACCGCTCTCAAAACCCAAATGCCTGCAGAGATTCAGAGAGAAACGGCCCAAGACCTCGAAAAACAATCTCCAACCAAACCGCCAAGGGCAAGATTTCCAGGAATAAAGGATCAAAAATCCAAACTTTCCCCAACCAGAAGGCCCAAAACCTAGAACCGAGATACTGACAAGAAGACGAGGCGGAGAGAAATGCCCCTCAAATGACCACGGCGCGCCTCCTCCTCTTTCTCTCTCTCTCTCTCTCTCTCCCTCCCTCCTCTGCCCGCAGGAATCTTCCGCAAAACCCAAAAACTCCCTCTCTTTTTATTTCTTCTATTTTTCAAGATGGTTTCTGCATGAAGGAAAGGTGCCTCTTCTCTCCTCTCCCCATCACCGAATGTTCTCTGCGCGCCTTCGTGTTTGAACTTTGAAAGCGGGACAAAATAGAAGGCCACCATGAGTCCCAACGGTTGTCTTGTAACGCCTTTGGACGACCACGGTCTCTGGCTTTCTCTTCCTATGTTGTTGGGACCGTTTGTCCAGCCTTTTGGTGCCAAGTATGGAATTTTGGGAACAAGAACAACCAGCAGCCTTGAGCAAATTATAAGCCATGTCAATTAGCTCATCTTTTTTCAATGAGCCAATCATTGAGATGAGAATATAAGGATGAGATTCGTGAGAAAAAAATTAGATGATTGGCATTGTACACAACTACATTGATCCATGCAGTATAGGGTACAATTTCTCTTGTTGCTTGTTGTTGTTGCTGAGGCTTTGACATCCTACTTTCTTGAGTAGGATTAGCTAATTTCTTGAGTAGGATTAGCTACAGTACATTGCATGGTAAACAAATTCATGGGGTTCTAAGCTCCAATCCACTCAAAGGAACACCGGAACTAAGGGCATTCCATGAAGAGAAAATTCATTGTATTTAACCTTTGGGTATATTCGGTCTACTCTATTATGTTAAATAGATTCAAGAAAATTTATATTGCAAAAAAAATGACATAATAACAACGACGATGATGTTTTATCGAGTGCATGTATCGCGGTGGGGCGTAGAACTACGTGAAATTGGCCCAACCAGCTACAACTTTTTTGCTTTTGGGGTAGATGCGTTTGAAGTTTCTGATCGAAGTAATATTAATATGTTAGTCAACAAAATAATGCATATTAATATATCAATTGAATTAAATTAATATTTTAATCTTTTCTTGATATTATAGTTGGTCTTATGATTGCAAAAAAAAGTTAGCTTGGATCCCAGTTCAACGCAACCCGAATTTAATCTATATTCAATTTGGGTCAAAATTTTAGATCGAATATTAACTCACTTCCATTTGGACCAATCACATTGTGTTTAAGGATATTTTATTGATCAATGGGGATTTTTTTGGTTGAAACCACAAAAAGAATAGCTGAAACACAAATTAGTTCATAATCACTGTATTTTTGCTGTGATATATAGATATATCAGACCCTATAAACATCTCAGCCATTTGATTGTTCACTCAGATGGTACTCTGAACTTTTAAAGTTCATTGCCTCAGATTGCTTCTCGCCAGCAAAAAAAACAAGCAGCTCTTCCACCAACTTTGTGAGTACTCGCCCTGCACTTGCTTGAGGTGCTCCGGGAGGCCTTGCCTCTGCTTTGCTTTTGCTTGATCAAAGTGGTTAGCTTTACTTTCGTGCGAAAGAATGATTTCTGATGTGGGTCGTTGGATTGTGCAATGGCCACTTCGAGATCTAGGAAGGCAGATGAAAAAAAGTTGGGAATGCTTTGAGACTTGAGAGCTGTGCAAGCCGCAATCTAGTGGTTGATGTTTTGCAAGATCAATCTTTTTTTCACACGAAAGATGCCATCCGTACCCTTCAACAGATACCTGGAATGATCTGACCTTTGGGTACCATCCCATAGATTAAATCATGCTGTCTCATAAACCATGATATTGGTACAAAACGAAAAAAATAAAAAAAAGAATCATGGTATTGGCAAAACATAATCTCAAGAATGTTCCACAAACCACATTAGCCGCTGCCCTCTGGCTAAGATCAGATTGTCAAGTGGCTGGTAGAACTGCTAATGAGCAGAATTTTTTATCATCTAGCCTTGTAGTGGATGCAGAAGGATCACCAAACTTACTGTGGACATATTTGGCCCCTTCCCTAATGTTGCACCTGGTATGTCCGTCATACTGCCACCAGTTTAATTCAACAGAGTAAGGGATGCTGGTTCCACTGTGCTTGGAGACAGTATTTTACTGGAACAGCAGCTATTTGATTTGCAGAAGCCGTTTGTTTGCATCAACAGCAAAGCGCACTGCTTAAGTTGTTGCTTTTCCAGTACTTGTTGCTGCAATGTTCCATCCTTTAGTTTCTAAACTATATAGGCACCAACAATTAGATACCATCTCCAGCCAGGCATTCTTCCAAGACCCCTTTCTGCAGATCTATTTAACCTTCCAATTGCTCACTTTTAAACTGGATAGGAAAAAGGACTGCTGCCATCAGCTGGATAGGTAATATATTGTTCTAAAATTACTTCAAACTTCTGAGAATTTTCATAAATAGACTGCAGGTTCTGTATGCGGTGGAAGTATTTAGACATATACCTGTAACACAGACTGCAAAAAGTTTGCAGTTTCTGTATGGAATACTGTAAATTTAAATTAAAAAAAAGAAAAAAAGTTCTTTTGCTTTCCTGAAATTATTTAAAATTCTGCGAGCAAGTTATAATCTTGATATAGAATAGGGTAAAAAAAAAAAACCTATAGAAATCCCTGTATGGACCAAGAATTACTCAAAAGTTGCTGACCAGCAAGTTTTATATAGAGACTGCATTTTATTTGTAACCTCCATATCAAATAAGTGAGAACAAAAATATGGATGGATGCTTATGTTTGCCTGAAGGTATATAAAAGTTTCTAAATAATGTAGCACCCATTTAGAGGCTAAAGTTTCCTTTAACATAAAGACGAATCCATCCACAGTTCTTCTTTGATATCACTGGCTCAAACCAAATGATCAACCCGCCTTGGCAAGCCAATGATAAGATATCAGCAATGGTTTCTAGGTTCCAGATTGAGTTTGGTCCCAACCTTAGATCCGGTTCGACAACTAGGTTGGATCTAGGTTTAGCAAAAATAAACCAAACTCAACCTCTCAACCTGCGCCATCTTTGTGCAGCTCGAACAATTTCATAAAGCTGAGTCCAGCCTATAAACTGTAGACCAACCAGAACCGCAGCCTTGTGTCCAAAAAATTAGACTTACCTTACCACATTGCTTTTGGATTAAACCATGCACCAGAGCCTCTTGTCCAGTGTCCATTCAAGGACAAAATGAACCCATAACCTCCAGAAATGCATGCTATAATTTATGCACCATTGATTCTTTATGCAGACTGGGACCAAGCAAACTCATCACATTGGGCTTGAACGGTTGGCAATACATTTAAACCCAGAAAGTTTCTGGAAAAAAGATATCAAGTGGTTCCAAAAATATTTTGAAATGTCATCATAATGGAATAGCAAATTATCTCCAAATACATAAGAAAAAGAAATATTCTATGTTGCAACACTCAATTGAACCAATTTAATAAGATGTATCATGATTGTCAACATATAGAAGGTAATCACCAAATCAATGGGACTTCAGTTCATCAACGAAGAAGAGCAATTTAAAACAGTCTGTCAAGCTTTAATTATTAAAACCACATCTAAGAGGTTGTTTATATTTATTGTTACTAATGAGCAAATTTGCAGGACTTTGGCTCATGAATCTTAAGTTGCTCATACTATTAACTAACATAGCCTTGTATTCTCTTTATTTAAGCATCGATAGACCAATAGTGCAATCCACCCTCTTTGTCTTGTTCTAATGCGGACTTTGTGCAAGCTTAGGGTTCTAACTCTTTAGTCAATGAGAGAGGACTTGGTAGTAGTTATGGAAAGAAAAAAAATTTGAGCAACCTCATTATGATTACTCACTCTGGCATCTTAACAAAACCCTAAGAAATTATCAGCGCTCAACTCCAAACAAGGGAAGAGTTCTACAAGCAGGAACTCAAATGCTTTGACGTTTGCATCCCTTCATCTTTGACCTCAGCACTTCCACAATATTGTAACTCTGCAATGTTCATACCACCACAAGCATGCTGCATCAGAACCAATTTAGTATCAGTCTCGACTCTAAGCACACCAAAAAATGAAAATATTGCAGTTAAACTTAGTCATCGTTGTCAACATTGGTTGCTCGCACTCAATTTAAAATGCTAACATGACATACGGACCTCGTACTTACCTGCAATTTGATATCAAAGCTTCTAACTTTGAAACCCCACTTAAAGACATTGGTGGAGATGGTTTTATTATTAGAGATGCTAGTGGTGCATTAATTGTCATAGGCTGAACTATGCGCTGCATGGAAAGGTGTGTCATATACTACCAGAATTCTGACGGCAACTCATATTATTCTTGAGGGAGATTCATTGACTATTGTGACGTGGTTATTTGGCTCATCATCTTCAGCAGTACTCATCTTTTGAGATGTATTTATAGGGAAGTTAATAGAACTGTGGATTATAGCTAATTTTGCTAGATCGATCTTGTAGATGCCCCCCCCCCCCCCGGGCGAAAAAAAAATTACTTTGCTATTGTGTTTCCCTTTGTTGCAGCATTGCTTGCTTTTGCTTAAATGTGGCACCCTAAATAGACCTGTGAACCCAACAGTGTCTATACCACCCTCAACATGTTCTTGTATGCATATCTACCTTCTAAGTTGCAATAAACTTCCCTAAGACTTGATTGGAAGATTAAAATGATCTACAAAGCTATTTACTAGCCAATACACAAGAAACCATTGGTCTTGCCCATTGGAGCTGGAGGACTAGGGACAGTATAATCGGAATGCATTGGTACGGCTATTTTCTGATGAAGCTGTACTTAAAACTCCTCCTAATCCTCTGCAACTCATGGAAAACTAAAAATACTAAAGCCAACCAACACTGAAAATGTTGTTTTTGCTTCCTTTAGGAAAGCCTGCAAGTTGTCCCAAACCCGAAGTTCAAATGACTCGAAACCAATCTTCGACACCCGTGCAGTATGATTGCTAGCTGGAAGAAAGGCTGCACGCAAGTGGCTGAGAACATAATTTGGATATACAACCTAATGATTTGGTTTTTCAAACAGTGCTGCCTAGTCTTGGAAACCCCATCTGACACAACTTACTGATTTAACTATGGAAGATGGATCCTTAAAAATTGGAGACTTCCCTTTTTTCGTAAAAAAGAAAAATGTGACATCTCTAATAAGCATCTCTAGTCTCACTATTAAGGATTACGAATATATTTGCAAAATCGTGATCAAGGAAAAAGTATTAAAAATGTTAAATTACTATTCTATGTTTCATGAATATCATGTATTTCCTTCTTCCTTCCCTTATCCTCTTCCCATTATGGGGTATATAGTCATATATAAAAGCCGACTTTCAGCAAATGAACTTAAAAAACATTCCAAAACCCATAATCATAGCTATCCATCAAATAGAAAGGAAATGACTCTTTCCAATTGATTCATTGAGCATATATAGAAAACAGAGTTTTTTTAACAATTTGTGCTGTAGCTAGTCTTCTCATGAACAGTTAGAATATAAACACAACTAGTGAGAAATCAGTGTGTTAATTAAAGACTCCAAGCAAGCCAGTGATTACATCCACAAGCTACATGCCAAGAGAGATGATCAAAACCGTCCAGATGGGCGAGCTTGTAACCTTTTCCTTTCAAACTCAAGCTGTATGGTTAAAAAGAAAAAGAGGAAAAAAAGAATATTAGACAAGAATTTTTTGCATGGTTCAAAACTTGAATATTCCAGACAAAATCATAATGCAAGAGTACTTACTACTTTCTTCACCCGTTCATTGGCAGCTGGTGTTCCCCCATTAACATTGTCGGGGAGATACGGACTGCATACACGCACTTCATTCATCACCACTATGACAGTCTTATCCCAATGAACTGGAAGCCTGACATGACATATCAGATGAACTTTATTTGATGCATGAGATCGGAAAAACTGAAAACAAGGCCCATAAGATGAACAGTAAAGAAATCATAATTAGTTCTGCTTCTATTTTTTTGTCAGAAACAAGCAGGTGCATGTATATATTTCTTTTTTCCAGATATTGGAAGGAAAACTGAACAATGATTAGATGATTGTCATAATTAGGGTACAAGGAATGGCCTTCAAAATTCAGCAATATAGTACAAACTAGTTGCCACGGTGCCATCTACAGACTGGAAATATGTTCCAACTCATAATCATCTAGAAATGCCATTCAGCTGCTGTGCAGCTATATTAGTTCAAATACAAGATTGCCACCATGATAAACTGGAAAGACAAGCAGCATTGTAATCCTCTGCTAAGCATTAGATTCACATTACTTTGGCCAGGAACAAGATTCTTTTTGTCCTGATATTGATGCAACAGCATCTAATATTTCTGCAATAATTGCTGCAGCATATGTGCATGTTGGGAAGCATGCTGGTAAGTAAACTTCTAAGAAAAGCAGGTATGAATGTGAAAAACTTGTTTTGCTGTGACAATATGATGCAGTTTAGGTTTAAATTTTGTTTAGCTGTAGATTATTCAATTTTAGATCGTTTTCTGTTAGTTTGCTGATTTTGAGTCTTTTAGCATTGATGGGTTAGACATTACATTTTCTTGCACTTGGACAGAATTTTTGGTCTCCTTTGTAGACTTCCAGATCTTATCTTAACTAGGATCAAAGTTGAAAAAGTCCTACAAGTATATGTTAAACTAGGAAATAGCATAAATTCTAGAATTAATTTTGATGACTTTCTATACAAATCCCAATGGAATCAGGATTTTGTCAACTTTGGCTATTATTCAATTAGGAAAAAAATAAAGGTGTCTTAATTCACAGATAAACAACTTTAGAAGACCTCCGAGCAAATAGACAACGAGTTAAATTGATGAAGATACCCTGCTTCTTTCTTTTTCTTCATCCTTTTCTTTATTTTTTTCTCTCTTCGGATTCGTAGAATTTTAAAGGTGAGCCTTGGTGCAGCCGTAAAATTGCCCCATTATAACCTGAAGGTCATGGGTTCAAAACACAGAAACCGTCTCTCCTTACACAGGGGTAAGGCTACATATATCTGACTCTTGCCAAGCCATGCAATGGCAGGAGCCTCGTGCATTGGACCGCCTTTTTTTGGATTTGCAGAATTACCCCATATTATAGATATGATTCGCTTAAGAGACGATTCTCTACCCTTGTAGATTTCTCTTTAAAAAGATAAATTTATTTTCAGATTTCTGCAGTTTCTGCAGTTAAAAAAAAATCAAATATTTATTATGGCTAGAAACAATCTTCTGAATGTTCCACAAAAAGTTGGTCCCATAACAGGCTGACCAGACATCAACAACAGAGATTGGGAACATTTCTATTTTGATGCTGACAGACAGAGAATACCAAAATGTTTTGTTGGTATAAAGATATTCGAAAGTTGAAACTTGAAACCATAGAGAAACAGGAGCGCAAGTTGAAACCATAGAGAAACAGGAGCAGGAACAAGCCAGGGTGGGACTTGGTTTGATTGCATCAATGACTTGACACAAGAGATTCTCATAATTCTGAAAGGGAGAGAAGAGCAGTGTGGACAGATGAAAGTGTCCAGGGCCAAAGATCACACAAAACGTGTCTAGAATTGAGGATCCAACATCCAAAGAACTCTCTGCAGCTACAGGATTTATGTCCAAGATGTAAACGATAACACTAGAATTTTAAGCCTTTATTTCAGTGTCCTATTCTTAACACTCTCCTTTGAGTTTGACATGTGATCAGGAGTAGCTCTAAAACTAATTATTAAAAATAGATATTCGAGTAAGACAATAATTCTACATTCCATAACAAATATTCATCTTAAAAATGAAATTAATCTATAAACTAACAATAAGTGTTCCACAAAAAGCCATAACGTTTGGTCTTCTATGAATGATTGCCAAAAAAAGATCAAAACATAAAAATTTTATATATGTTTTGGGGCGCAAAATTTAACCTATGTCAATAGACTCTATAACTACTGCTTATATCGGAAAGTGCCAATAGGTAAAGAAGTTCTAGTTGTTTGATTATATTTTTATTTTTTTACAACTAGGTTGGAAATTGATTACCTTAGAAAATCATGTCAGGGAATTAGTATGTTTCAGGAGATGACATGTGCTTAAATTTAAGTTAAAATTAGTGATGAGAGCATAACTATGTGGGTTTAAAAAAAGCCAAAAACTCGCCATCATGGTGAACTTTTCAATATATTTGTCACTTTCTAAATCCATAGGACATAGGTTGCATTCGCAGTATGGTATATATTTCTCAGCCATAGCATGATAAAATGTTTATAATGGTATTCCCCATTTTTTTCTTTAAGCCCACACTCGCCAAACTTCTCTCTCTCTCTCTCTGTATGTCCATGTGTTTGTGGGTGTGAATATTCAAAATTTTGAAATGTTAGAAATGATTTAAAAATGAATGATTTTTGATGAAAACAATACTTAGGAAAGATGCTTCAAAATTCGTATTATTAGAGGTAGATATTGTGCATGGGCACATGTAAATTAGTCTTCATGCTTTGTACCAACAACCAATCATCATTGCCTTCTATCAGTGCAGTGCATGATGCCAGTCACCATAATGTGGTATCTGTGGCTTTGTTTACTGACTGAACGTTTATTATTGAGTACCATGCACTGGTTACCTTTTAAATTTTTGATTTGACAAATAACAGTTTTTCCTGTGCTAGTTATTGATATATTCACGTGTTAGATACCGTTTTAACTTCACAAACATGTAAGTATTGTGCATCCTAGTTTCACTAGGATTTAATTTAATGGAACAATCAGATTTAGTCAAAAGAATCAGAGTCTATGCATAAAGATTTGATCAACATTTAGATGTGTAGTCCACCTAGGACACAAATCCAGGTCATTGGCATCAACATGCAGTCATTTTACCACTTGAACCAGCTGGCACCCTCCTATTTCTAGAATTGAGGAGTTGGCAAAGAGAAAAGTGGATACCAACTTTAGAGAATTTTTCTTATTTGATTTCTTCGACACTTCTTTTCTACATGTTTAATGGTGCTTGGTTCATAAACAAATTGGTTTTTAGCTAGATGACTGAAACATAATTTGTTTTTCCTTCCTTTTTTTTTGGTAGGAGTACAGCCCACTTTAGGAAGTAAATGTAGCGTTGGCCCCCATTATGGTACAAAAGGCCTAGTCCACTTCTCTTTAGATACTTGTACATTTTTAATAAATAGTTAGTCTTTCTTTCTTTTCATGGTGTAATTATATGGAAAAGAGGAAAGAGTCTTACCCTTATTCAACACCTAGACAATGAAGGCTAGAACGCCATCAGTTATCCTCTCTTTCAACTCTAGCAAGGTTCCTCAAATATTCACCATTTCACATTCCCCTCTTTGGTTTTTCTTTATTTCATCCTATCTAACCATGACCTGACCTTCTAATCCCGCAATCAGTTTCCTAATTCTCACTCTAGCATCTCTAACACTTCCCATCAAATTAGTTCATATTATTTTCAACTTTTGTCACTAAAATTGTTATATCTCAAATTACAGTTTAATTCCAGCATATCTATGCTTCTATTTTTCTCTCATAGAGCTTGAACCTCAACCTAAGTCGTTGATTAGTGCTTACAAACCTTTAGATATGAGATATAGGAGAGATTCAATAGGCTTCTCTAATCTCAAAAAATAATTGAAGTAAGAATTTGATGTTAATTATAGTATAATGATTTATTAGTGACTGAAATAGCAAGAAAAGTGAATACGCCATAATAACAATCTTTTCTCTACTTGATTTGTTTCTTGTGCTAGGCGAGATTGTTGGCCTTAATGCAACTAGAAAATTTTTCCATTTCCTAATATATTCTTAGAGTTTAGTGTAATAAAAAAGACTTATATATATGCAGGTTGACAGCACATGCTTTAGCTCAACCTTAATACACATCGTGCATCAACAAGTCACATGCAGATGCAGCTAGATTTGATGTAAGCCATGACGAAAATTATGTATAAAATAGACTTCCCTATATGTGGAGGTTGACAACACACGCAGCCCCACCTTAATTAACCTCGTGCACCAACAGTCACATGCATATGCAGCTAGATTTGACGTAAGCCATGATGAAGATTATGTCAACTGATGGTCGTGGTTCGCACAACAACAAAGTTCTATGTTTTTTCTAACGAGACAGAGGCAGGGAAAAGGGAGAAGAGGGGGGGGGGAATGGAATGAAGTGGATGGTAATGCTTTTACATGAGATGGGGGATTGGGAAGATAATAAACTGACATGAAAAAAAAAAAAACAAGCTATATCCATAGCTTTGATCTCATAAGTAAGTGCCGCATACTGTTGATTATGCATGAGAGATGAAACGGGTTGATGGCAGTTTGTTTCCCATGAGATAAAGGATGGAAAAGGTGAAGTAGAAGACCAACTTCTGAAGTCTACGAGCCCATAGGAGGAAAGATTTAGTCAAGACATCTCAGAATTCCATTTTATCAAGATATTTAAATTACTACATATTGACACTCTATAACTTTAAGTGAAGAATGGTTGACACCCTGCTATTTAATGGATCAAAAAAACTTTCTGATCGCTATTCTATGTAATAGTGGACCATATAGCTTCCTGGTTTGTATCTTAAATCACAGGTTCCAAATCATATAACAAAGAGCTAGCTGAACATGATATTAATAAACCCGCTTGTCAGTTGAGAAGAAATCCTATTTTCATGGAAGAGTATTTGAGACGTTCTTTTTTTTTGTGAGAAAAGGAGGGTAATAAGGGATATAACTTTAAAGAAACAAAGGTGATTAGCATTTTTTGGAGGTTTATTGTGACCTGGCTAAATACCACAGGATGGATCAGATTTATATGTTGTTTTAGTCCTTAAAGTATGTTGCTACAATTTTAGTATACTTAGAGATGTAAATGAACCCTGTACTTTACCGAATCTTGCTCTTATGTTCAGTATTTTTCTGTGATCTAAGAATTCACCTTAAGAGAGCCATGTCTTCAAATTTTGTTCAGTTGTCAGAAAACCAAAAACAATGATCTTATAGATTCTTTTTATTTGGATTTATTCAGTATTCTTGTATCAGAATGGCAAGATCCATCGGCAAAAGAAGACTCAAGTCTCTATCAATAGATGATAAATGTAGATAACAGCAAGAAGCTTCAACTTAAAGAAGAGTGCTTATCAAAAATAAAAACATAATAGTTAAGATAGATGAGATGTCATCCTTAAGGAATTTGGATGAGCTCAAGAGTAAAGGACGACAATGTTGACTCTACTAAGCGGAAAGAAGAGTTAACGAACCTATGATCATCAAAATAGCATATTTAAATTCACACTTTCCTTGGAATAGAACATCTTGAGTCACCCAAAAGGTTGATTTTCTTTTTTCAGATAACATCAGAAGGCTAACATTAAATGCTACTAATTTGTGTATCATGGACAGTTACATGCTGAAATTTCTACATTGTAGATAGCAAACCACTGGATCAAATAAAATGTTCTAGATTTTAAAAACAACGATTAACCAATAGCAATTTGGTATTAGAGAACTTATTGCTGGTTCATAGGAGCATAAGAGAGTGAAGTAGCCATTTTGGTTATGAAGAATGCACTCAAAGTAATTCTGATAATGAATGCAAAGCATTGGTTTCGATAAGCAAAAGATGGCATAATTACTACTTCAGAAATAATGGACATGTTTTATTTAGTCAACTAATAACAAATGATCATAAAACATAATTCTATGTAAAACAACTTCTATGGATAAAAGGGGGAAACTTGTTTCTGATAGAATTCATTTTTTGGGTTTATAACCTATCAGCTTTTTCCAAAGCAGGTTTTATGAGAAAAAACAATCAAACAACGTTTTTCTAAATACTATTAATTTTAGGTTTTTGTTTAAACTTGTTTAAACAAAACCAATTAACTCTTTTAATGCCAAATATCTTAGTCATCTTGGTTGGTCACCAATGCCGGGATGGACTGAGATACCAGTCTAACTTGATTCTAGGCCAAGTTCGAAGGCTGAAGAATTTTAATCTTCCTTGATATACTGGTTTATCCATTAATATCATGTACTCTGCATTCATCATGACCACATTTAACTTTTGCCAAAATCCTTCCATATAACTTGCTTTTCAACTACCTCCAATAATTCAGTATCGCTTTCAATTCCCAATCTGAACTGAACAAACCTAAAATAAACAAAAATGCAACATATCAGTCTTGAACTTATCTGGAGATAATGACTAACAGATTGGTCCAAAACATATAGTTCAGGCCACCTGTTGCTCTTGGCCTGAATTTACAGCGTACCTTTCTCAAAACCTTGATCACAAACTTAGCTCATGTAACCAGACACACCCATCTCTGCACTGACCTTAACAAAAAGATAGAAAAAAAATCATGATGGGCTCCCCAAAGGCCAGCCAAAAACCCTTATATTGCCATATAGAATAGAACTCATACAGGATCCATACAGATTTATGTACTGCAGAATTGACTGGAACTACCAGCTGATCTCAACAAACAATACTACAATTAATATAGAGTCTACTTTCTAGAAAAACATATGAATCTATTGCCTATCTTATTATGTTTATTTCCTTGCTCCAAATTGTGTTAGAAGGGTCAGCTGCAACCACAGATACTCTTGCCAAACCTAGAAAAGTGGAGTTAATTGGTACTAAAGACACCACACCAGAATGTACCATCCACTCCTTGAACTTAATATATAGTGCTTGCGAACAACCAAATCCAATATTCAGACTGTCTACAAATGCAGAGCTCAATCATCCAAACTTAACAGTAACACCAAATGAAAGGATTTACCAACTGGGGCTTTACTCCCAGTTGGTACCTTGCTCCTCTTTTGAGGAGCTTGTGTTCGAGGGACATTTATTGCAATTTGTTGGTGGAATTAAGCAAGTGTGTTGCCTTATGGTGGAACGAATGCACAAATTTTGCAAGTGCAGGTGATGTGGTTATGCCCAACAGCCTATTGGTTCTAGCAGACAGTTATCCGATACTGTGTACCCCTTTCTTAGCCTACATGGCATGCTCGCATGAAGGAGGTGACAAACAACCTGAAAGAAGTATATAATGAAAAATAAAAAAGAAAAAAGAAAAAAGCTGATTTCCTGGACATAGTCATCAAAACCACAATTGCAATGAAAACAAATAAAGGTGGGTTATGCTTACCAAAAGACTGACTATTTCTTGCAATCTTTAATTAGACAATCAGGACCGAAAAGCATAATCAAAAGACATCATCTACTTACGTCTTGGACAATGCATCAAAAATACTCTGAGCCTCAGCAGTGACCCCGACGCCAATCCGCTCAGCTACGATCTCTGCTTGTCTGCATCGCACCCCATAAACCGTCAAAAATACAAAATGCATCAATAAGATTCAAAGTTTATGGGTCTCAGCATTTCCCCTCCAGATTTTCAAAATCGATATATTTCAAGAACACTTTCTATGAAAATAAACAAGTCAAGAAGTAGTTCCTGATATATAAAACCAAGAGGTATCAAATACTCTTTTGCTCCAAAGATCGTTCCTTGGACCAAATTATGAAGAGAAAAAGGCCCGGAAAGGGGTAAAAGAACAATAAAGGCATCACGTCTTCCGGATTCTGCTCCAAGTATCTCACACAACACATTCGACTAACCATCTCTAAGCAATGAATTGATCGAACAAAGAACCCAAGAAATTAAAAACAAAAGCCATCAAATAAACCTGCTCTAAAGTTCATCCCTTCGACCAATTCAAGGAAAGTAAAATAAACCAAAACAAGAACCGATTCGGCACCTCAATGCAGCCTCCTCCCTCGCCTGGATGGCGGCAAGATCGATGAAGCACTTCTTGGGGTCAAGAGGGTCCTCGCCCCTCCCCACGAGGGTGAAGTCCTTGATGTAGTTGGCCTTCAACAGCCGAATGTTCCGCCGAGCCCCGGGCTCCGTGGTGCCCTCTTGTGCTCTCCTAGGTCAAAGAAAACAAGCGACGGAACCAAAAATAACAAAGAGAGAAGCATATGGAAAGAGATCCATGGGGGAACGAGAAGGATATGAAGGACAAGGATGTTGGAAGGACGGTCGTATGTGATGATCCGTCCCTCGAACTCGTCGCCGAGCGTCGTCTTGATGGCGAGGATGCACCCCATCGCAAACTCCTCGCCGTTGGCCCCGTCCATGTCCCGCCTGCCGCTTGCGGCCCGCGACCCAAAGAACTCACCGAGTATACATATAATACCAGCATTTAGAAAACCAAGATCTTTGGGTAGGCGTGTTACAAATATACATAACCACAAACGATATACACAGCGGTATCATCATAAGACTCGTATAGTGGGTGAAAAAAAAAATCACTGAAATATTTTTTAAAACAAATTAATATCTAAATATATAATATATAAAAAATAATTTTTATATGTTTAATTAATTAAAAAATGATATATTCTAAAATGACTTTAAGCATGGTTAAGCATTTTTTTTCTAAGAAAGTTATGCAAAATATTAGTTATGTTCTTGATAAAGAAAAAGATTTTACTCCAGTCTATCTAAAAGTTTAATAATATTTTTGGTAAAAAAATTGAAATTCTGATGGAAATTAAATTTTCTCATATTCCATATAGATTTTTCTTTTTTCATAACATGTGGAAATCTTATTCTCATGAGAAAGCTATTTTTCTATGTCTTTCATTTGAAAACTCTAACCAAACATAAGGTATTCTCTATTTTCTATTGACCACACTTTCTCTCTCCTCTTTTGGTATAGACTTAGGAACTAGTTGAAGTTAAAAATAGACGTTTTATGCTGGTTCAATTCTATCTTCTTGATGAGGTTGTGTGGTTGTTGAATTTTATTAAATCATGTCTAAATAAAACCTGGAAGCAATAAATTATTGTAGATATTTATTTAGATGCTCTCCATGAAAGTTATTTTTGAAAATAAAAATTGATGTATTATAAAAATTGAAATGAGTTGTAGGAAAAAAAAACCAAAGTCCTCTTACATTTTATGAAGCATGTTTTATGGCAAATTGGCTTGCATAATTGTTCTTTCTAAATAAAAATCATTACGAACCAAATGCAAGTATTGTACATGTTTTTTTTTAGTAAAAATGGATAAGTACAGCAATGAGAATTGGCACGTACAATGTTCTTTGAACCGCATATTCATGTCCAATTAATATATATTTCCTACTTTTTATAATTATATCTTACTTGTTTAGTTTCCATTGTTAAATCAAATCGCATTAACACTTTGCTCTTATGTTTTTGCTTTGTGAATTTCTGATTATTCTTTTCATTTAAAGGCATACAAAACAACGCTGATAAATTAATGTTTGACATAAACATGCAAAGATATATAGCAAGTTTATTATTTTCAGTGCTCATGAATAGAATCTCGTACCTAATATGATTATCTCTAGCAACATTACAATTTGATGAACTTGGTAAGGATTGTAATGTTATCTATATATGGATGTTTGAGTTATTATAAGCATAGAGTTTTGGAAAGAAAGGTGATGAATATCCTATGTTGTATCTATCTTGTAAAATATAGGGAAAATAAGTTATTTACGATGCAAAAGGAGAAAGAAGTGTCATGGTAACTTCTAATTATTTTCATTTTGTGCTTTTTGAAAATAAAATAAGAATGTGGAGAGATGATATCATAAGAGCGTTGTATTGCAACGTATGTGTAACAATCTGAGATTTCATCCAAAAAGACTAACTGAAAGTTATTATTTAAGATTCTTGGTTCTGTATAAGCACCTAAAATCTTTCTATTGCATAGCTGATGTAGAACCAAATGCACGCCCGTAAAGATTCTCACACATTTTACCTATTTAAGCTATAGTATCATCATCAAGCTAAGACTCCAAATTCATTCAAATTCAATTATTAATACTATAAATCTAATTTATCTCCATATTGCAGTGTCTCCTACTCTATATGGGCTATGAGCCTAGTCCACTTTAATTCCATTAATAACAATCCATGAGTTCATCCTAAAAGCTAGCTGGAAGATGTTATTTGGGATCTTTGGTTGTGTATAAGTATTGAGGATCTCCCTATTGCATAGCTAATGTGGAATTACGTGCTTGCACGAATCCTCATGGTATGACTAAACATGTGTGGTCAAAAATAAAAAGGAAAATGTAATAATACATGCATAATATCACCTTTAATTTATGTTAGTGCATTAGATATGAGTGTTATAAAGGTACCACCAAAGGAGGAAAAAAAAAAGAATAGCTGAAAGAATTATAAACGCAAAAATTTATACCACGACTCTTGAAAGGGAGATCAAAGTCATCGTCTGTCTTGGCTTTCTCACCTTCTGACGTAAGAGGTTTTAGCTACTGGCAACTAGGGGTTCATTTGTGCTCAGAAGAAAAGGTTGCAGCCCTGATACTAGATGAGATGAGAGAGTGGAACAACTCGAGAACGTTAATCACCAACTAATCATAACATCAACTGTTGCTTTAAGCAATCTAGATGTTGTAAAAACCATAGTGATTTGATAAAGATATCGGTTCGCAAGCTACTTGTAAATCAACACTGGACATCATACGAAATGAAAGAATATAAGTTTACAGATATGTCTCTTATATGGTCTCCCTTAGGATGTCTTACCTAACATTTTAGGTTATTTATAGTCATTGATTTCAAATGCTAATTTAATGATCATATAAACTTCAAGAGAGGTCCCTCTAAGTAATATGACTTTATCAACTCTTAAGCAAGAATTATTTTGCTTGTTTATATTATATATATATTAAAAAAAAACTCAATAGGAACTTTAGGCTAATAGAAACTACTAGCATGTTTATTATATTGGATATGATCTATTCATCTTGAATGATATTTGTTATAAAAGAAAAAAAGAAAAAAAAACCTCGTACGTGACTTTGTATTCCATGTTTGCCATTACTATAAATCTTTCAAAGAAAAGTTAAAGATACATATCTAATGAATTATAATTTGCAAAATGTCTATTATTCTTACCAAAAGAAAATATTTTGGGCATGTTGAAATATTAGATACTTCTAACTTCTATTTTCTACTTCTCATTGCCAATTTCTTGGCATCTAGAACAGAGTTGATAAATGTAGAAAGTCGTACATATAAGATGACGAAAGGAAGTAAGATGGAGGATTTTTTTTTGTTTGTTTTTGAAATAGCAAAGGATGAATGAATGTTAGAGATAAAAGGTTTGATCCAAGGCATTAGCCACAACGAACATTTTAACATGTGTCCTTAAGAAACCTTGAAGTGAACATAACAAATTTGATTTGACAGGGATGGGAAGGTGACTTCCTAAATTGTCACGCCCCGAACCCAGCACTTAGGTTCGGAACACGACATAGCCGCATACTCTCTTAGGCAGAGCCCTAGAGAATATGCTAGGCCTAAAAAAAATTATTACAACCTCAATATCTAGGAACAATAATCTCAATTCATAACAAATAATAAAACTGATCCAATTACAAAATTTAATCATCCAAATAGTATCAATAATGCTCTATCTATTCATCTCTTCTACTTGTGATTTCAATCATAGCTAAGTACTACGTAACTTGCAACTCAGAAAAGGAGAAAGAGGAAAGAGGTTGTGAGCTTTACAACACAGTAAAAATTCTGAGCCGTCACACCATAAGTAATAAAAAAAATCAATTAGTAATACCAGATAAAATGAATATCGTATCAATACTCGGAAAGCTCATACAAATAACATGCACATAGGTTCTCATTATCATCTTTTCAAAGAAGCGTAATATATATATATATATATATATATATATATATATATATATATATATATATATATCTCAATATAACCAACTATTCAACGATAGTTCTTATGTCATGTCATTTGTTTCTCATTAAATTGATTTTTAGGTTTCTTATCAATTATCTTTTAACTTTGGACTAACCAAAATTATGACCTAGTCCAAGACTGCCAAAATTCTCTGCATCAGCCTGTGGATGCTATTCCATGCATAAGCTCGTAAATGTTATTCTCATTTGAGAAGCTCATGGGTGATGCCCCATATATAAGCCCATAGAGGCTATCTCCATGTGTCAAGCCAACAGGCATTGAAACTCTTAATCCAACATTTCTTATAAAGAGGTTGGAGAATCAATGAATGGAACTAACTTCATTTTAGGCAGCTGAAACACACATTTGAAAGGGAAGCGGAGGTAAGATAAATAGTGGGGTATCATGTCATTGTCAAATTCTTGCGTCTCTTTTTAGTTGAAAAGTAAGTCTTGACTTATTGATGGAAGAGCATCTCTATCATATACTAAGCAAGAATCTCAGTCATAATCTTTCACATATGTAAAACCTCGTGTATGACCATAAATCATCAATCCAAAGATGTCGACAAATTTTTCTTTTTTCCTTCTGGACTATGATATAGTGTATCGGGGTGGATCATAACTTTTGGTCCATCTTCTATTTCATTGGATCATCATCCAATTACAACGAAAAGTAAGAATTTGTAAGTCAATTATGAATGGACGTAATGTCATAGAATATGCTAGAGTTAAGATGGGTGGATTGGAAGTTTGGATCCACTTGGGTAAACAACACCTTTCTTGAACTCCTTAATGCTCTTCATACTTTTCTATCTTCTAGCAGAAATATTTTTTCCAATTCTTGCATCAGAAAAACAAACTCCAAACGTATGCAACGTGGAAGAATTGGCTCTTTATACTTAAATATCTCGTAAATTATGTTGATCTTATGAATCACATGAATCCTTTTTTGACGCCAAGTTTTGTTTTTTTTGTTTTTTGGACATAATGGAATGAAGACATACTAGTACTTAATTACGTAGGTTTATATATTTTGAGTTGCACTATCTAATATTTGAATGAAACCAAAATCTCCTGTTATCAACCATATGAGTGTGCCTTTATTGGAACAACCCTCAATTTACCTGTTGACAATAGGGCTGGCCCCACAGCTTCACTTATTTTAATTATAATAAGAGAGGAAAAAGTTCATCTCAAGATTAGTTCCAAACACAACCTTTGGTGGGATCAGTCTCGCTGGTCATGTACTTTTATTTCCCCATCGGGCATGTTGGGTATGAAAAGTTCTACCATCCTTTTATTTGTGTCGTCAAGCATGAAACACAAAAAAAAAAAAAAAAAAAAAAAAACCCACTCCGAGCCTGGTGCGCAGGTTAGCAGCGTGCGCCGGGAGGTCGAAATCACGACCCTTCCCGACCTTCACACGTCACCAGCGGCGCAGGATAGCGCCGCACGTTAGCGGGCGCGGCAGCCGCAGCGCAGAAGAAGAAACGGTACAAAATGCTCTCCAACCTCGCTGCGCTCTGGAGTCAGGACCCAGGAGTCGCAGCTTAACCCTCTCTTCTTTCCCTGCCCGTGCTGCCCGTGCTGCCCGCCCTTCGCTGCCAAGTACGCCTTCCTTTGCCGACGGCCGTGGTCTCTCTCATAAGTGAATAACCATCTCCTCTGTCTCTCTCTCAAAACCGCGACCCAAATCTCTCTCAAAATCCCTCGATTTCGCCGCTCCCATCTCCTCGCCCACCCGTCTCGCGTCCTCCTCCTCCTCGATCTCGCTCTCATCTCGCGCCTTCCGATTCGATCCGCCATCCGTCCGATCTTGAGGCCGCCTGGCCGAGGCGCCCCGCTGGGTCCAGATTAGGGTTTGTCTCTCGTCGAGTATTGATTGGGAGATTTTGGGATCTGTGGGTGGGTGCGAGGGGGGCGGATCTAGGGTTTGGCGGATTGGAAAGTTTCTAGGGTTTGAGCGATTCCGGGAGCTGGCGGAGGAATTGAGGGTGGGGAATTGATGGTTCGCGCCGGAGGAGGGATCGGAACAACCAAAACCGGGGAAGATGCAAGGCTATGCATGGGCGGGAAGGTGAGGAAAGGAAACGGAGGCGGCACATGTGGCCAGTCCCCGCGCACGGCACAGCAGCTGCAGCTCTCCCACCGCCGGCGCCACTAGCTCCCCGATTGACCCCCTTGGCATCCGATTCCTTCCAGCCCTCAGCTGATTCTTTCGTAAAGGTGCTTCCTTTTCTTGGATTTCTTTTCTTTTCCTTGTGTTGGTATGTCGGCTAGGGAAAAAGTGGAGTTTGGCGAGTCTTGGATTGGGGAATTTGGTGATTGGTTTGTTTTTTGTCATTTGGATTTGTGGATCTTTGATCGAAGGTCTAGTCTTGATTCTCCATGCCGTAGATGTGGGTCTTTTCGATTTCTGGTTCCGTATGCCTTAATTCTTTGTTATATCATCGGATATTTTAGTATTTTTGTGCTTCAAGATTTTTTGCGGAGCTTGTATATTCCCTGCTCTCAGCTACTATGCGTTTGCTTTTTTTTTTTTCAAGTTTTTTCCTCGGTAGATTCGTGTATCGTGTAATTTCTGGAGTGTTTGTTACTATTTTCTCACTCAAGTGTGTGTTTTGCCCTTATGATCTCACAGAAAAGGCTTTGAGTTTTTTAGAGTTTGGTGCTGCAAAGAAACTATAAATTGTGTCAATAGTGTTCGTTAGATAGAAGCTTTCATTTGGGATTTCTATGTTTATTGGAACTTTGCCAGTAAAATTTTGATTGTTTCAGTTTGTTTAGGGATAATCTTTTCCAAATACTAATTGTAAACCACCCGTCATCAAGTCATGCCAGCATCATGCTTTTTTCAAATCGTCTTCCCTCTACTGGACAGAATCTTAGTGTTAGTTATGAAAACTCTAGTTTTAGGGGGAAACAAGAAGGAATTAGAAAAGGAAAACATCTGCATCATGTATCATTTTTTCGAAGTGGATTAGAAGGCTGTCTACTATAGTTGAATTCAGCTAGAAACAATGACTAATTCCTAGGGATGTATGGTGGGTGGCTTGTACAAATTTGCCATGGGAACTGGTTTACGTTATCACCTGTGTGTGATTACAACAGGTGGCTTAACTGTGGATGTGGGGGGGGGGGGGGGTGCAGGGGAAAGTCCTGCATTCTTGAATCGTGCTTTTTCTTCCAATTATGCTTAAGACATAGTGCCACATACGTGGATTGTGGGATCATAGGACAACCCTTTATCTGTTGTCTGGTTTGTTATTGTGGTTGCCAGATGTGGCTACCCAAAATGTTTCGTTTGTCGTGATGCTGTTCTGTCTGTTCAGCCTTTAATTTGTGGTATAAATATGCTCACAGTCTCCTTTATGTGACGTCCAAAACTTTCATTCTCCTTTCTACTACATCTAATTTCTTTCCAAATTCCAATTTTAGCGTAACTTCCACTGCACAAGCTTGTCGTGATGCTGTTCTGTCTGTTCAGCCTTTAATTTGTGGTATAAATATGCTCACAATCTCCTTTATGTGACGTCCAAAACTTTCATTCTCCTTTCAACTACATCTAATTTCTTTCCAAATTCCAATTTTAGCGTAACTTCCATTGCACAAGCTTAAGCTGTGGAACCAAAAGGTGTTTTTCTGTTGGTGGCTCATGGTAAGTGTATTTCTTGCCATAACTGCTTTAGTCAGGAACATGTGACTCATAAATAGAGGTTGGCATCATCATGATCATCAATCACTACATTGTTCGTTTATCCATTATATAGTTATGTTGAGGCTCATCTTTTAAGTTACTAGGTGCTCTAGTTTGTAATCTTGACTGGTACTGTAAGAACCCACAAGATTGTCATTTGCAAGTTAATTTATTAAATTAAGTTGCTGGCCTTTGATTTTGTGAGATAGCTGGTCACAGCAAGGAATAGACCTCCCTTTTCATGATTAGATCACTTTTCTTGTAGTCTATTGCCCTTACTCTGTTCCTTTACTTTTCTGTCTGCATTAGGGGTCAATGTGTGTTGGAAAAAAATGGTTTTCTTGATATTCTATTCCAACATCAAGGACTTTCCTATTTATGATTCGATCGGTTGTCTTGATATTCTATTCCAACACCAAGGACTTTCCTATTTATGATTTGATCGATTTCGAGAGACTCCTCATCCTTATGTATTTTCTTAAATTTTCTGATTGCAATGGGCATAAATGAGTATAAAAACAAAAGAAAGTCGTTGGAGTGATCTTCTGTTCCTACTTCATATGTTGGTAGATTTCTCATTTTCTCTCTGGGCATTTACTGTTTACTGTGTCTGCTGTTACCTAACTTGCCATTTTCTTTCCTTTTGAGAATACTGAGATGCCATTATTTGCTTGTTTAGTGTCTGTATGCTATATGGTTGTTTTAATCTAAGCTTGCAATTATAATTTCTACCATCATAATTTTCTTAGTTGAGCATTACTTGTGGTGAAGTCTCTCTTGTTTAGGCCATGAGAGGTTGGTGGTAGGAAAGAAGGTTAAATGAGAATGTATTCTTTAGTAATTCTTTCTTGTTCTAAGCATGCAACCTTTAAGGAGTAATTGTGTAGGCTCTTTCTAATTCTGAGCATGCAGCCTTTAAGGAGTCATTGTGTAGTCTGTGCTGGTAATTTATTAAGGGCCAAACAAGGCGGCAAAGATCTTACCTCACTAGAAGAGGTAGAATTTTGGGAAAAGCTAAAGGTATGATGCTTGATCGGGGAACCAGGAGTGTTTTTTTTTTCTCAGAAAAAAATACCTGACCAATTTTTATGAAGCTTTAGCCTTTTTGGGATTAGAATATTATAATATTATTCATTTTGTTACTATCATACTGGTAAAAATGAGATGATGGACCTATTATGATTTTTTTTTTATTATGATGTTCTGATTGACCTTTCAGAAGGTACTTATTTGAGTGAAGATATCCATGCCTGTCCAGTGGTGGAGACTGTAGAGACCTTTATCCTACTGTGGAGAATTGGGTTTGAAGTCCGTAATGTTAGGAAGTGTTATATTATGTTTGTTTTTTAAAATAGCAGAAAATGGTAAATTTTGATGTTATATACTTTTATGTACTTTTATTGTTTTCTTTCTGATGTCTTGGTTTGAAACAATGAAAAACAATAAATATATGAAATACCCTATATTTACATGACTTTCACAATTATTTTATCTATGAGGAGGAATTGACTCGATTGGAGGTAGTGAGAAGGAATATTAAGGGACACTGGGGGGCTTGGTTCTGGAAATGAGCCTGTGGCATATCAGGATTTCTAAAACCATATTCCTATAATTGTATTACAACACCATAAAGAAGAAGTTTACTGCAATAATTTTCAGAACATGTTTTTATGTATTCTGAGGTGAACTCATAATTTTTTTTCTTCGGTGGCTTATTTGCATTCGAAGTTTATTGTTTTATGACATGAGATAATTTTTGACTTCTTGAGTAGCCCTTTTATGTTTAATAACTAGTTTAATCAAGTGTCATGACATACTAATAGCTAGATATGCTTATATGTTGCACTTGTTGTTTCCACATAAGGTTTTTATCTGGGAAAAAGTTAGGAAAATCAATACTTTTTAAATTCAGTAGTTAGTAATTATTATTCATATTTCCTACTATATCTTTTTTTTTTTGGGGCCATGTATTATTACAGAACTTTATGTTGTTAACATGAGCTGATGATTGGAGATAAACAATTTGAAACATCCAGTGTTGCAGAAACATTAAGTTTGTCGCAGCTATTTTGTTCTATACTGTGATCGTACTAGTTGGTACCATGACTGCATATATTATTACTTTGAGACTGAATAATTTTTTTTACTGAATAGTGAGATTATATTTATTGTAGGATTGCAAGTTGTGCTTTTTTTCCCTGAATGGTTTACTTCGTGGTGACTTGGTTCATGCTCGACAGAATTGTAAAAAGCAATTCATTTGATGCATTTTGAAGAAGTAATTATCATATTTAGTTAATCTTGCGGAATTATGCCTGACTTAAAATATGTTATTAAAATGCACTTTCGGAAATTTAGAGCCTCCATTAGTTCAAATTTCTTAAAAAAAAAATGTGTATATGATACAGTGTATACATATAAATATATATACATACTTACATTGTTCATACATAGATACATATATGTGTGTATATATTCATGCATATGATGTATATTCATTGATATGCATGTATTAATAGTTTATGTAAATGCATATGCACATGCATAGATTCATGCATATGTTCAGTGAGATGTATAATATTTGTAACATATGTGCGCATGTACATGTATACATGGACTTATTTAAGTGTTCATATTATTTGCACAGACTATTTTAGGTATGAATGTTTGCATTTATGTATTGTTTTGGTCAAGAGCGAACTATGTAGGACAAAAATGATTGCTAGCTTATTAATTGGCAATTCCAGCATGAGCTTTTCTCCCTTGTTATGACTTGCATTAATGTGAAGATATCATTTAAGTCTATTTTGTATCATGGATGAAATATATTGACAGCTTTGAGTTGCTCTATGTACCTTAAAGTTTGTTTGGCGTCACTCCTGTATAATGCTTTTTCTTTTACTGTTGCTGGCTCCAAGAACCTTCTTAGTCTATGATATAGTCAATTTAGACAGTAATATCTTATTGTTACATGGATATGTTTGGCAGACCCTGCCAATCTAGATTGCACAGAAGGGTATACACCTATAAGATAATCATAATAATTAAGATGATTTAATATTTATAAATGCATGTAATATGTCCGTATAATGTTACAGGTTTATGTGTGGTTTATCACTTTGATCACCAGAATATGACAACAGAACAGTTCTATCATTAACTCAAGCAATATACAAAAGGGAAACTAGTTAAATTCTGAAATATGTGCATTTCCAATTTGATGCAATGTACAGACTATTGCATGACTTTATGTGTTCCTGTTTTGTCTAGTTTGGTCACCCATCAAGCAATGGGAAAAGTAAGAATAGTAAAAGAATTTCTTGTTCAATCTTTATCAGAATGTTGATTTAATTGTTGATATGACAACTAACGAAATTCTTTTTGTTACGAACAATAGAAGGTTTAGGTGAAGACTTGTTGCCTATATGAGATAATTGGAGATAGTTTTTTATACAAGGAATTTGTTGTAAGTGATAATGATGGCCTTTATGTTGATTCAACATGTGCTTGGAAAAAAGAGACTTTGATGTTCATCCTGAGGTTTATTACTTTGTGGATACCTTTGCTCAAAATGGCTTCCAGTAATGGACTGTTATTTTTGTGATCTCTCTGCAATAGGTTTTTCTCACAAATCAGCAAAGTTTGCCTATTTGTTTGGAAAACAAAATGTTCACTTGTCCATTTTGATGACTATGTGAGTAGGTTTTGTGGCAAGTTGGTTGTTGAAGAATATAGGTTCTTCCAGAAGATATGGAGCAATATTTTAAAGGACCAATGCAAGCTTTTGATTCTGCTACTGTTTATAGTGTGCAGTGACCTTAATGTGTTTCTTATGATTGATGCATGGCGTATTTAAAAGAAATCTGTATACTTTAGAATAGAAGCTCCTACTGACTTGGGTTGTAATGCTAGTTGTTCAGTTTTCTGCTGTCTATCATATTAATTTCCCTGGCAGTGTTTGCTTTAATAATCTAGTGATTCCAACATATTTATGCATTCGCTTGTCAGTATATTGCTTTTGCCGTGGATGATTGAAGTTGTTAGCTATAGAATTATTCTACTACTGGTTCTTTTCTGCTGGCATAATCTGGCTAGAACCTTCCTTACTGCAGATCCTTGTTGCGCCTCTTTTGCATTTTGTCTTTGATACTTAATAAATTCCTTTTATCTAGGTGTTTGGATGTCTTTATGAAGTATGTATAAACCCAAAAACTGTTGCAAAAATTGTTTTAAAATAGTCATATAGCACCCTGGAAAAAAATGAAGTCGGCCATTTAGTCTTCATTGTAACGGTAATGTTTATAAATAGTATCAGTTTCTATGATCTGTTTAATTATGTATTACAAACTGATTTTGTTTTGCCAAGCTCCTTGATGAATGACATCTATTATAAGTAGATTTATACAAATTGGTGAATTTGTATTTCTGCTTTTACCTGATATATGGCATAATGATTGATCTATAAAATTTCTAGGTATTTCGAAGTCAAGTTAATGTTTAGTGTGGTGTGGAGCTGACATATTTAGTGAGTATTAGATTGGAAGTTCCTTTTGCTGGAACTTTTAGCAGAGAATATTTTTTGTGCACTGTTGCTTTATTCAGTTTTATCCTTGTGCAAGTTATTAAATATGTCAGATATTTGGATTTATACAAATGCCTTTTTAGATGGTCTTGTTTGCTTAATGTGCATATGCATGCTATGTTTAACTCATTATTTAAAATCTAGCTAGCCTATTGTGATAAATCTTTTCCATTGGTAATGGTAGAAATAATTACTTTTTATATTCTGGAAATACCGAAATTTTCGGATATCTGTGCTAGCTGTTCTGTATTTTGAGTTGTTAACTGATTAGTGTACTTTATTTTGTAATCTATTTCCTTGTTGCTTTCAGTTCAGCTTTTTTCTTCTTGATTCCAATGTCTGTTGTTTTTTATTGCCAGTGTGTTTCAGCTTAAGAAATGGAGCAGAGGGTTTCCTTATGCATATTCTTTTTGCATGTTTATGTATGGTTATGTTTATTTCCTGTGAATCCATATGGATATTTATATTTTTGATGTGTATGTGGGTGTTCTCCCATTGGCTATGTAATTTTCCAACTTCAAGTATTTTTAAATTATATCCTAAATTATGCTTTTTGTTGACTGAATGTTAGAACTGGAATGCTAATATCTAATATATGGATTTGGAGATCATGTTAGTTAATACTAAGGACCACTGGGAAGTTGGATTGGTAAGTATGGTGCCCTTATTAAAATTTCTTGGTCTATGTCTGTACATTTAATTTGCTTAAGTATTCTGAGATTGTTTTCTTGTTTCTTGAACTGAAGTTCTTCTGTCGTTCTTTTACTTTGCATTTACACTGCTATGAAGACTGTTTATTGCTTTTGTTTAATCTTTTCCTGATGTTTCTGTTGTTTTGTAGGATGGGCGCAAAATTCGAGTTGGTGACTGTGCTCTTTTCCAGGCTGTCAATGCTCCACCTTTCATTGGAATAATACGTTGGTTTTCAGCAGGCAAAGAGGATTATCTCGAGTTATGTGTAAATTGGCTTTACAGACCTGCTGACGTAAAGCTTGCCAAAGGCATATCACCTGAAGCTGCACCGAACGAGGTCTTCTACTCATTTCACAAGGACGTGATTTCAGCTGCCACATTGCTTCATCCATGTAAAGTTGCATTTTTGCGTAAAGGTGTCGACCTTCCAGCAGGGATATCATCATTTGTGTGTAGGCGAGTATATGATACAGCAAACAAGTGTTTGTGGTGGCTAACTGATCAGGATTATATCAATGTAAGTCCTGTAGCTTTCTAGCATCTTTCTGCATGTATAAGGCGATGGATACATACGTACATTCGTTTTTCCTTTATATGTTAAATTCTAGTTATCGATTATTCCTCTTCTTATTATTATTTTTAACTCAGGAGCGTCAGGAAGAGGTAGACCAACTTTTGGACAGAACACGACTAGAGATGCATGCAGCAGTGCAGTCAGGCGGGCGTTCTCCAAAACCTCTGAATGGTCCTGCGTCCGCACAACAATTGAAATCTGGTTCAGATAGTGTACAAAATAGTGGCACCTCCATTCCTCAGTCTAAGGGGAAGAAGAGGGAGAGAGGTGATCAGGGCACGGAGCCCATTAAACGCGAGCGGTCTGCTAAGACGGAGGATGGTGATTCTGCTAACTTTAAATTTGACAGCATGATAAAAGATGAAATTGCCAAAATTACAGAAAAAGGTGGGCTTGTAAACAATGAAGGGGTTGAGAAACTGGTGAATCTCATGCAACTTGATAGAAATGAGAGAAAAATAGACCTGGCTGGTAGGATATTGCTTGCAGATGTGATTGCGGCCACTGATTTAAATGATTGCCTTGTTAGATTTGTGCAGCTCAGGGGTGTTCCTGTTCTGGATGATTGGCTTCAGGAGGCACACAAAGGTAAAACTGGCGATGGCAACAGTCCCAAGGAAAGTGATAAAGCCACTGAGGAACTGCTGCTTGCTCTACTTCGTGCTCTGGAAAAGTTGCCTGTAAATCTTAATGCTTTACAGACTTGCAACATTGGCAAGTCGGTAAATCACTTGCGTAGTCATAAGAACTTGGAGATCCACAAAAAGGCTAGGAGTCTTGTCGACACTTGGAAGAAACGAGTTGGTGCAGAAATGACAAAGAACAATGATGCGAAATCTGTAGGGTCAAGCCAGGCTGTAGCATGGCCTGGAAAGTCAGGTTTTCCTGAAGTTTCTCATCCAGGAAACAGACGTACTGGATCAAATGAGGTAGCTGTGAAAAGCCCCAGTCAGCCTTCTGCTTGTAAAACTTTGCCTGGTAAGCCTGGCATTTCAGATCCTGTTGCAAAGCCAAGTCCGTTTACATCAGGATCTTTAAAACAATCACCTTTACCTGCTTCGGGGGCTTTTGGCTTGAAGGATCCACTTGGCAAAACAAGTGGTGGCAGTGGGACTCAGGAGTTGCCCCCGACAGTGGTGAAAGAAGAAAAGAGCAGCAGTTCGAGTCAGTCTCAGAACAATAGCCAGTCTTGTTCAAGTGATCATGCAAAAAAAATGGGTTCTTCATGGAAAGAGGATGCAAGGAGTTCAACTGCTGGCTCAATGAATGCTAGCAAGATTTCTGGCAGTTCTTCTCGCCACCGAAGGTCTGGCAATGGGCTTCTGGGAGCAAGTAATTCTGGAATTCAGAAGGAACCTAATTTGGGTAAGTCTGGTTCTCTTAACAGGACTACAACACTGGATAAAGCATCACAATCTGGATTGACATGTGAAAAGTCACTTGATGTACCTGTTGCAGATCATGGAAATAGCCACAGGTTGATTGTTAGGCTTCCTAACCCTGGTCGCAGTCCTGCCCGAAGTGGAAGTGGAGGTTCAGTTGAGGACCCTTCAGTGACTGGTAGCAGAGCATCATCACCTGGGGTTCCTGATAAACATGAGCATAATGATCGTAAAATGAAACTAAGGAGCGATGCTTGTCGGTCTCATATTGCCACCAATGCAAATATAGAAACATGGCAGAGCAATGATGTAAAAGAAGGGGTAGTTGGATCTGATGAAGGGGACAGATCACCAACAACTATTCTTGATGAAGAACACCGGAGTGCTGATGAAACTGGGAAGGTCTCTGATGTTCCAAGAACTGGCTGTTCATCCTCTGGGAATGAAAAAGGGGTTTTCTTGCCTGAATCTAGGACAAGGAACTCTTTCAGCTCTATAAATGCACTGATTGAAAGCTGTGCAAAATGTTCTGAATCTAGCGTTCCTTTATCGGCTGGGGATGATATAGGAATGAATTTACTTGCTAGTGTGGCTGCTGGGGAAATGTCAAAGTCTGACTTGATTTCTCCCACTGGCTCGCCTGGAACTTCACCTGCAGTGGAGGACCGTTGTACTGCCAATAATGAGGCTAAGTCAAGACTGTCATGCGACGATGGTGTTGTCCAGAGTCACGCCAGGTCTGAAGAATCTGCTGATGTTGACTCCGAGAAGCATGGGAAGAGTGTTGGTTCTGTGTTAGCAAGGGATGTGCCGCAACAGGTAGGCGCCAACTTTTCAGGTGATGAAAAAATCATCATGCCATTGCAGGATAATAATATATTGACAGGCGAGCAACCCAAACAGTCTCCCGTTTCCAGTGCAAGTTTTCATAAAACTACAGATTCTTATATGAAATCAGAAGGGAAACTCGAGGAAGAGAGAGCTGATAGATGTTATTCTATGTCTAGTCCATCAAACGTCAAGGAGGAGAGTGAAGGTGATGGAGCTTATCTACACCGGGACAGGTTAATGAGTAGTGGGCAGGTTACTGATAGTCTTGCAGATTGTAAGCCTAAGTTAAGGAGTCCATCAATGGATGAGAGTAAACCCATTGATTGTGCCCGTGAAAAGATTGGAGGGGGCAATATGTGCACTTCTGGAGTTGTTTGCAACACTTTGGCTGGTGCTTGTGAGTTTGAAAAGGCTGCTTCAGGCAGAAAATCTGAGAAGCTGGTAGTTGAAGAATCTTCCTCTTGTCCTCCCATTGATAAAGAGCTGCCTTGTGGTGCTACCTTAACGGACCAGCAACAACCTCCTGTTGCGGCAAATCATGCAGTGGCTTTAGATAAAAGTGCTGATGATGCTGTTGCTCTTTCTGGTGCTGATGAAGTTCTTTGTCCTGAAAATGATGACGACTCCAAGACCAAGAAGTCTGATAATTTGAGGGCTGGTAATTTGGACTTCAGTAACAGTGAAAAGAAAGAAAGTTCTAGTATTGCTGCTTCAAGCATTGATGAACGAGTTGCATCAACTGTTATCTCACTTGTCTCTGGCAATGGGGTTGATGATAACCTAGAAATAAAGCAGCCTCTTGAGGTTTGTCTTACTGGGTCAGCCAACAATCAGCTTCCGTGCAGTATTCCTCCTCAAGAAACTGAGCCATGTGCAAAGTCTTCTGGTTCTAAGATGTCTGGAGCTGATGCTGATGGAAAGGAGGAGCTTGCATCTTCTGCAGAGGCTTCTTCATTGGCTGTTACGGCTGAGCCACATGTTTCGGCTAAGCTCGACTTTGATTTAAATGAAGGCATCCCTGGAGATGATGGGAACCAAGGCGAGCAAGCTTCCTCAGCTGCACCAATATGTTCATCTGCAGTTCGCATGCCTAACCTGACTCCATATGCATCTCCCATGTTAAGTGGCTTGCCTAGTCCAATCACAGTGGCTGCTGCAGCGAAGGGACCGTTCGTTCCACCTGAAAATTTATTGAAGACTAAGGCTGAGCCTGGGTGGAAAGGTTCAGCTGCCACCAGTGCATTTCGCCCTGCTGAACCACGAAAGGTTCTTGAGATGCTACTTAGTACTTCTAATGTCCCAGCATCTGATGCTGCAGGGAAGCAGGGTCGTCCACCTTTGGACATCGATCTGAATATACCTGATGAGAGAGTACTTGAGGACATGGGTTCTCAGAGCTCTGCTCAGACAACAGGCTCTGAATCAGGAGTCATTAGCAATCATGAGGCACCCACACGAACTGCTGGGGGACTTGATCTTGATTTAAATAGAATTGATGAGGGTACAGAAAATGGGCAATTCTTAGCAAGCACCAGCCAGAGGTTAGAGGTGCCACTTTTGCCAGTAAGACCAGCACCTGGAGGATTCTCTAATGGGGAGGCCAACATATTAAGGGACTTTGATCTTAATAATGGACCAGGACTCGATGAAGTTGGTTCAGAACCTGCACCAAGAAGCCAGCATGCCAAGAGCAGCAGCAGTCTGCCCTTCTTACCGCCATTAGCAGGCCTCAGAATGAACAATGCTGAAGTAGGAAATGTATCATCTTGGTTTCCTTCGGGTAATTCCTATCCAGCTGTTGCTATACCATCTTTCTTGCCTGATAGAGGGGAGCAGCCTTACCCTATTGTTGCAGCTCCAGGGACCCAGAGGATTTTGGGGTCAGTTACAGGTGGTGGCACATTTGGAAATGATATTTACAGAGGCCCAGTGCTTTCATCATCTCCAGCCATGGCCTTTTCCCCTGCTACAGCATTTCCATATGCTGGCTTCCCTTTTGGCTCCAGTTTTCCTCTCACGTCAACTTCCTTCACAGGTGGATCAACAGCCTATGTTGATTCATCATCTGGAGGTGCTTCATGCTTTCCTACCATTTCATCACAGCTTGTTGGACCAGCAGGTGCTGTCTCGTCCCATTATCCAAGGCCTTATGTTATAAGCCTTCCAGAAGGTAGTACTAGTGGAGGATCTGATAACAGTAGAAAGTGGGCCAGACAAGGTCTTGATCTCAACGCAGGTCCAGGGAGTGCAGATATGGAAGGAAAAGATGACAGATTGCCTTCAGCATCGAGACAACTCTTGGTTGCCCCTTCTCAGGCTTTTGTGGAGGACCAGGCAAGGATGTACCAGGTGCCTGGTGGGGGTCTGAAGAGGAAAGAGCCAGAAGGGGGTTGGGATGCAGATAGATCTGGTCACAAGCAACTTTCGTGGCAGTAAGGAGGTCTGAGGGGAACCCATTTCTTTGATGACTTGAGGATCTGGTGAGCCACCAGCTACTCTCTTTTTTTTTTCTCCTTCCCTTATGGCCGTGAAAGCGTAATAGTGTTTATTGTATATGGATTTTTCTATTCTGGTGCATATGGATGAGTTAGACCTTAATTTGCAGGCACAAGCGTTTGTGGACTCTCTTTCCTGTATTGCTTTTGCACTAAGTTATACACACACAATGTCACATGCGTCCTGGTGTTTGCCTCGAGGATGATGTGGAACTCTTTCAGAGGGAATCAAACCTTGTTGTAATTCATGTAAATGTTGAGATATGATGCTCCTTTAGAAACAATTTTCATGGCTTCAGCAGTTGCTTAGCTTCTTTTAGCATTTATGGGCATGCTTGCTGGTTTAGTCAAGGAGGGTAAATATATGGCTGGCCTTGGAGGATGGATGGTAAGTCACATCTATCTTACTATTTCAATTCTCTGTCATCTCTTCCACCAAAGCCACTGTAATTAAATGCACCTTGTTGGTCAGAGTAGTTTGTTACTTTGTTTGTATAATCTCTCCTGGGGGGTGGTATTGCAGCTTTACATGTCCGCCTGCATTGTTGCTCCAAAGAATTAACATTATAATGCTACATCAGTTAGACAATTAGATATGCCATCTGGGCACCTCTTCCAGTGGCACAGGACTCATCTTCCTTGTTTGAATTGCCAAGGCATGACCATGTGTCGTTTGTATTTTTAGTTTTATCGACTGTGCAACAATATAATCTCTCTTCCAAGTTTGGTCTGTTGAACTTTGTAATGTCCGAAGATTTGGCAGCCGAACATGTAGTGGTATGAGCTGTAGTTCAAACATGTTTTATATCTTATTGAATGTCAGTTACCTGAGCCATTTCATTCTTAGGGCAGGTTTTGGAGGAGGATATAATCCGAAGGTTTGCTAAATGTAATCTCACTTCCAATTTTTTCTGGTGAACTTTGTCATGACAGAAGATTTTGCAGCCAACCATGTAGTGGTTTGAGCTGTAGTGAAAACATGTTTTATGTATTATTGAATGACAATGACTCGGGCCATTTTATTCTTAGGGCAGGACTGGCAACTTTTATTTTTCTTGATTTTGCTTAGGATGGGTTTCAATGGCAGGTTTAAGTATTTGCTGGTGGATTTAAAGGTGCTGCATTTTTCCCCCTGTTTTTTTAATTACTCTCTTGGCAGAAATTGCATGCCATTTGGATGCTGTAAGCCTCTAACAAAGCAGTTCAGAGAAAATTAGTTCATCACATGTTTGCTATTTAGCATTTTTGAAAGTCCTGGTTTATAGTCTCCACCATTACAGACTTCTGTTGCTGTCTTGCTTGTTATCAATCTTTTTGGTCTTTGGCATAATCCCTTTTTTACTATTTCTCTTTGAGATCTGGTATGCATATCTGCCATGTGGTTCTTGTATATTCTGAATGCTGCATTTGTGTATATATCAATGAATCCAAGATTCTGGTGTTAAATGACTTCTTACAGTTACTTGTGTTTGATTGTGATCTTTAGGTGAGCTCAAGGCATACTTCTAACTTAATGCATGGTATATATAATTGTCTCAAAGAAAGGAGTTCTGTGTTTGGTTGGGGATCTACCTTGCATAGTTTCGACAGCATTGAGTTGGATGGTGGAGTCAGAATGATTATATTTGTTTAGTTTTGTTTAAATTATACCGATGCTTTTGTATTAATTCTAATGCAATGTAGGATGGGACATAATTTCAGTACAAGTAGTCTAAGCCATTCATCTTTAAACATCTGGGATTTAGAATGAGGGCTAAACAAATGTTAATGACAGATTGTCTTTCCTTCAACTTGCTTGGCTGGTGTGAAGTGGAAAAGAATGAGCTGTATCCTTGGAACGCTTGTCCGAACTGTGCCACAAGATGTGTGATTCACTGCAATACATGCTGTGGGTGTTATGCATTGGGTCGTTTTTTGGTGATGATTTTTGAATTTGCATATGTTTATGTTTATTATGGCAAGGGATGCTTGTTTTAGTGTTCTGATTATTCCAAGTACACGACGAACGTCTGATTTGCCCATGGATATGCCAAGGAGGATCCAATTTTTGTGTATGTAATTGTTTTATTAACCACTTCGTTCACTGCAAGTAGCGCATGGGGAAAAATTGAACCATTGGTTTGCATTACCAGTTCTCTTCTTGATGTCATGCTGAAAAATCCGATCATGGTACCGCTGGGGCCGAGGAGCTGATTTTATGAGATGGTATTTATTATTATTGTTGAGGAGGTTGGGAGGTATTGAGCTACCTAATGGGAGAAGCCTTCCTTGGGGGCTTTTGAAGTTGCCCAATCTTGGTATTACTGGAGCAATCAAAGCTCGTCCGCTCCATAAATTATACAGATTGATGTATTACCAGAGGGTGGAATTCATGTTATCCTCCAAGGGGAGGAGGTATTTTTTCATTGTGTATGAGACATCGACCAACTATTCAAGCTTCAATCCACATTCTCCTCCAAGAAAATGAGGGATTTGTCCATTGGAGCATGCAGCGGATTTTGAGATGCTTCAGCTCAGTGTTATTTTTCATGTTTCATTCTGGTATTCCAGAATTGCCGAGATGTGGGATCTAAATGCTACCCTGGATCTCTCATATTTCCCTCTCAGTTCAGGCTAGCTTTCCCACTTCAATCATTATAAGGCTTGTTTGGTCGATGGCTCAGAACTCCCAACTGCCTATTTCCCGTACTTCTTTATCTAAAAGAATCGCGTGAAGGGAAAGGATTTGGTATTCTGCTTCCTCCTGTGGCAGCAGCTGTATTCACATATTATCTATTAAGCAGCCATCAGCACTTTCTGTCTCAGGCCAGTTGGTGGTCATATCTTGTTGCTACTCTGGATTTCGGCTTCAAGTTGTATCAAGTTTCTTTATTCTCTACGCTGTTTCTGCAGTCTCAGGTGCCTGTGAGTTCCTTTTGTCTCAATTGCTGCTGCTGTCGTCTCTACGACTGGGTTTTCCCGTTCATATAATGCAACCTTCATACCGTGTAATTTTCCTTTGTATACAGGATAGCTTCAGCTCCTTTTCTTCAAAAAGAAAACAAAGCTCAAGGCGCCTCCCCACGGGCAACGTCTGACTGACCCCATAGCTGTCCTCGCCCTTCAATCACGCCAGAGGGAGGGACACCAATGATAACGAACGAAAGTTTGGTCTCATTAAATAAAAAGCAAGCAGGATACAAAGGACGCGATCCCCGTGATGAGATGGATCCCCACACCCATATTGCCAGCCATAAAGTCTACAATTCCTTCGTGAGTTGCACCCATCACGTCCTTTTCCTTCTGACAAACACCTCACCTAACGAGACAAGCACAAAAAGCAAAAGAAAAAAGAAGGCCATGTCGTGGAAACGACGTCATGCGTGGGGTGGCCTTGCTTCCCACGTCCGCCCATTCAAACCGATGCGCTCTTCATGAAAGCGACCGGACTCGGTTTCCCTGTTGAGGTTGATGGTTTGTCGCCTCTACGTCTCCATCTTGCTTGCTGCGTGACGCCATGTTTGGATTTTTTTACTTGCGCCTCGGAGGATGCCGTCCACGACATGCAAATACCCTACTTCCGGGTGCTGAAATATAGAGAGAGGACGGAGGGGGATTGAAGTCAACAAAAGGAGCGGACGTCGTCATATTCGAGATAGAAAAATATTTCCGCATGAAATTTTTATTGCCGTTTTGGTACTTGTTCCACATTAATTGGGTTTTGTAATCAAATGATAATATGTAAAAAGTTGAATTTTTCTCCCCCATTTACCCTGTCCAATGAGTTGCTTGTAGAATTACAGGCAGAAAATGGGTTGCAATTGACTGAGCCGGCCTCGACTGAAAGAGACGACCTTGGTCGAAGACCGAGCCGACCTCGACCTGAGGAGGCGACCTCGATTAAAGACCAAGCCGATCTTGCTAAATGCATGCCACGACCTCCAAGCCCGTCCGACCTCAGTCCGAGGCCGAGTCGACCTCAGTCCGAGGCCGAGTCGACCTCAGCCCTGTCAACCTTAATTTCACCGTCTCCAAATCCTCATCAAATATCTTGCGGATCCTCGGGACAAGATTGGAAAAATATCTTCTAAATCCTCATTGAAGGCCCCGTGGATCCTCAGAGCAAATATGAAATGATGTCTCATGGATCCTCCGTCGGCGGACTCAACCTCCGTAATTCGTGCCGCTAGCTGATCACAATTCAGCCAAAAGGCTCAGACCAGATTTCAACCACAATAGTCACCATCAATGCAAGTAGGTTTTTGGAACTGGTGTTAACTATAATTTTTTTGAATAAGGATTCAAAAAAATGTTATGCCCCCGCCTGCGCGGGTCACGTGAGGGAGTGTCACGTGAGGCACCTAGTGCCTACGTGGGGGCCATATGAGGAGGAACACGGAGATCCTCTGCCGATGTGGGATCTTTCATTAGGATTTGGAAATATTGATGCATTTTCGGTGGAACTGCTTGATTGCTTCGCCAAAATAACTTGGGCCCAGTTGCTCGGAAAGGACAGTGGGTTCAGGCCATTTTGGGACGGCCATAACACCCAAATTAGTTCCACATACCTGAAATGATTAGGGGTGCTAATTTATTGGACGATTTTATTTGCAAGTTTTGAAGATTACCGTGCCCATTGAACAACACACCAAGATAAAGATGCAATAGTCAATTAGTCATGTCTGTTACAAGAATGTCGCAGATAGTTTCATTCTAATCCCTACGCAAGCTTTATTTGGGTAACATGTTGAATACTAAATGTTAGCCCCCAGATGAGTACAATTTGTTAGCCATGACATGACTCGGCAATCAGGCTAATCTATTATCTAGATCTAAAATATAGGCCTACCGCAAAGTTCTCTATCCATTATATAAATGCTTGTATAAATCTTGGTAGCTTACCGAGAAAACAAAAATCTTGCAAAGTCCGCACACTCAGACGGGCAATATATTAACAGGCCAAGCCCAAAGCCGAAGACCACCAAAAGTAACAAGACCACCCCAGACGAGGCCCGGCCTGGCCTGGAAAATCATACAAAAGCAAACCATGGAGGCCTATCCAAGTGGGTCTCCATGGTTACCAGTCAACATTATTTCAAAGGACCGTTGTGTCATGTGGATCCAGTGCTATGGCTTTTGGCAAAGACTGTAAGATGCAAGCTAATGAATGCATGATTTGATCCGAGTAACATGCACCATAATGCTAATCTATATCATCTAAGTGGGCCTGAGCTGGATAAGATGAGTTTGGGCTGCCCCAACTGCTGCTTAAGTAATAGTTTGGACGTGAGTCATGGCCTGTCCAAGATCAATGTGCATCCTTGGTAACCACGGATGCTAGACCCAAACATGACCTGATGGTAGGTTGAAAATTACCAGGCACTCCAGACTCGAGTCGACCCAAGTAACTGAATGATGCACCTGCTTGTGGTCCCTTGATATCCAAATGGGAGTGACAAAAGAAGCTAAGCACAATTTCATTCGTGATGTCTTAGTCTCCATTTTTTTCCTCTTTAATTAATAGGTATATGCCCTCTTGAATATAGAAAATTATATGAATCCAAGTTGCTATTTGTATATATAATCTTATAAAATACTTATTTTGCATGTATATCTTCTTCTTTCTTTTTTTCATACATATGTACTCCATCTCATGCAGTTAAGAAAGGAGTAGTTTAAAATTAAAATGATCGAAATATCATTAACATATAGGTATATATATATATATAAAAGTATGTATGTAAATAACAATTTTTTATAAAAAATTTATATATTTTTCCATATTTAAGAGATTATAGTTCTCATTTTGCTGTTTGATGGGATCATTTTCACACGTCAAGTAATTCATCACAGATGGAGTGAAACACTCCGCGGTATTTTTTATTTCCATTCGAAAGTCGGAACCTAGGTGCTTCCTTTCCAAAAGATGTGGGCAGATACGAGAGTCCCAAATTATTTTTTTATGGGCCGGAAATTCGTTACTATGGTGTAACATCCTCTCAAAATTTGGAGTTATAACATCGCGCATGGCAGGTTGGATTCTCTATTTTCCCTATGTCTAGGTGGTCTTTTATTGGGGTTCAAGCCTGAAGTTTGGACTTAAATTTATACATGAATTATGGCAGTGGGGATGCCTGGGTCTGATGTTCAGTCATAAAATTGTTCTATTATGACCTACATGATGAAGATTCAACATACATAAAAAAATAAGTTATTAATAATATTATCTCCTAATGTAATTTTTTTCTCCATTGAGATAGTTTCCAATTTAGGATATAGGCAAGGTTAAATCCAGTTGGCTACGAATCCCAACTCTAAACCCCAAGATAGCCCTGATTCGTTGCCGATTTTTTGTCTTGTTTTTTGTTTCATAACTCTATCTAGGGATAGCATCGAGCTGGATATAGATCGAATAGGTCATTATCTGTATTTAGCTTGTAATTAAAAATCATATACCCATACCCACCTAGTATCTGTTTCAGGGTAGGGTAGGCTGGTAGAGTTAAAAGGAATGGTTGGACCAGTTAGATTGGGCAAAACAGCAAAAAAACAATCTTTTTAGGCATACAGATCAAATAAATAAAAAAGATTATAAAAATAGATCTCAATATTTTGCATAATATTAAACAAAATAAGAGACAGAGATACAAAACATATAATACTAAATTTTCAATAATAACAAATAAAAATATTATTTTTAGGAAGTAAAAAAATTAATAAAAGGATACATTGAAGTAGCTCAAATTTTTGGAAATGGAAACAAGAATCAATAATCATATCAAATAGTTCCGTAGCAACTGAAGCAAAAATATATGATCATAATATAGAAGGCAAAATAAAAAAAATAAAAAAATTGAATTACTATGGTGAATTGAAATTTGGGTGTGGGTGGGGAGTGACGGATCAACTGGCATCCGATCAGCTTGGGGAAAAGAGTGGGTGCGACACTGCAACCAGAGTTTCGTTGGAAAGAGTAAGGACAACAGGATGATCAAAGACATAAAACAAGCGAGTGGAGGGCAAACGATAGGAAGGAGATTAATGAAGTTATACATATTTAGGTCAGATTCGAGGTGCTTTTTCTATTACCTGCATCTGCTCTAGTTCTGCTTCGAATTTTGAAATTAAGATTTGTACTTGCCGCCAATTCTAAATAGGTGGAGTAAATTCTATCTCACTAGAGTCGGATCGGATCATATATTTGATAGGATGAAGTAAATTATCGCCCCTAACTCCATTCTCTTCTATGTGGTTGGAGTGGCCATGTTAGCATCCAATAAGAATTGCTTTAAAGTTATGGAGCCCTACTATTCGTCGAGCAAAAAAAAAACAAAAAAAAAAAAAAAAAATCATGCCAATGGCATGAGAAAATGGAGGTGGTAATATTGGGCATTAATTTTGGCGACGTTCCACGTGTCAATAGGTTTTGTTTCCAGTGTGGTGGAAGGATCGGACCCGGAAGCAATTTTTTTTTTTTTTTTTTGTGGTAAAAAACGACATTCATATAGCTCTTACATAATTGCAGCCTGCCAAGTCAGAAGCAATAAAATGATACAGGGGAATAGGAATCTCAGTGAGATTAGTCCAAGAAATCTCACCAGAGTGTCGAGCCACGTAGAAGGCTACCCAGTTTGCAGCTCTGTTTGTCTTCCGATATACATGCACTGTCCAAAAGAAAGCCAAACCTCTGGCCAGTCTGCGAGTCTCACAAATCAGTAGGTGACCGTCCCCGTATCAATCAGCTTCCAGTATCCAATCGATCACCGTGGTGGAATCTTCCTCGAGATATACTGTCTACACCCAGTGTCCCCCTAGCATAAGAGATGCTCTTTCATGCTGCCCGAAGCTCTGCCTCAATGACTGTCAATTCGAGTGCGACAACCACCTGCCGCCACCAGACTGCTATGGTAGTCTCTGATCATAAATCTCATAGCTCCATATGCTCCATCCACCAACACACCGTCATCAAAGTTCACTTTAAAATGACTAAGGAGTGGGGTCATTCAAGAAAAAAAAGATAAATTTGGGCGCTAAAGAAACAGAATGGATATCTCAGATATTTCTGGCTATCCCAGAGAAACTCAACGTGATTGTCCCAGTGATCCCCGCAGCGTGACGCAAAGTTCTGTCCACCACTGCCCTCAGGGCCGCTTCAGTGTCTTTGAAGAGACGGATATCCCTGTCCAACTATAGATCATAGGCTAGGTATGCCCTCTGATTTTCTTCTCAATTGTACCCGTTCTACTCGGGACCCGGAAGCAGTTTTCAGAAACTTGCACGAAGCTAGACTTTCTTATCCTCGACAGCGTCAAATCAGGAACCGTCATGGGCTTTAAAATATGGTTTCAATTATTGTTGACAACTTGCCTCCGCAGATGACGGGGAGAAGCAAATGCAGACGCGTCTACGGTCCACAACACCGCCCTTTAAAATCATGTCAAATGACACCTTGACAAAAGATATTTCAGCAGTGTTTGGCGACCACAAAAATCTTGTAACAGAGAGCTGGAGAGCTGATTGCGTCCCTTGTTAGTTGATGGGTTTAAATTCCCTTGATGTCAAACAAGTTAGCTGGCTTGCTTTTAAATTTTTGGAAAATATCTCAAATATTTAAATTATAGCTAAAATTAAATCAAATACTAATAATATAAATACAGATGTTAGTTAAATACAATATATATAATATAAATATAAATACAAATTGGATAATTAAACTTTATACCTACAGAATGAAAAATATTACTAAGTAGATGATAAATCAAATTAATACCATATTAATATGATCATTTATTTTCCTAAAAATTTATAAGTGCTATATAAAATTAAATATAATTATAAATAAAATCGGATATTCGGATACGAATTGAATAGTTGTCTATTCATTTTTTTAGAAATATGAATATGGATACAAATGTAGATTAGGATATAAAAATAAATCTAAATGAATATTATCTAATCCACTTTTATCTCTAATTTAAATTTTATTTGTACATATACTACTAGTTTAGCTAGAATGGCAGCATAGTCACTTTTTGTAATTTTTTTTAAAAATTTGCTCAGATCCAAATTACATAGCTCAAAAAAATAAAATTAAAAATTATTTTTCTATAAAATATATAAATTAATATATTTGGTATGAATGTTCAACAAAATTAGCATTTCTCCGGAACGCTCGATGAGATAAAAAAACAACTGATCCACAGCTTTGTTTGTCTTTAGATAGATATAAAAAGTCGTGTTTTCTTTCGAATCTCAGGATGAAAAACTGAAAAAGGTCACGAGAGGAGAGAGAGAGAGCGAGCGGGGGAAAAAAAATGCGCTTCGGGATATGAACTTTGACGAACAGAGAGTGGGAAGACTAAGAGCGAGTGGGGGGTACAAAAATAAAAGAAATCCATCAGCTTGGACCACGAAAAAGACACCAAAGCGTTTAAAGACCACCGAGCGCCGGCCACGAACCAAGGCTGACTCTGTTCTTCCCTTTCCTCTGCTCTTCCCTGAAACTCTCTCTGCGCTCCCTCCCTAGTCCCTACCTCACCTCCCATCCCCATACCTTAGCTCCTCTCGTCATCCCAAAGTCCAAACCACCACCATAAAACATAGATGGGGACTATTCACCACCACCACCACCACCACCACCAACCCAGCAGTTTCCCCACCAAGAAACTCATAACCGGAGCTCTCTATGCCCTCCTTCCCTTGGCTCTCCTCCGTGTATATCTCTTCTCCATCCCCTTAAACCAACCCAAACTCACCAACAATACTCAAACCCAAGAAACCTCCTCCCCCTCCATCCGTTCCTCTCAAGGTAATTCAAACGCCCTGCTCTCTTGCTCTCAAATCCTCCTCTTATCAGCTGTGTAAAGCTAGAGCTAACTATGTAACACTTTCTCGCATATATCCTTTAATTTGCAGCAGCGGAAGGAGTTGAACAGAGGCATAGCCCGAGAAGTCCCCGGTGCGACTACTCCGATGGCCGGTGGGTGCCGGACTCACGCGGGCCTCGATACAACGGCACCAGCTGCAGCACCATCAAAGATGGCCAGAATTGCATGGCCCATGGCCGGCCCGACGCCGGCTACCTCTACTGGCGGTGGCAGCCTAACCAGTGCCAGCTCCCCGGCTTCGATCCCGTGTCATTCCTCCAGCTGATCCAAAACGAACACCTGGCTTTCGTCGGCGACTCCATGGCCCGGAATCAGGTAGAGTCCCTCCTCTGCCTCCTCTCCACCGCATCGCCGCCCGAGCTTGTCCACCGAGACGGGCAGGAAAACAAATTCCGGCGGTGGGTCTTCCATGACTACAATGCCACCATCTCGGTCTTTTGGTGCCCGTTCCTCGTTAAGGGGATCGAGAAGTCGGCGGCTTCGGGCCTAAATCACAACAAGCTGTACCTAGACTCGCCGGACGAGCGGTGGGCGTCGGAGTTGGATCGAATGGACATGGTGGTCTTCTCGGTTGGGCACTGGTTCCTCCACCCGGCTATCTACTACGAGAATGAGTTAGTCCTTGGCTGCCACCATTGCCCTGAATCCAATCACACCGAGATCGGTTTCTTCGATGTCTTTCGAAGGGCATTCAAGACTACACTCAAGGTGGCGAGCAGTCGATATTGGTCATCGCCGGCTTCCTCCGAGAAGCTCGTGGTGGTGACGACCTTCTCGCCGGCACACTTTGAAGGGGAGTGGGATAAATTTGGCGCTTGTCCAAAGAAAGAGCCTTACAAAGAAGGCGAGAAGGAGATGGAATACATGGACGCCGAGATGAGGAAGATCGAGGTCGAGGAGGTGGCGGCGGCCGCGAAGGAGGCGGCGGAGAGCGGAGGGAGGTTAAGGATTGAAGCACTGGACGTGACCAAACTGGCGTTGCTGAGGCCGGACGGCCACCCAGGGCCTTACATGTATCCAAATCCGTTCGCTGATGGAATAAAAGGGAAGGTCCAGAACGACTGCGTGCATTGGTGCTTGCCGGGGCCAATCGATACTTGGAATGAGATATTGATGGAGATGATAAGGAGATGGAAAGAAAAGAGTAGCTGAAGAAGAGGAAGTCATCCTTGTGGTTTTGTTTGTTGCCAGTGATTTGAGAGAAGGAAGATTGGATTGAATTAATTCATTTTTATCTACGTTTTTTTTTTTTTGTTGTTGTTCAATCTTGATTAAAGATATGAAGCAAGAGAGCTGGGGAAGCTTTTATGAGCTGCAACATTGAAGCTTTACCGGGAAAGGTTATGGTTCATATGTTATTGTGAGGTTGGTGAGGGCTTGAGTTGAGCTTTTCGCATCCAAAGCTGAACGCCTCCGGACCAAAATACTTTGGTCTAAAGTGGAAATCCAGCTGTCTCACAGGAAGCATTTCTTCCATCTGCATTGGATTGAAGAAGGCCATTTGTCTAGGATACTGCCTTGGATTTGGAAGCTGTCCTCTTTATTTGGTGGCAGCAGAGATCATGTAGTTCGTAGGTTCAGTAGCCATGGGAAAAAAAGGGTTTTCGTAAAGCTCAGTAGTCCAAACAGTAGTTGATTTACCCAATAAAATTCGGAATGGTTCTGATGAGAGTGGCAGTAGTTGAGTTCACTAGAGTGAGTTTTGATGGGATGTCAGTGTCGGAAGAGTCGCTGACAAATATTTTTGGTGTGCTCTGCAGAGGACATCATATTTCTACAGAAAGTTGAACACCGCTGAGCCTATCGCTCTAGAGGTTTCATTTGGATGGACCATGGATTGGTTTCTACTCTATTGTATAATCTTTTTCTTTCCAATTTTGTTAGCTGCATTCACATCTAGCAGGTGTAAGCCGCTATTGTACTAGAACAAAAAAAAAAAAAGAAGAAGCATTTTTGGGCTACCACGGACTTACAGCCAATGTGAAAGGATTATTATGAACTTAAAATTTGGATTTGTATGCAGCAATTCTATTATGTTGTCTAGCTGCATTTGCTATTATCGCTATTTGTCTCTGCGTGTATAGTATTGGAAGCAATGATAGAGGACACATTGGAATTTGATAGCCAAGATGGCTCTTGGAGGATGATACTGCATTTGCTTGAGATATCTCAAATAGGTTGGGCGGACCTCGCCCGACCACATATGTAAAATTTCCCTTCTTGTTTGCTTTTATAGTATATAATGGTTTAGAGATAAGTAGTAAAAGTATAAATATGTTATAATGGAAGGTATTTATTTATCAATTAGAATTAATACTGAATCTATTGGTAAATGTCAAATTTAATTGGTAAATAATGAATCTCTCGGTAAATAGAATTAATTTATTGGTAAATAGATCTAATTCAAGTTAAGAATTCTGGTCAGTTTAACCAGTTTAAATCTGTTTAATAAATAAATCATTTTGGATTGACCTGGTTACGAGTCGATTCATTTGAACCTGTTTATATGGCTGATTTGGTTGGGTTGAGCCTCTGAGTTAGTGGGTTGGGAGAGGTCATTGTTGCAGATTGGGGCAACCTAGGCATGGAATAAGATAGGTCAGGTTAGGGGAATTTCCAATCCTTTTCCCTTTTATTCTCTTCTCTTGTTCTTCCTTCTCTCAGCTCTCCCTTTTCATTTCAATTTCTAATGGCATGAAAACCTAGGCCTAGGCATGGCCTTTCCTCCCTTAGCCAACCTAAGTTTATCTTCTCATTCTCCCTCCATCCCTCTCTCTCTTTTCTTTTCCTCTTTTTCATTTGGATTTTGGATATTACATGAAATCCTAGTTTACTGCAGCCATCCGTATTTTAACAGCTCCTGAGCTGAGCTCAGCTGTGCCCTGTGGCCAATCCATGTCTAAATTACTTGTGAACAATTATACGCGAGTCTCCCTCAAATCTCCTGAACCGAGCCATCTCTCAAGCCACTCGAATTGACTTTGCGTTGGGGACACCTAACTGGGCTCAGAAAACTACGTGCTCCCTAGGGCTATCAATGGGCCGGGTCGGCCCGAAAGGCCATCTTTGAGAGCACCGGGCCGAGCTTCGGCGTGGAAATTTACAAACCTGGTCGTACGTTGGGGGGGTAGGCCTGCTTTTGTGTTACTTTGGGCTGGATCGTTAGGTTAGCTCTGTTCAGAACTCGAGCTAGACCAGGCCCATCCACAACTCTAATATGCTTTGAACAGTGGACGACACACAAAAGTGCAAGATCCATTGCCAACTAAGTAATGTCTTGTTGTCTCTCTTTTATGAAGATGCTACCCCTGCTCTTTGTCCAAATCCATTCAGCAGACTTGCTTAATGTAATCATTCCCCAACTCTAGACGATCGACATTTTGGTTTTAGGTCTATCATGAAGGCAAAGCCCGAGCGTTTTTTTGAGTCCCCTCATAGCATGAGAGGCACATAAGCCTTTGATAATCCAATACAAAATACTTCCCTTTATCATCTTTGTCATCATACTTCAAGCCCCTATAAGCAGAGGACCAGAATCCTTGACAGGATGCAGTGATAAATCTCAATCTTAGAAGGCATAAGTATGTCCCCATCGCCTTTCGCAGAAGAAGTAAAAGAGTCGCCAATCTTCTCCTGGGTTAAAATCTAGTGCATGTCCCGGCAGTGCTTGCACCATTTGAGAGTTAAATAGCGGAGTCAAGATCCATACAAAGGAGTTTGCACATATCACGCTCGACGTGTGGTTTAAACTTGCAGCTTCCATCTCCCATGCAAGGTTTTTCCTTGTGAAGTTCACAAGCAGATTAATGGGTAATGACCAAAAGCACTTTCATTAGAATCTATGGCCAGACTTTCATAAGAAGCATACCAATGATATGCCAATGATGTTCTCATCTTTAGAAGCATGGAGTCATCAGAGTTTATCACTAGCATTAGAATCCCCTACTAATTGTACATGATAATCCGAAGCGGATCCAAAGTAATCAGATCACCATGATGTTTCTTTGGTATTATTATATGAACATTAACTATAATTAACGTCGATCCTCTGGTATGGCATTTCAACTACCCAACAAGTTATAACGACACAAAAAAAAAGTTGTGTAATTTTTTTTTTACCTACTTTGATTTTCTCTAATTGCGGCCAAGAGATAAAGGTATCTATTATTTTTAAACAATTTTAAGAAAATTACAGAGTACAAGAAGTAATATAACGAAACAGCAAGGATAAAAAAGAACAATGAAACCTTACAAAGCTAATGAAAATGAATCGACGCTCCAGCACCCATTTTTAAAGCCACTGTAGCACCACTCTTCAATATGTCGAGCCATTGAGTATTTTCTCATATGTGTTAATACCTTCTTGCAATCCTCTTCACTTTTAGAGACAACATAAGCTTAGCTCATATGCGAGAACCCATACAGATATGCGTTTAGTCTCATATTGAATGCAATAGATAGATCCTGCATACTTATACAAACCAAAGAACTTAAATAATACTCTCCAACTAGCTTTTTGACATACGAGGAAGTGGATGAGTCACAGAGTTTAAAAAGGAACAAGAGAGGGAGTGGGTTATGGGATACTTTCCCTCTCCCATTCATGCTTGGGTATAGGTCAAAGGTGTAGGGCCTCACCCCCCAAGTCCTTGCACCTCAATATTTTCCCACTGGAAAACTTGCTTCCATCTCTCTCCTAATACATCAAACACTAGAGTATCAAGAGATCATAGTCCAATCTCATCAGGTAAGCTCAAGTCCAAGAGAAGCTCTATTCCATTTCCATGTAAACTTTTCTTAGTGATAGGCTTCGTAAGTATATTAGCTGAATTTTTGTTGGGACGAATAGAGACTTTATTGTCCTCTACAATATAAAAACTTATTAGGTGGAGCAGGACTATCGTGGATCTAGGATGAAATCACTCTATTTTACTCTTTCTTCTTTTTATGTGTAATAGCAGCACGAGCTAGAATGATTTCATATAAAGGGCACAACCAAAGCCCTTTGCCATGACAACTATGATACAAGGTCCCTCTCCAAAGCCCTCCTCTCAATCAACTACATATCAGCAAGGCCCCAGCAAGTCAACTAAAAATTGGGGTGGGATTAGAGGCATAGCCCACATTAAGTTTGGGTTGAAATTTAATAATACTTATGTACGTTCCTATAAAACTAAAATCTATATTGTCTTCTTATATTGTGAATACTAGTTTATTTTATTTTACTTTTTGATTATACTCACTAGTATATAATCCGCATAGTGCGCGAGGTGCAATTTTTTTCCAACTATTTTTGAATGCAATACAGAATAGATATAATAGAAAAGATAACAAAATAGAATAGAATATAACAAATATAAGAGCTTAATTTTTTATAAAAATAAAATTTTGATATTAATTTTATGATATACTCGCTATACAAAAGTTTTAATAGTATATCCATATCTATCAATATACAAAAATACTATACTACAATAAAATAATAAAATTATGATCCGACATGCAATAATAAGAAATAGAACAATATTGCATTTAGAAAATATTTAAATGCAATATATGGAGGTCAATAATGGTTGTACTTTTATTTTTAGGATTCATTTGGTTGGAATATATAAGATCATGAGGTAAATATATGATGATTCCTAAGCATCATTTATTTGAAAAAAATAGTTGTGGGGGAAAATAAATTTTACCATGTTTGGTTGGTAGAAAAATTATCCCAAAAAATAACATTGGAAAAAAGATTACTACATTTTGTTGAAAGTAATATTGTCTAGGAATATTGCCAAATTTTCAACAATACCATTGAATTAAAAGGGGCATTTGCTAAATCTTTTACATACATGTTCAATATTATTTTAGGCATAATTAATCATACTTGGTTTTTCTATGTTTTGAGTTGGGATTATTATGAGACTGACGATATTAAAAAGTGCATTTGTGGATTTCAATGAAAAAACAAAGGATATCTCCATTAAGCGATGACAATTTTAGGTTACCTCTACTCGTTAATCTAATATGGGAAAACAAATGCCACCCTCCTAATGGTATTTCTTTTACATTCTGTCACAATAAAATAGGGGTGAAACCCATCATTTATTTTACTATATATTGTATCATCTTTTCATACCAAATATGGTAATTTGATATAAGATTTAGTTTTTTCTATGCGAGATTACCCCAATCCAACGATCTTTTAAGATCATAAAAATACAGTAGAAATTAACAAAATCTTAAGTGTAATCTAATAACCCATGAGGATATGGGCAGGATATCATCGTCATATATTAAGAAGATATGGTTATTAATAATATCATTAATTTTTGTATTAATTTAATATTAATAAACTCTTTATTTAACACAATTTAATAAGCTAATAATTTTTTTATTAATAATATTATATCATTATATTATTATATTTTACTAAAGAACTGTATTAAATAAGAATTTTATTTATTATTCAAAATAAAAAATTCTATTTGTAATGCTATTTATATGGACATCCACATCGAGTAGGGAGCTATGCATAAACAAACGACTTTAATGGAATTCTTGCCAAAACTTTCAACAAACCGTATCCTTATGAGCTGTGGGTTGGACCGGAACAGAAAAAAACAAAAAAAGAAAAAGAAAAAGACACGAGGTAAGTTTACCGCGTCCGTCAATGCACCCGCGGCTTTCTGAAATTTTCTTTCGAGGCTTCCGGCGATCACGTCGTGAGCGCGCCCCATGCATGCCCCGGTCAAAATCCTCTCATCGTGGACCAATGGTTTATAGTCCTCAAAGCTCTTTATATAAGGAAAGTTTTTTTATTCCCTTGGCCATTCCATCTGTCGCCATGGCACCAAAATCTCCAAATACTTGCTCTGATCTCAAGTGGGATTCATTGTATTCCACCTTGCCCACAAACACCACCATCATTTCTTTTCCTCCTCCTCCTCCTCCTCCTCCTCCTCCTATATATACATAATTAAAGAGTTCATTCCTTACCCCTCCCACCACCAGGATGAGTTCAAGGAAAACCAGGTCCTTCTTTTTATGGCCGCTCGTGGCTTCCGCCTGCTTTCTTCTTTCTGTTGCCTTCTTTCCTAATAACCCTTACAAGGTCACCCCACAAAAAGATCTCGATCAAAGAGAAGACCCAAAACAAAAGCTTACTTCGCATAACTCTACCAAAGGTATGATCCTCGAGAAAACAAATGAGTCTTATTTATCTTTTCTGATTACTATCGAAATGGTTTATTTGATTAATATATATTTGAATATGCAGCCTTTTAGTTTGGATTGATGATGACTGGTTTTATTGTGCAGTTAAAATGGGTTGTGATTTTTCCAAAGGTAAATGGGTACCAGATTCTGGAGGACCTGCTTACACTAACGCTACGTGCCGGACCCTGATGGAGTCCAAGGACTGTCTGAAGTATGGGAAAGACACGGACTATCTGAATTGGAGGTGGAAGCCCAACGGCTGCGAGTTGCCAAGATTCGAGGCTAGGATGTTTCTTGACATTGTTAGAGGGAAGAGGATGGCCTTCGCCGGCGACTCGGTCGCCCGGAATCAGTTAGAATCGCTTCTGTGCTTACTCTCTGAGGTGACAACTGGAGTTCCTCTTCCTTTCACTTTTATTTAGATCACCATCTTATATTTTTTTTTCTCGAAGTTCAGTAGATTTTAATACTGGAATTTTTGAGCCTTTGACGTCGATAAAGATGCGTAAGATAAATGTAACATCTTGTTAAAAAATGATAAAAATGCTTATGATGACAGCCATTGCATATTCCTTGGAAACATTACCATAGAGAGGGCATGGCCAAATTAGTTATAATTAAACTAGGTCATCAGACATATATATAAATCAATGATTGATATATACCATGCTCCATAATTTAGGATATGTGCAATTCCTATTAAAAAAATCGAAATGTTACGAAGCGTTGTATCCCTGTGAATGAAATGATCATTTCATGCACAATTTTTCAATAACAAAAAGGGAAAATGTTTGGCAAATTCGTTTCTGTAAATAATCAAAAACTTGAATTTTGGTTTATATGCATTTAAATTATGTCAAGCTCCATAATATAGAGTAGATGGTCAATATGGATCGCTCATAAAGCATAACGAATTTAGTCGTGTCCTCGGAATATTAAAGCCATACTTTTATAATATTTTTATACAATAGTCCCAGCTGTTAACAAGAAAACAGCTAATTTACACAAAACAGATATCAGTTTTTATGTTAATATTAATAAACTATATTAACATTCTTTAATTAAACGGTATTGTAGAAATATATTAAATTAATTGATAATCATAAAAAGTACCATTAAAAGATGCCCTTAAGGTATCTGCTACTATTAATGACTCTATAAATACTGTCAAGATATAGGGTTACTAAATTTATTTAAAAAACAATAATTCCAAAAGAGGAATAGGTGCACTGCATCATCAGATACGAATAAAATGTGGAGATTATGGAAAATTTATTATGGTGGTCATATTACCAACAGAAAATTTATTATGGTTGTCAAGGTCTATTAGGGAAGGTGGAAGCCTGCTGTCTTTGTTCGACTTGGCACCTGGGAGAAAAGTTGACGCTTCTTATTTGGAATACTCACATGTAGAAGGTTGGAAAAAAAATAGCTCCCTCGATCCGGTGATCACGGGAAAAGAAAGCACGGGGAAGTTGAATTGATCACTATATGTGACTTCTTTTACTACTTCGTGATATTTGCTTCCTCACCAACTTTCACTTCATTGAACCTGGGGAAGAGATGCCTTCTGTTTTTTCATCCCATGGAAGTCCATGGTGGTTCAGCATTTCCTTTGAGTTATCTTTTCAATTGGTTTGGATCACCAGAGAGTTGCCTTTCTACATAGCACTCCATAGGAATCGAATTTTTCTTCTAGTCTCAGCAATTTTTGGATACTTTGAAGGAAAGAGTCTTTGGTTGAACACTTCAGTAGGGGAAAAATTGGATCATACAAATAAGTCCAGAAAATCTGAAATTGATTATAATATTCTATAGTTCAGGATACGAAACCAATCTCCTGTATCAAACTGACAATAGAAATTCAGAAGATTATTGCCCTTGCATTTTGTCTCTCTTGTATAGGACCTCCTTGGGAGAATGACTTCATTAGATCACATCATGCTAGATTTGCTTCCACAAATTGTTGCCAATGGTTTGGCTTTATGTTGGTTTATTATCTGCCTGACCATCATCGACAAGAACATTCAAAAGAATACGCGTACATGAATATGGTTAGCCTTCTGCCAATCAATTATTGGCGATATGGACCTTACCCAGGTGCTAGTTATATACTAGAAGTATATGAAAAAGAAAATGCTGCCCTCTAGAAGTACAAAAGCCGAAAATCTATAGTTGAAGAATAAGAAAATAATAAATCGAGAATAAATCAGTAAGGAACGATCGGTTAACACTTAGATTCAGATTTACGATACTATTTTGGTTCAAACCTCAAAAACCAACATATTTGAAGTGGCAGATTACTAAATAGAAAATCAAATTTTAGTTCTTTGTCCCAGGATACTATGAACCCTATGTAAGAACAAGCTGATTCTGATCAATTTAATGAAACTTTCTCAAAAAGCAGACAGACAAAATTGCTTCTCAGTAATCAACTTGGAAATTTATGGTGAATGCTGACCAGAAGTTACATTTTTTTTTCCAAAAAAAAATATTTGAGTTCTTTGAAGTTGATAGTGATCTGCTTGCTACTGGTCTCCATATTAGGAGGAAATCAATCTTTAATTTCTATCACTAAATCTACATTATATAAAGTAAACTTTGGCAATCTACTACATATATTCTCCACCACCAATCTTTCAAGATCAACAATCAAGCATTGTCATTGCTCTTTGCAAGCATTCAGTAAGATTTGCACTGTCAGCTTCTCGTCCGGTGTACCTTCTAGAAAGCCTCTCTCTCTGTGTGCGTGCGTGCGTGTGCATGCTTGCGTGTGTGAAATAATGTTGGAAATCCTTATTTCACCATGATTTTAGGTTGACCATTACTAAGGCCAATGAAGCTTGAATATTTAGTGACAGTCATAAAAAATATAGGGATTTTTAATGCAATCAGTAGAATAACTGCCCAGTTATGCTATTGTCTAGTGAAGAGGTGGACAAATAGTTCCTACGACCAACTATATTTATGACTTCCATAACTTTATTGAAATCATACCTCTTGTTAAACACAACTATTCACTAATAACGTAAATCGGGTCTTTCAATAATCTTGCTCCTCATCCTTCTTCCCCTTTTTGGACTAATATTGCCTTCCCATCTCGTAAAATATGCTCAATTTTCCAGCAAGTTTAGAAGCTATGTGAATTAAAAGTATAAAAAAGATGAAATTGTGGTCAGTGATGTAATTTTTTCCCTGCTCCCCCTACTGTAGTCCAGCTAGCATCTGCTTCTTTAACAATTTCGAATCAACATTTTTTCATATTCTATTTAATAAGAAGAATAATGTTTGTAAATCATTTTAACTACATCAAAATTAGATGCAGATGAAAACTCAGAGTATCATAAGAGTATCATAATATCCTACAGAGGAGTGCTAACATTCCAAGACACTTCTTTTTTCATAATGTAAATTTTGAATCTAATATACAATAAATGCATCCCCTTTAGGCAAAACAAAAACCAATTATGTGAAATATGGTTTGTAGAATCTCTTTCCTTTAATTCTTGTTGTTTAAATAGATAATCAAAGAATTCAATTTATTCAATGACCAAGAATAGCAACAAAATGCAAGTTGAATAGGACAAATAACTGAATCGATCAGCTCACTTGGAATGCCCTTAAATTCCACTAATAAAGAAACTAGAGCAAATGCACTATATCCAATCATAGTCCATATATTACATAACTAATGATAATTCTTGAATCGATTTACAGGTGGAGACTCCATTAGATGTGGACAAGGATGCTGAAGACAAATTCCGGACTTGGTACTTCAAATCTTATGACTTCACCATCATGAAGCTGTGGACCAGATTTTTAGTAGAAGAAACAGAGAGAATGATCAATGGATCAGCCTCTGGGGTGTTTGATTTGCACTTAGACAGGATCAACACCAAATGGACCGAGAAACTTCCTTTGATCAACTATCTTGTCATCTCTGATAGTCATTGGTTCTTCAGGAAAAATTATCTCTATGAGGGAGGCAAGCTTATTGGTTGTACGTTCTGCTCAGAGGCAAATCTTACAGATCTAGGAATCAACTATGCTGTGCAGAGGGCCTTCAGAACAGCACTCAAATATCTAAGTAAATGTGAAAAATGTGAGGGGCTACTCACCTTCTTACGTACTTTTACACCAGCACATTTCGAGAATGGGACTTGGAATTCTGGAGGGGATTGCAAAAGGATTAGACCAGCGAATGAAGGGGATGTGAGCTTCAGTGGGACCGATTGGGAACTTAGGAACGCTCAAGTGGAGGAGGTGAAGAAATTGCAAGTAGAAAAGCCAAAAGGAGCAAAACATTTCATGCTTTTGGATGTGACTAGGGCTATGACGATGCGGCCTGATGCACACCCTGGGTCACATTGGAACAATAAATGGATGGGAGGCTCCAATGACTGTTTGCATTGGTGCCTTCCAGGGCCAATCGACATGTGGAATGAACTGTTGTTTGCACTGTTGAAGGAAGACACACCTTAGCAATCATCAAGTGGCTGAACTTCTACAATGATAATGATACTCATATTTTTTAGTGCCCCGACATTTGGCCCAAATTTGAAACTAAATTAGAGAACCTCATATGTGCTGCCCTCCAGTCCATCTGGGCTGAAATAGGCTAAAATTTTGCATGACAGGTGCTACAAAGTTAACAAGGAGCACAAAGGTATGAAGAGTTTTTTTTTTCCTTCACAAAAAATGGCAAGACAGAGATATGATGATTCTCAGAATAATATTGCTAGTTTCATATGCATGTCAGAAAAAGAACTAGCAATAAAAACCATTTAGTCAGTATCACTTACAAATGAGAACTTTTGCACAACACATACTGAAGCCTCCATAATTTAGAGGAAGCACTTTATCCTGGGGGGTTAAAAGCTTGCTACTAGTAATATCTTGCTTTGTCCTTCAGAAAGGTCAAGAATGCAGACCTCCTTTCTTGTCATTAGTTTGATGTAGAAGGAATTTTGATTAGCAGATGTAACAAGACTGCTTCCATAAAAGACACCTACTAAGATGTAGTTTTGTGTTTCCACTGGAAATTTTCGATGCTATAGCAAATACTACCTGCCAATTATGCTTGATTAGTGACTTAAAAGCCAAATACATATCTCAGTTATTAATGTAAAAAAGAGAAATCAAATTTAGAATGTTGCATTAAATTAGTGAATTACCTAACTAGACAAATAATCCACCTTTCCCATTTACTTGCTAATTCAGAATTGCAGCTGGAAATAATTGAAAACCAGACTCATATATTTATAATCAAATAGTAAACTTTATCTCTACACTCAAAACAATCAAAAATGTTAAAAATATATCTAACCATTTATTTGAAAAATATCAGATGTTTCTCAACTATGTGCTGAGGTCTGAGGTTTCTTAGTATATAAAAGTCAAGGTATACTTTCTAAATTAGTTTTCCAGAATTCTATTTGTTTATTAACTGGTGTACTAAAAATTCACAAGCATAAGGAATATCAGACAAGAAATCCTTACTCCCCATACACCATATATTTTGACAAGAGGTGCCTATTGAGTTGATATTGGATTCACAGCTGATTAGCTATTCATATTGGGATCCATCAAAATATTGCATTCCGCATCAATTTTCAGATGGAAATCTCATTCTTTGCGAAGATAGTGTAAATTCTTAACACAAATATAGCAAAAATCCTTGGACAGAATCAAGATGGGACTAATACAGGGCCATATCAAAGCTCTGGGTATGATCGTTATTCACTTGTTACACATATGATGAATTTCCAGATGAAACCTGCTAGGTTTCTTGAACCAATTTAGTTTTTCCAGCATAAAGAAATTTGTTAATGATTTGATTTTTCTTTCCTGACTTTCCAGATTTTTCATTCTTCTTTTTAAACCTTATGGGGAATTTTGTTGGTTCCATCTGAAAGTTTATCTTAAAAAAATTTATTAACATATCCAATTCCTATGAAAACCCGATCTTATTTAAAATCCTTTCCAGTATATCCAAATGGATATTTTGCTCTTACCATAAGAAAAAAAAATATTTTGTCTACATGTTCTTCTTTATGTTACTCCAAAGGTACTTGAGAACAACTTGCTAGGAATTCAGTGCCTGCTGCTGAAAATGTCCTGCTTCCAACAACTAACAATTGAAGTGGGACTTGTCTAATACCTCATCACACTATACTTCCCTTTGTTGAGCCTTATATAGCTTCACATACTCTTGGACTATGCAGATAACTTGTACATTGAGGCATTATTTGGATGACGGAAGCCACTTTCCACAGATAACATCTGACTGGTTGCAGCTTATGCCCAGAGGTGAGGAAAGGGAGGAGATAAGGGTAACCGTTGATTTCCAATCCTGATTTTTTGTAAGGATACTGAAAATCACCTTGGAACTGAATTTTGTTGTTCCAGAAAATGAGGAAATTTACATGAGATGGCTTGATCCATTTTTGCTTCCTTTTTTCCTTTGCCTCTATACAGGGAAATACCACCAATCCAGAGTTTTCAGAGGATAGCAACTTCTATCATCCAAATAAGCTCAAAATGCCCAAATGCCTGTCTTTCAGCATAGCGGCTGGTGTATGGGTGCCTTAACAAATTAAAAAGATCAAGCACACACTTTGACAGCTTAAAACTCTTCTTAACCTCCCCCACCTTTATAGGTATTTTGCAGCTGTAGAGAAGCAATCAGGCTTTGCAATAATGCATCCAAATGCAGGACTGGCATGGGGTTTGGGTTTTTGAAACCCATCCACGTAGGGAGAGAAGAAGAAAGAGAAAAAAAAAAGAAAGGAAGGAAATACGAAGAAAAAGGAAAAAAAGTGAAAGGAGAAAAGAAGAAGAAAAGGAACAAAAGAAAGGAATGGAGAAGAAAACGTAAAAGGAAAGAAAGGAAGGAGAAGAAAAAGAAAGAAGAAGAAAAAGGAAAAAAGAAAGAAAGGAAGGGATAAGAAAAAAAAAAGAAGAAAAGGAAAGAAAGGATTGAAAAAAAGAAGAAAAAAATAAAAAAAAGAAAAAAAGAAAGAAAGGAAAGGAAAGAAGAAAGGGCGAGAGGTGGAGGATATCTACCGGAATGTTTGATCAGGACTACCGTCGGGATGGGGCGGAACAGCAGAGCATCCTATTCCACGGAGAAACTAGGGCACCACTATTTCATAGGATTTAAAATCTTGATCAAAACTAATGGAACCCCGGTGACTAAATTTTGCTGAAACTCAATAGCAGAGAATTTTTTTGGTTCAGACTAAGCTGAAACTAGTCCATTTCAGCCAAAACTTCTACCCTCAGTGCCAAGTGGCAGCTATGGTCACGGTACATTCTGAAGGTCATTAAAACTGCAAGAATGACACTTTTTCAACATTTCTTCGGTTTCTAAAGTCATCCTTCCAATTTACAAAATGCACATTCCTATCTAAGCAATTGCCACAAAATGTCTTAATTATGTATCAAACCCGTATGCATTGGTTGTGCTCCTTTTGCTGAAAGCAGTCATATCTTAAGTGATATCCTGATACAAGCAATATGTGCCACATGATAAAAAAACTCCAGCATCTCAGGTGAGCTAAAACTCATCAAATCAACACATGCTCGACCAATTACCCAATTACCCTTTTCAATTCAGTGAAAACCAAAAGCTAACTTACCTATCCTACTCCTACATGAAAAATTTGAAACCAAAACAAAGAATAGAATTTATTACACAGTTATTAACATGAGGACAAAACATGTACATCATCATTTCTGCAATCCGAATACACTAGTCATTGGTTTATATCACATTGCCTTATGAAATCCAGAAGGAAACATGAGGACAAGTCATTGATAGAGCTAGCAACTCCTCTGCAGCTCAGGGCATTTCACATTGCTCAGTTTAGCAATCACACATTCCTACATCTATTTGTGGGCCAAGCATCAATTTAGTCATACCCCAGATGATGTATATAAGCGTTGCATGCTGTAGATGATATAATACATTCTAAAATTCTGAATGTGCTTCTATGCTTTCATGTAGATTAATAGGAGATCTGCTATCCAGATCCGAAAAAGATAGAGTAAAAAGATGGAGGATTTCTGACTTTCTGCCCAACCTACTTAGGTACAGCCAACAGCTATTGATTCATGAAAATAGCCGAAATACAATTCTAGATCTGTTTTGCACTTCATACTTCTTCTGACAACGTAATCTCATCAGGAAAATCCTCAAAAAGGTAAAGACCCCTAAAATATGACTTAACTAGGATAACTAATGCAAATGATAACTTAAGCAATAATGACAAAGATACCCATCATATACCTTCCAAGGATTATAAAATAATCTAAGTTGACTTTTTCAAACATACAAAAATTAAAATAAGATGTCAAAACCCTTTAGAAGAAAAGATAATGATCACAGCCTCCTATAATAATGATTATTAAATTGGATACGAGGAAAGTCAAAGATTATCATACAGCAATATTAAACTTGATTCAACATAGAGTTCCACATTTCAACTACTCAATCAGACCTCAGCTTTGCATTTAAATCATTGAGACCAGATAGTTCTTCCAATGGATTTTATCTTTCCTTCCGAGACTGCCTTTCCAACTTTGAACTTAAGGACGCCTTTTATAAGGTCAACACATCTTTCAAAGCTGTTACTAGAAGTCCTAAACACACGTACCTGACATTCTTTGAGAGTTGAGATATTAGTCCATTCTTTTGTGCACTTCTCAAGGTAACGAGATGAAGAATGTCATCTTTCCAATTCTTCAACTGTTTAAAGATGGAATTGCTTGCTGCAAGAGATTGCTGCTCTAATACAAAACTGGCGTTTGATGTGATGCAACTTGTCTGTTCTTACTACGTTATTTTACAGTGGAGGGTTTTAAAATTTCCACAATGATATAGGATTTAATGCAAAGAACTAGAGCGGAAAATTGTGGATTCTCACCATATTCTGAACTTATTGGACAGAACTAATTGTGCAACAGCTTGTTGCTCCAAGAAACTCATACAACTAAGAGTCAAACAGCATACAGACTGCTAATCATGACAGCCATTTAAATACAACCTAACTCAAATGCCTTCATGTATCTCAAACAGTTTAGATCATATAAAAGCTACAAACATGCCTATAATAAGTTTATGAACCAAGGGATAACTAAGAACCATAACCTATGCAAAAATGTCACATAAACAAGTTTCTTTAACCTTTGATGTCTGCCTAAAAATCAATCAAAAAATAAACTTGAAAGAGAAGAAAATTTATGATATAGGAATTTATACAGCAAAGTTTTCTGCTGTTCTGGTCTCATATCTCCCAGCACAAATAGCTGGCATCTGTGTCTGTATGCTTTTTGTTTCATATCTGGCACCTAAACATGAACATCGGTACCTCTTTCTTCGCCAAGTCTTCTCTCCTTGTTTTTACTTCGCCCTTTTGCTGAAACTTTCTACTTTGCATATCATTGATCTCTGCAACTCATCAAGAAGCATGGCCTTTTAGAAAACATATGTTTTAATGCTCATTCAGATCGGTGAACACCATCACAAATCTTTTCCACTTTGTCTTTGTAACAACCCAGGATCTCACCCAAAATAGCCAGCCGGAAGTTATTATTTGGGTTCCTTGATCCTGTATAAGTACCCAAGATCTACCCAGCAAATAACCGATATGGGACTAAACACACGCCCGCACAAGTCCTCACATACTCCCTTCGTTCAAGCCTTGATGTCCTCATCAGGCTAAGGGTTCAAATCCATTCAAATCTAATCACAAGCACCACGATCAGTCCGTGGTCAGCCCCAATGGATCCGTGCTGCAGTGTCCCCTAGTCCACATAGATTATGGGCCGGGTCCACTCTGATACCATTTGTAACAACCCAGGACCTCACCCAAAATAGCTAGCCGGAAGTTATTATTTGGGTTCCTTGATCCTGTATAAGTACCCAAGATCTACCCAGCAAATAACCGATATGGGACTAAACACACACCCGCACGAGTCCTCACAGTCTTGTTGGATTGTAGTTTTTGTTTAAGTTTAGGAGCTTTAATCTAGACCATAGACTGTAATGCCAGTTGATGATTCTAAGGGCCCTGCAAATTTTCTATATAAGAAAATTAGTTTGTCAAAGATTTTGAAGAAGGTTTTACTTCAGCGCCTAGTAAGACTGTCTAACAAAGCAATTTCTTGCTCTAGGCTCATTGAGAAATAATATATTTCATAATCAAAAAATTTTAATGTGATAACCATGCATGACATTTAACACATTCTTCTCGCCATCACTCAATATCTAGCCAAATCAAGTGACTAAACTACAAGAGCCGGAAAAGTGCAAGAAGCACCTTTACAAGTACCATTCAGGTTATAGCCAATGCACCTACACAGAATTTCTGCTGCTAGAAAATTCAAATGTGAGACTGATCATGGAAGCATTTTTGTATCCTGAATATCCTTATCTCCTTCCTTTTTTAGATGTGCCAGAAAAGCTCCCACTTTGCCACATTCTCATCATCCTTGTTTGAATCCCTTTTACAAGAAATTTCTTAGATTACGCACACTCCCCAGATTAGTTTAAAACTTACAGAACAGAACACCTGATAAGTATTGGATCATTGAGTGTAACTGAAGTTGTCCTTTAGGAGATTAACACCCAATTTCCCACCATTCAAATCTCTAACAATTAGGTACTCCTTGAAACATTGTAAAGAATTGCTGTCTGTAACCAACTTGCAATAAAGCAGATTCTTGCCAATTTCATTTTGCCCAAGGGCATTAACATGAAACACCTTAATTTGCTCTCGCATTCTCTTTGCTCTGGTATGATGTTAAAACTACTAAAAACATCAAACAGCAGCAGTACAAGGTGTCACCGCATCAGTCTACTGCTAACAACCAAATAACTAGAACAGATCAACTTTTGGAGAAACAGCCCAGCATTAAAAAGTTCACTAGCAGTATCCAAACACCCTCCCCTCCCTTTTCCCTAAACTTACAAATATCCAAACATGATAAGCATAGCCTAAAAATAAATCAATTCCTTGACTTTATATTCAATGTACTTGTAACTCTATTTTCTTTCCACAACAATTTTATGTCTTTGAGGATACTGTTATCACATAATCCTATCCCATAGCATCTAAGCAATTCAAAGACTAAAACGAGGGGCATTGGTATCATCTTCACTACATAACAACCCTGGTTCAACACCTACAATGTTTTTAATCTTTTATCTCAACTAAGGACCTTGGCCGTGATGACCTCCATTTACATATGTTCATTTTATCCGCTGACTGATTTCCAAAACTTGGCCTAGCTATGTTTGCATTAACGTGTATAAAGATCAGAGTGTCACATGGGATCTCCTAACTTTACGAGTGCAAAGAGTCTTGTCACTTACAATGAAGGACAATTATTAGACTAGAATTGACACTTTCAGTGCAAAAATACGCAATTCGTCAATAGACTAGCAAATTATGAACAATGGTTTGACCTGAAGAATCAACACATGGAGCTAGCAAATGATAGAGGACCAGAAAAGATGCTCTCATGGGCATTTAAAAGGTGTATGTATATGGTATATAGAATAACAAGGATACGTTTGTTGAGCTAGTGACAGATGCTAAAAGTAGTCGTGCCAACATAAAGTGCATTTTTAGTCACATGGGCATATGTGAATGGTCAGCACAAGCCTAGAACTTTTAATATTGATTATATATGAATTTGAGTTTATTCAAAAAGATGCATCATGATTTATTGGCAATTTAGGAGACACGGATAAGCTTAAATGCTAAATTGGAATGATGGAAGAAAATACCTAGAGGACAAGGACTTGGTCAATAGTAAAATGTAAGACATTGTCTGAAATACAATTCCCATGAAAATTGAAGTTGAACATGAGGGCCTAGTCAAAATTAGTGACCAAAAGATACCATATCATAAACTTGGATTCAAAAATGGAGATATGCTTTAGGGGTAATACCTAAGAACAAACAAAAAGTTGTCAATACTGAGAAAAACACCATGTCCTTGTTAATAAAGAACATAAAAAATCGAAGTCCTAAATTTCAGAATGCAAGTGCAAAACAAAGATATGTGCTAGTTTATCAGCCTCCACGATCATTGAAAACATCCCAACCAAAGATTTTCCATAGCCATTCAGTAAATGAACTGCTCATACAAAAAGGCGAAGAATAAAAAAAAAAATATCCAAGCATTAGAAGGAAAGGTACCTTGAGCAACTATCATCAAGATGAGATTTTGACACTACCAATACTAGTGCAAACGCATTCATATTATACTTCTATAAGAAGAAAATCCAATAAACTTCGGGAAGTCTCGCTTCAAAACCACTCAACTTTGTGCAACAACATAAAGATAAGATTTTGACACCACAACGCAATCAAACAATCCACATGGAACAAACATTTCAAGAAGAGGGGAAAAAAAAAAATCTAAATCTGATGGTCTACCTAGGCATCAGGGGCGCTTCCGAGAGGGAAGAAGAAGATCTCCCGGACAGGCGAGAATTCCACGAGGCCGATATCCATGGCGTAGCCAGAAACGGGGAGCTTGAGGTCGCGGAGGATGCAGAAGGCCTCAGCCATCCGGCTTCTGGGGACGTCCTGGGCCACGGAGCAGTGGGGGACCCAAGCATCGGGCCGGAACTCCTCGGGCAACTCCACCCCTTCCTTCTTGAGGGCGTCGCAAAGCTGGGAGTGGACGTGGAGGAGGGCAGATGAGGGGGTGGGAGCGAGGAAGAGGACTCCGCCGCCGCCGCTGCCCGCGGCGTCGGAGGAGGAAGACGAAGGGAAGGCACCGACGGAGGAGAGGGATAGAGGGAGGGGGTCGAGGCGGGAGGCGAGGGAGCGCAGGGCAGAATGGATCTTGAGGGGGTCGAGAGAGGGGGAGGAGAGGAGAGTGAGGTGGGGCCGGGCGGCCATCTCGATAAGCTGGGTGCTGATCTGCCGCCGGGCCAGCACGTTCCACGCCTTAAGCACCTGGTTCTCCAGCGCCGGATCGAAATACAGCTCCACCGCGTACCCCAGCTGCGCCGCCGTCTCCAGCGGCGTTGCACCCTGCAACATCCCTCCTCCGTCTACTCACCGGCAGCGTTGCACCTATTTTAATTCAATAAAGGACGTATCTTGGGCTTAGAAAAGAGTCAAAAGACTCGGAGAAAGAGAGAGAGAGAGGAACAGACGGAGATCAGAGAGTAGAGAAGGGAGAGAAGGAGTGAAGAGAGGAGATGCGGAGGTAGGAGAACGGATCGGGTTGGGGGGAGGGGCGTACGGAATCGCTGAGACGGCGGTCGGGATTCCGTTTGCATTGGGCAGACGCGTTGCAGAATTGGCGTTGTGGATAAAAAGAGCCGTTTGACCTTCGGTCGGCTGTGATGCGCCCCAGGTGTAACCTGTTGTCGAGCCGGATCTTGACCTAGATTTTGTCATAGCCCAATAAGATTTTTGATGGTAGTCCAGTAGGCGGAACCAGGTGAGGATTTAGGCCAAGGCCTAGGTCCCGGTTAGCCCGCTGACCTGGGATTAGGTCCAGGTGGAGGAAGAGGCGTACTACAACAGTACAACCCCTCTCCGTTTCTTAAAAAAAAAAAAGAGAGGCGACACCACAGGACGGGCTCACAAACCTTGTGAATTGTTCACCCTACGTAAAATTAGTTCTGAAATTGAAAAAATAAAGAAAAAGATCCGTGGTATCTCCGAGAGCAAAGCCAATGCACAAAGTTGGTCTAACGGCGGATGAAGTATTTAGAGGTCTAACGACGCACACTTGGTCTCACAGCACTTGGGATATAGCTTCAGGTAGCATGGAAGGAGATCTCTTATGTTAAGAGGGAGTTGGCCGCAGAGTATGTGCACCTTGAGGGTGACTCATCGATCGTGATTGATTGGATTCGGGGAGTGGATAGGTATGGTAATGACCATCCTCTCATTCGAGAGTGTTGCAGATTAGTCCAGGAGTTCAGGGAGGTTCAGATATCACATGTGTTCAGAGAGGCGAACAGTGTTGCAGATTAGGTCGCCTTTCTTGTCGCCCGACACTCCATGCAATAGTTGGCTTCAAGATCTGTACCAGCAGATGACTTGACAATTTGGTGTGCTTTGAGAGCCGTGTGAAGCAAGATTCGATGGGCGACGTTTAGGAAAGAAGATCAATCATTATTCTTTTGCCCAAAAGATACAACACAAACTCGGTATATGATGGCTGTACAACCCTCACGGTATTCACTCCGATCTCAAGGAAAAATCTTCCCTGTGGCACCTTGTTTAAGCGGCCACAGAACAAAAAAAGCGCTTCCCGACTTTGATCAGCGGAGTAAAGAGCCCGAAGCAGTAGCCCACAAGCAACGCACAAGCAGCAAGAAACGATAAACCAAGTGCAACATTATGCCGGCGAAAGATCTTCTCCGGGCCTTCTGTGAAGACCCGAATTGGGCCCATCCTAGGGCCCAATGAACTGAAGTCGGCAAGGAGTGCCGACTTCAGTTGAGTCATCGTGGTCTCCCCACGATGACCACGCCGGCCGAACGGCCGGCGAATCCCCCGCAAGCCCCCCTCTTCCCTCTTCCCCTCTTCCCTCTCCCTCTCTTTCTCTTCTCTGAGAGCCCCATTCCTTCCTCTTCTTTTTCCCCTCTTTTGAGAAGATCGCCGGAGCCCCGTCGCCGCCGGAGCCGCCATCACCGCCGGGAACCCACTCGTCGACGACCGGAGGTGAGGAAAACAACCTATATATTTGTTTTATGGATTTAAGGGGAGAGAAAAGATGGGGAGCCATTCGGTTTTACCTTCCCCTGTTTCGGGGAAGATTTGGTGAATTTCGGCCGGCCGATGGTGGCCGGCCGGGGTCAATCCGGCCGAAATGAGTTCGGCCGGAGGTGGGCGAACGGGGGGCCGGGCTTCCCAGCCCCGGTCCCTCTCTTTCCTTCCTTTCTTCCTCTCCTTCTTCTCTCCTTCTTCTCGTCCGGCGCCGCTTGTGACAGCGGCGTGGCCGACGGCGGCTGGCCGAGCGCCGCCGCCGAGGGCCACGGTCGACCGCCGAGGGCCGACCGGAACCACCAGCCGCCCTCCTCCCTTCTCCTCCTTCTTCTTCTTCTTCTTCTTCTTCTTCTTCTTCTTCTTCTCTTCCTTCTTTCTTCTTCTCTTCTTCTTCTTATTCTTTATTCTTCCTGGGTTTTCCTTGCTTTGAAGTCCGTGCCTCATTTGTGAACCAGATCTTAAACCGGGTTTAAATTGTGAACCGGTTCCACCTATTTCATGAATGGGTTTTGTTATGGTCTGATCAGACCTGGTTTGGGTTGGGCTAGGAACCTGTTTTTGGGCTGAGTTGGGCCTGATTGGATCTGTGGGCTGGTTTGGGTTGGGCCCAAAATCTGATCTGGACCTGTTACCCGGTTTGGTTCAATTGGGCCTAATCTATTTTGGGCCACAATTGACTTGGGTTTAAAGGATTCTGATTTTAGGGTATATGTTTGATCTTAGGGGCCCATTCTTGGATTTATGAACTTAGGAGTTTAAGGGGTTGAAATTAGTTTAAATTATGTTTCTTAATTAATTAAATAATTAATATTTATGTTTAATCAGGAGTTCGTGATATCTGTCGCAGGGATTTTTAAGCGAACCCAGGTAGGTGACCTATTGCTTTAAAGTAGAATTTTAACATGTACATTGCATATGTTGATGTTATTATTTATTATTGGCATTATATGTTAGAATTAGAATTAAGCATTTAATTTCATAAACTATTAAATTATTATGGGCATTATGTGTTAGAATTAGAAATTAATATTTAATTTCATAAACTGTTATGTACTGTACTATTGGGAGTTTGTTCATGACTTGAGTTGGAAAGTTGATTTGTTGATTTTTAAAATCCGCGTGACTATAGTCTAGGCCCCGCCAATAGGATGATACGTTGGCCCTGTCGACTTGTACTGAGGAACTAGTTCTGACACTGCGACCACCGGTGATAGAATAGTGGCGGCACAAGGGGTGCATTTTGCTCTTCGAAGCGGCTCAGTGGAGCGTGAGTTTGGCACCAGGGGGTGCGGCACAGTGGTGCGTTGGCTCAGTGGAGCGGCTCTTCGGAGAGTTGTATTGGCACTTCGGTGTAACCATGCCACTGGGTGATGTGGCCGTAGTCATGCGGTTGAGTTATTTTGAGTCTCGGATCGGGTTTACGGATTGTTGTGTGAATTTTTGGATTCATGAGTTTTAGCTGCTTTTTATATGCATCATGACATGTTATATGATGACTTTATTGCATGATGTTGCCTACTGAGCTGTTAGCTCACTCCTACCATTTACATTTTTGCAGGTGATGATATATGATTATGGGGATTACGGGATAGAGTGATCATGATGTAATTAACTAGTAGATATGGACTTTCTTTTGACTTATGTATATATGGACATTTGATATGAAAACTGGAATTTATCTTTAATTAGTTATTGATGGTTGATCTGATTTATCTGCCTTGCGTGCCTGCGGGGTCCGCCCTGCAGGTGCGCGGCGTCTGCTCGTGGCCCGGGCCCCGGGTTCGGGGCGTGACAGATTTATTGGTATCAGAGCATAGGTTAAAGATCACTAGGGACATTAAAACAGAATCATAATAAATATAATAATAAATAATAATAATTAAAAAAATAAAAAAAAACTTAGGAATATAGGGACACATGTGAAGAAATGAGAGTGGGGTAGAAAATCTTATGGGTGGGTGGATCTAACACTAATGATGTGTTATTCAAAAAAAAAAAAAAACTTAGGAATATAGGGACACATGTGAAGAAATGAGAGTGGGGTAGAAAATCTTATGGGTGGGTGGATCCAACACTAATGATGTGTTATTCAAAAAAAAAAAAGAATATAGGGACACATGTGAAGAAATGATAGTGGGGTAGAAAATTTTACAGTGGATGGATCTAACCCTGATGTTGTGTTGTTTGTGTATGTATCAGCATGCCGCCCCGCCGTGCACGTGTGGCACCTCGCCGCCTGATCGAGACTATCGAGAGTGATCCAGCCACTTCTCATCCGACTGAGAGAGTCCAGGAGGACGAGACTGATCAGACAGTACTGGATGGACCAGATCATGGCCAGGAGAGCAGGATGGGAGGACCGACCCAGGTGATGGAGCTGATCAGAGAGGTTGTTGGGTTAGTTAGGCAGCAGAGGGGACCACAGCAGCTATTTCCCTCTGCTAGTTCTTCAGATCAGGGGAGGAGTATAGCAGAGTTCAGGAAGTTGGCTCCTCCGGCCTTCAAGGGAACTATCGATCCCCAAGAGGCCGAATGTTGGATAGATGAGATGGAGAAGGCCTTCAGGGCCATGGGTTGTACTGAGGAGGAGAAGATCAGATTTGCCACCTATATGCTTCAGGACCGGGCTCATCATTGGTGGGAGTCTGTAGAGAGGACCATGACGCGGGATGCATGATCTGTGACCTGGCCGGGATTCTGCGTGGCCTTTTACTCAAAGTATTTTCCTTCCAGTCGTATTAGGGAGCTGGAGAGGGAGTTTCTGAGCCTCTCTCAGGGGAGTATGACTGTGGAGGACTATGAGGCTGAGTTTGATCGATTGTCCCGTTTTGCACCATCTCTTGTCCAAGACCCTAAATCTAGGATGAGTAGATTTGAGGAAGGACTGAGGCCTCGCCTGCGTCAGGGTTTAGCTGCTGTTCACTCGACTGATTATGATGACCTAGTTGTTAGATGTATGCCCTAGAAGCCAATCTGGTAGACACATTATTTATTCTGGGACATAAATTTGTACTTGACTTTATTATTATTGAATAATAAATGGGCATCTTTTCATTCATATTGTTTATGTGTCTATGAATCGTCCAAGAAATTAATAAGATGATGATACATATTCTCAAGAGTTGAGAATTTGAGCCATGTATCATTGGTGATTAATTTCTAAATGCTCCTGATCAATGGATCATCACGAGGACGGTGATCGATCTGATCAGTGCACAGATCACTTTTCTTCTGGATGGACGAGACTCGAGTCCACAGTGTAGGGACACTGAAGTGATAGTGCAGGTGCTTGTTAGAGAACAAGGGTACTGAGCGTGACCAAGACAAGAAGTCACTTGGATGTCTATCCACTCGTCAGTGACTTGCTTGATGTTGCAGTAGTATGACTGGTCCTTTGACCTGCGGTGCTTTGGCTACTCACAGTGAGGTTATTGTAGTTTGACTACACGTATACATGGTCTCTAGCCATATGGGTCCTTGTAGTGTAGATTGGCTGCAGTAAGTTCACTGTAGGAGTAGGGTATGCACTTACATGGAATCTATCGACCTTGATAAAAGAGGAGTCATCCTATGTGATTTGTTAGACTGAGTTCAAAGACCTTGGCCAGGGCAGAAATATAAAATGGAGAAAGAGTTTTTCACTATCGAACTCAAGTCAAATAAATCTAGACATATGACAGACGACGGGATTTGACGAGTTTTCCATGACCTCCGATCTGTAGGGATCCACGATAGAAGGACTGTATCATACGATAACTGCACCTAGAGGTTCATCATTCTATTCTGCTGGGTGGCCACTACATACTGCTAGGTGTCACTGGTGGATGGTGAGACTCACAGGGATCATCTCGATGGTCGATAATCCCTGGTGAGTTGAGTTGAAATTGTTTCAACCCATTGAAAGGAGTTTTCAATGATATTGTGATAGAGATCATAATATATCTCACTACCAGTCAGAATGGAACCTATGGGGTCACACACATTAGAGGTATTGACCGATCCAATGGTTGAATGTGATTAGGAATCACAAATAATCAATTAGATTGATAAATAAAAACCCGCTAAGAGTTAGTGGCTAGAAGAAGGAATAATTGCAATCGGATTGTAATTTAATTTAATTAATTGGATTTAATTAATTGGACTTGATCATGAGTCCTACTTGGAGTGGGAATCATGGAGTCCTAATTGGATTAGGATTTCAAATTAAATTAGAGTCCTACTTGGAATAGGATTTCTAATGTCCTAATTGTCTTAGGGCTAAAATTTGAACAATTCCTGATTAGATTAGGATTTTCTTAAGTCCTAATTAATTTTAAATTTAATCTAATTAATTTTATGACTCCTAATTGGATTAGGATTGAAGAGTTCAATAGAGTCATGGTTCAATTAAGTCCTAATTAGATTAGGATTGGGAGGAAATTGAAATAGGTCCATACAAGTCCTATTTTGACTAGGATTGGACTCATGCACTAGACCCAAATTAAATCACCCATTAATTTGATTAAGTGGCAGATTTAAATGGATAAGAGGGAGGGGAATATGTCCCTCTTTTTGAGCCATGCGTGGGAGAAAAAGGAGGGGCGCATGCCCCTCCTAGGTGGCATGAAATAGAGATAAGGATGAGCTCCTAAAAAATAGGAGCTCATCTTTATCCCTTTGCAATTAAAAAGGGAGCATGGAATTTCGGCCAAAAAGAAGGTTTTTCTCCTCATTCGAGCCGTGAGCACCCTCCTCCATCTTCCTCCTTTGAGCCACAATCAAGAGAAGAAAAAGAAAAGCTTGGGACGCCCTCTTCCTTCTTCATCTTGGTTCCAAAAAGGAAGAAAAAGAGAAAGGCTGCGGGTCTTGTTTTCTTCTTCCTAAATCCGTCCTTCTTCTTCTTCCTCTCAAGCCAATCAAAGGTTGATTCAAAGGAGAGGACTTCAGCCATCCATAGCCATCTCTGCAAGGGAGCTAGCACCCCGGTGAGATCCAAAGGCTTCGATCGAGTCAGTACTTCGTGTGGATACCTGTAGAGGCCGGACGCGTGTGCGGCTTCCACTGAGCCTTGATCAAATACCACGTAAATCAGATTTGCGGAGACCATCTACCCGCACAAGGTGAAGATCTGATCTTCTTAATGATTTTAAAATGGTTTAAAATAATTTAATTCTAATCTATCTACAAACGAAAGGTTTTAAAACACGTTCATGCGATGAACGGATCCCGCATATGTTTTTCCGCTGCAATCTGAAAATTATTTCGAAATTTTCATGGCATATGTGGGATGCTAACAGTGGTATCAGAGCAAAGGTCCAAGAGTTGTGACCGATCTCCAGAAACTCTCACGCGTGATCGTGTGACGAAGCGTGGCTCTCCGTCCGGAGGCGTATAGAGATGCGTGCTCTGATAGGTATACATGGGTGTCACCCTATTTTTAATAGGACCAAACCCATGTAGGAGTGGAGACTCCCCCTAACAGTGGTATCAGAGCCATGGTTATGTAGATTAAGATTAGAATTAAATTTTTCAAGGCATTTTAGATCTGAAATTTAAGGGATTAGGCTTGCTGAAATTTATGTATGCAGAATTTTCAGCTTGCTGATTTTTCAGCATACTAATTTTTAGATGCTTAGATTAATGATTCTAAAGCTTTGATAATGTGATTACAAATATTTAGAGTCAAATCTAGCATGATCAGCAAGTCATGAGATGATATAATCAGTTAAATTACAGATCTGAAAATAATTTTTTATGCATGTGATGCGTATGGTGATGATCATGGATGGACCCTTTAAATGTGCTGAAATGTTCTGCGATGTTCTGTGATGTTCTGTGATGCATGTAATTTTAATTTTCAGATGCCTGCGTGCATCTTAAATTCATGTATTAGAGACCTGCGTGTCTCAATGAAAAGGGTTGTAATTTTATTTTTATTTTTATTTAATTTTTAAAGCAATCTGGGATGTAAACTGTGATGTGTGTTGCACGTCAATGGTTGATCGATATGTACATCAACAAGCTCAACATGCGCGGATCAAGATCAAGGGTTGATTGAAGATAGATCAAGGAGTTGATCACAATTGGACCTAGAGGATCAAGATCGAGTCAAGAGTTGAAGACGATCAAACCAATTGACGTGCATGTGCTTGTAAAATGACCCCATCTTGGATCCATGATCATCACCATTTAATTTTATTTTTGATAAATGCCTGGATGTTTAATGCTTATGTCTATGCGGGTAGACTTATATTTGCATGAGATGTGAATACGCGATCGAGTGAGACCTAAATCGAAACCTCCCTAATCAGTCGAGGGTGAACCAACATGAGTTAGTCATATTAGATTAATTGATCTAATTGGTGTCTAGGCAAGCCTATAAGGTGGTTACTTAATTAGGACCTTACTCTCTGAGTAAGGAGAGCCTCCCACCTGCTTACCTGGCCAATTGTTCGATTACCTCTTATGAAGAACTCAAGTTGCAAACACTAAGACTTGATTATGCAATATTAAGTCCATAGGTCTTCCACCGTAGTAGAGCTGCTAAGGTCTTTTCGGTGTTGATTTGTCTCGGCTGGACACAGTGGGCAAGTTGCATCGGGAGACTGGACCTCTCTATTAGACATGAGATGTTGTGGGGTAAAGGTGGGGTTGGGCACCAATAACTGTTAGGTGAGGACCCAATGACAACTTTATTTCTGCGGTTATATGGTGGGTCTGACTTAACTAAGTAATGGGGCCAATAACTGTTAGGTGAGGTCTTCATGACTTAGAGACCAAGTACCACTGCAATTTGCTTGAGAAGCATTGTACAAGAGTTGTACACTCATCCATTTATATGTCACCAATAACTGTTAGGTGAGGCGGCATGTAAATCGGTGAGACCGCAGTACCCACTAAAAATCCTAGTCGCGTAGGGTTTTCGTTTCTCTGTTAGGGGAGTATGAGGGATTCGAGAAAATAGTGGGAGCATATTTGTTTTAAAAGTCCCTAGAACAAATTAAGTTCAAGTACAAAGTCTAACTAGAATCTTTACTCTCTACAGATCACAATGTCAGCTTCAAACCCTTTGACCCGTATCCTTGAGACCAATCGACTAACCGGAACCAACTATAAAGACTGGCTTAGGAACCTGAAAATTGTTCTAAATTATGAGAAAATAGGGTATGTGCTCGAGAATGATATCCCTAGGTTATCAGCACGTCCTACTGATGATCAGCGTGAGACGCATCAGAAGTGGACTGATGACGACATTAGGGTCAAGTGCTACATCATGGCATCCATGACTAACGAACTTCAATGCCAGCATGAGAACATAAAGACTGCTAGGGAAATACTGGCTCATCTGCAAGAGTTGTATGGTGAGCAGAGCCGCACTGCACGCTTTGAAGTGTCCAAGAGGCTCTTCAAGGCAAAGATGCGTGAGGGGCAGTCTGTCCACGATCACTGTTTGACTATGATCAAGGACCTCGAGGAACTTGAGAAGCTCGATATGTCCATGCATAAGGAACTGCAGATAGATCTGATCCTGCAATCCCTTCCTGATTCATCTGGTCAGTTTATAGTAAACTACCATATGAATAAAATTGAATGCACAAAGACCGAATTGTTGAATATGTTGGTAACTATTGAAGGGGCCTTGAAAGGTTCAAGGGGCTCTGCTCTGGCTGCTGAGCTGACTTCTGGTTCCAAGAGAAAGTCTACTTAGAAGAAAAAGAAGTCTGCAAAGAAGCACAAGAAAGACAAAAAGCCTAAGAAGGAAGTTCATAAGAAAAAGGCTAATGACAAAGGAAAATGTTTCCACTGCAACGTCAACGGCCATTGGAAAAGGAACTGCCCTTCATACCTCGAGAGCCTGAAGAACAAAAAGGACACACCTTCTGAAGGTATGTTAGATTTGCTTATAATTGAAACTAACCTTACGGTTTCTTCTACTTCTAGTTGGTTATAGATTCTGGTTCTAGTGCTCATTAGTGCACTACTATGCAGGGTCTAAAGAAAAGTAGGAGGCTGGTGGAAGGTGCAGTGACCCTTCGGGTTGGCAACGAGGCAAGAGTTGCTGCTGTAGCTGTGGGCACCTACCCTCTACGATTACCGTCTGGATTTAGTTTATTGCTTAGAGACTGTTATTTTGTCCCTGCTGCTAGCAGGAATTTGATTTCTGTTTCGTGTTTAGCACAGGATGGTCATGTTTTGACCTTTGACAAAGACAGCTGTTCTATTTATTTCAGAAATAAATTAGTTGCACGTGGTTTCATGATTGACAGTCTCTATCACTTGCATATTGATGTGTCTGTGAATGTGTCTGAGCAAGTAGTGAATGCCATAGGATCTAAAAGATCCAGAGATGAGATAAACCAGAAGTATTTATGGCACCTCAGGCTTGGCCATATTGGAGAGGACAGAATGAACAAATTGGAGAAAGATGGGCTTCTCGGCCCATTGACTTCTGAGTCATATCTAGTTTGTGAGTCCTGTCTTCAAGGAAAAATGGCTAGATTACCTTTTGTAGGACATGGGGAGAGGACCACTGAAATACTTACCCTGGTTCATACTGATGTATGTGGCCCATTTGATATGTCAGCCAGGGGTCGTTATTCATACTTCATTACCTTTACCGATGACTATTCACGATATGGGTATGTGTATCTTATGAGAAATAAATCTGAGTCTTTTGAAAAGTTCAAAGAGTTCAGAAATGAAGTAGAAAAACAGACGGAAAAAATTCTTAAGGTTCTTCGATCAGATCGAGGAGGAGAATACCTTAGTGGGGAATTCCGGGACTATCTCAAGGAGAATGGCATAGTCTCACAATGGACACCTCCGAGTACACCTCAACTCAACGGGGTGTCAGAAAGGAGGAATCAGACTCTATTGGATATGGTCCGATCCAGATGAGCTTCACAGATCTGCCTATGTTTCTTTGGGGAGATGCCTTATTATCCGCGATTTATTTATTGAATAGAGTTCCGTCTAAATCCGTTCCTACCACACCGTATGAGATATGGCATGGTAAGAAGCCGAGTCTTGGTCATCTCAAGATTTGGGGATGTCCGGCCCATGTCAAAAGAATGCAGGCGGACAAGTTAGAGCCTAGACCATAAGTGCTCGTTTCATTGGATATCCTAAAGAGTCATTAGGATACAATTTTTACATCTCAGAGGATTACAATGTGTTTGTGAGCCGACATGCCGTCTTCTTGGAAAAACAGTTTATCCTTGATAGAGGCAGTGGGAGGAAAATTGAGCTTGAAGAGAGAGTCTCTGAAAAGCAACAAGTAATGGATCCTATAGAACCTATTCACATAGAGCCAGTACACGTTGTACCTCCTCCACCTCGTAGATCAAGTAGGGTCTCCCATCCTCCCGATAGATACTTAGGTATACTAGTAGAGGATACAGAGGAAATGTTCCTCATGGGAGATAGGGAACATATACAGGATCCCAATACCTACAACGAGGCGATATCTGATATCGATTCCGAGAAATGGCTGGAAGCCATGAAGTCAGAGATAGACTCCATGTATTCCAACCAAGTTTGGACCTTAGTAGATCCACCAGAAGGTATAGTACCTATTGGATGTAAATGGATCTATAAAAGGAAGATAGGTTCGGATGGAAAGGTAGAGACCTATAAGGCAAGGCTAGTAGCGAAAGGGTATAGTCAGCGTGAAGGCATTGACTATCAGGAGACCTTTTCACCTGTAGCCATGCTGAAATCCATTCGAACATTGCTTGCCATTGCAGCATTTCATGATTATGAAATATGGCAGATGGATGTGAAAACTGCTTTCCTGAATGGATATCTTGATGAAGATATCTATATGGAGCAGCCTTTGGGTTTCACTTCCAGTGATAGTGATCACAAGGTCTGCAAGCTGCAAAGGTCCATCTATGGACTAAAGCAAGCATCTCGGAGTTGGAACACTCGTTTTAATGATGCGATCAAATTGTTTGAGTTCATCAAGAACGAAGAGGAACCGTGTGTTTATAAGAAGGTTAGTGGGAGTGCTGTCGTGTTCCTCGTACTGTACGTGGATGACATCCTCTTGATTGGGAATGATGTTCCCATACTAACCTCGGTCAAGGTCCGGTTGTCAAAAGAGTTCTCCATGAAAGATCTTGGGGAAGCATCCTACATTTTGGAGATTAAGGTCTATAGAGATAGATCAAAGAGGTTGCTTGGCCTATCACAGAGGATGTACATAGAGGAGGTACTGAAGAGGTTCAGTATGAAAACTCCAAGAGGGGTCTATTACCCCTTAGGCATGGGATTCATCTCTCCAAAAAGATGTGCCCCAACACATCTGAAGAGATTCAACGCATGAGCAGGATTCCTTATGCTTCTGCAATAGGAAGCCTCATGTATGCCATGCTGTGTACACGACCTGATATAGCCCTTGCTGTGAGTGTCACTAGCAGATATCAGTCGAATCCAGGTGAAGAGCACTGGACAGCTGTGAAGAACATTCTTAAGTACTTAAGAAGAACTAAAGATTTGTTCTTGGTCTTTGGAGGAGCATTGGAGTTAAAGGTAGAAGGATACACAGATTCAGACTTTATGACTGATATTGATAATAGAAAGTCTACATCTGGATATGTGTTCTTGTGCAATGGTGGTACGTTAAATTGAAAGAGTTCCAAACAACCGATCATTGCTGATTCTACCATAGAAGCTGAGCATATCGCCACCTCTGAAGCTGCAAAAGAAGCCTTCTGGTTCAACAAATTCATTGCAGAGCTAGATGTAATGCCATCGAATGCCATCACACTCTACTGCGATAATAATGGCGCCATAGCTCTTGCTCAGGAGCCAAGATCTCATCAGAAGTCCAAGCACATAGAGCGGCGCTTTCACCTCATACGCGAATACCTCGAGAAGAAATATGTCGAGGTACAGAGAGTAGACTCCGCAGATAACGTGGCAGACCCGCCCACTAAGCAGTTAAATCAGCAGAAGACAGAAGCCCACCTTGAGAAGATGGGACCTAGATATATGGCTGATTGGCTTTAGTGCAAGTGGGAGATTGTTAGATGTATGCCCTAGAAGCCAATCTGGTAGACACATTATTTATTCTGGGACATAAATTTGTACTTGACTTTATTATTATTGAATAATAAATGGGCATCTTTTCATTCATATTGTTTATGTGTCTATGAATCGTCCAAGAAATTAATAAGATGATGATACATATTCTCAAGAGTTGAGAATTTGAGCCATGTATCATTGGTGATTAATTTCTAAATGCTCCTGATCAATGGATCATCACGAGGACGGTGATCGATCCGATCAGTGCACAGATCACTTTTCTTCTGGATGGACGAGACTCGAGTTCACAGTGTAGGGACACTGAAGTGATAGTGCAGGTGCTTGTTAGAGAACAAGGGTACTGAGCGTGACCAAGACAAGAAGTCACTTGGATGTCTATCCACTCGTCAGTGACTTGCTTGATGTTGCAGTAGTATGACTGGTCCTTTGACCTGCGGTGCTTCGGCTACTCACAGTGAGGTTATTGTAGTTTGACTACACGTATACATGGTCTCTAGCCATATGGGTCCTTGTAGTGTAGATTGGCTGCAATAAGTTCACTGTAGGAGTAGGGTATGCACTTACATGGAATCTATCGACCTTGATAGAAGAGGAGTCATCCTATGTGATTTGTTAGACTGAGTTCAAAGACCTTGGCCAGGGCAGAAATATAAAATGGAGAAAGAGTTTTTCACTATCGAACTCAAGTCAAATAAATCTAGACATATGACAGACGACGGGGTTTGACGAGTTTTCCATGACCTCCGATCTGTAGGGATCCACGATAGAAGGACTGTATCATACGATAACTGCACCTAGAGGTTCATCATTCTATTCTGCTGGGTGGCCACTACATACTGCTAGGTGTCACTGGTGGATGGTGAGACTCACAGGGATCATCTCGATGGTCGATAATCCCTGGTGAGTTGAGTTGAAATTGTTTCAACCCATTGAAAGGAGTTTTCAATGATATTGTGATAGAGATCATAATATATCTCACTACCAGTCAGAATGGAACCTATGGGGTCACACACATTAGAGGTATTGACCGATCCAATGGTTGAATGTGATTAGGAATCACAAATAATCAATTAGATTGATAAATAAAAACCCGCTAAGAGTTAGTGGCTAGAAGAAGGAATAATTGCAATCGGATTGTAATTTAATTTAATTAATTGGATTTAATTAATTGGACTTGATCATGAGTCCTACTTGGAGTGGGAATCATGGAGTCCTAATTGGATTAGGATTTCAAATTAAATTAGAGTCCTACTTGGAATAGGATTTCTAATGTCCTAATTGTCTTAGGGCTAAAATTTGAACAATTCCTGATTAGATTAGGATTTTCTTAAGTCCTAATTAATTTTAAATTTAATCTAATTAATTTTATGACTCCTAATTGGATTAGGATTGAAGAGTTCAATAGAGTCATGGTTCAATTAAGTCCTAATTAGATTAGGATTGGGAGGAAATTGAAATAGGTCCATACAAGTCCTATTTTGACTAGGATTGGACTCATGCACTAGACCCAAATTAAATCACCCATTAATTTGATTAAGTGGCAGATTTAAATGGATAAGAGGGAGGGGAATATGTCCCTCTTTTTGAGCCATGCGTGGGAGAAAAAGGAGGGGCGCATGCCCCTCCTAGGTGGCATGAAATAGAGATAAGGATGAGCTCCTAAAAAATAGGAGCTCATCTTTATCCCTTTGCAATTAAAAAGGGAGCATGGAATTTCGGCCAAAAAGAAGGTTTTTCTCCTCATTCGAGCCGTGAGCACCCTCCTCCATCTTCCTCCTTTGAGCCACAATCAAGAGAAGAAAAAGAAAAGCTTGGGACGCCCTCTTCCTTCTTCATCTTGGTTCCAAAAAGGAAGAAAAAGAGAAAGGCTGCGGGTCTTGTTTTCTTCTTCCTAAATCCGTCCTTCTTCTTCTTCCTCTCAAGCCAATCAAAGGTTGATTCAAAGGAGAGGACTTCAGCCATCCATAGCCATCTCTGCAAGGGAGCTAGCACCCCGGTGAGATCCAAAGGCTTCGATCGAGTCAGTACTTTGTGTGGATACCTGTAGAGGCCGGACGCGTGTGCGGCTTCCACTGAGCCTTGATCAAATACCACGTAAATCAAATTTGCGGAGACCATCTACCCGCACAAGGTAAAGATCTAATCTTCTTAATGATTTTAAAATGGTTTAAAATAATTTAATTCTAATCTATCTACAAACGAAAGGTTTTAAAACACGTTCATGCGATGAACGGATCCTGCATATGTTTTTCCGCTGCAATCTGAAAATTATTTCGAAATTTTCATGGCATATGTGGGATGCTAACACTAGTTGACAGAGCTAAAAATATGGAGATCATCTGGAAGGAGACACAGGATGCTCAGAAAGGGAAGTCGAAGAGGACCAGGGACTTTGATTCTGACGATGAGCGGCATCTGTGCCGACCTATGCAGTTCCGTTCAGGAGCAGGGCAGCGAGTTCCATATGGGAGGACTGCACCGAATCGCAGGGGGATATCAGGAGTGTGCTTCAGGTGTGGCCAGACTGGACATAGAGCTGTTGAGTGTCTTCAGACATGGCCCGGTATTGGAGCATGTTTCAGGTGTGGTCAGCAGGGCCACCGGATAGCTGAGTGCCCTCAGACTCAGACTGTTTCTGAAGTTTGTTTCGGGTGTGGTCAGCCGGGTCACAGAATTTCCAGTTGTCCTCGTACTAGACCTGCGCAGAGGCCACCGAGTTCTGTAGCTCCTCAACGACAGACTTCCTTCACTCCAGTACAGGCTACCCAGTCAGCTGTCCCCAGGCAGCAAAGGGGAGGAGGATCTTGTACCCAGGGACGAGTTTATGCGCTGACTCAGCAGGATGCTCAGGCATCCAACACTGTAGTGACAAGTACACTGTTGGTATCTTCCACTTATGCTTATGTGTTATTTGATTCTGGTGCTACGCATTCTTTTATCTCATCTTCATATGTGCATAAGTGCGATTTACACTACTCTTCCTTAGAGAGGAAATTATGCATTAGTACTCCAGCTGGGGGTACAATGATAGTTAGTCAGATCTGCATTTCCTGTCCAGTACTAGTTGAGGGTAGAGATTTGAAAGCTAATTTGATTGTTATGAATCTGCATGATTTTGATGTAATCTTGGGTATGGATTGGTTGGCTGCATACCACGCTACCATAGACTGTTTTCTGAAGAGGGTGACCTTCCGGATCCCGGGTATTGATGAGTTCAGTTTTATGGGTGATGACTGGGGTGTCTCTTCTCAGGTAGTGTCTGCTATGCAGGGCATAAGATCTCTTAGAAAGGAGTTTCCTATCTTTATGGCCGCAATTGCAGATTCTGAACAGTCTGAACAAAGAATTGAGGATATACCAGTAGTCAATGAGTACCCTGATGTCTTTCCTGACGATCTGCCTGGTTTACCTCCTGATAGAGATGTCGAGTTTGCTGTTGATATAATCCCTGGTACTGCACCCTTGTCTAAAGCTCCTTATAGAATGGCCCCTGCTGAACTAAAGGAGCTGAAGGACCAATTACAGGAGCTATTGGATCTGGGTTTCATTCGACCTAGTGTCTCTCCTTGGGGTGCCCCAGTATTATTTGTAAGAAAGAAAGATGGTAACATGAGACTGTGTATTGATTACCGGGAAATCAGTAAGGTGACTATTAAGAATAGGTACCCTCTACTCCGGATCGATGATTTATTTGACCAGCTTCAGGGTGCTCAGGTATTTTCCAAAATTGATCTTCGATCTGGATATCATCAGCTGAGAATAAAGAAGTCTGACATAGCCAAGACTGCTTTCCGTACCAGGTATGGACACTATGAGTTCCTTGTGATGCCTTTTGGTTTGACTAATGCACCAGCAGCATTTATGGACCTGATGAACAGAGTGTTTAAGCCTTTTCTGGATAAATTTGTCATAGTATTTATTGATGATATTCTGATATATTCAAGGAGTCAGGCAGAGCATGAGCATCACTTGAAGATTGTTTGGAGACTCTGAGGCAGAATCAGTTGTATGGTAAATTAAAGAAATGTGAATTTTGGTTGGACAGGGTGATGTTTTTGGGGCATATCTCTAAGGAAGGAATCATGGTTGACCCTAAGAAGATTGAAGCTGCGGTTGATTGGAGCAGACCGAGTAATGTGTCTGAGATTCGCAGCTTCCTTGGACTAGCCGGTTATTACAGAAGGTTTGTGGAGGGCTTCTCTAGTATTGCTGGACCCCTGACTTGACTCACTCGCAAAGGAGTGAAGTTTGAATGGTCGGATCAGTGTGAGAAAAGCTTCAAGGAATTGAAACACTGTTTAGTATCAGCACCTATTCTGACCCTACCCGTTATCGGTACTGATTTTACCATTTACAGTGATGCTTCCAAGAAGGGTTTGGGTTGTGTGTTAATGCAAAATGGAAAGGTTATTGCTTATGCCTCCCGACAGCTTAAGCCCTATGAAGAGAATTATCCCACTCATGATCTTGAGCTTGCAGCTGTGGTTTTTGCCTTAAAGATCTGGAGACATTATCTGTATGGAGAGACATGCCAGGTATTCACTGATCATAAAAGTCTGAAATATCTTTTCACTCAGAAGGAGCTGAACATGAGACAGAGAAGGTGGCTGGAATTACTGAAGGATTATGATTTATCTATTCATTATCATTCTGGGAAGACAAATGTGGTAGCAGATGCTCTAAGTAGAAAATCTTCAGAAAATGTTGCAGCCTTGATTACTACTCAGAAAAATATCCTGGAGGATCTGAGGAGGGCAGAAATAGAGGTATATCTGCAGGATGCTACCCTGAAGTTGGCAAACTTGCGAGTCCAGCCTACACTCATTGACAGAATTAAGGCAGCACAAGTGGATGACTCTCGGCTCCAGAAGATCAAGAAAGATGTTGAGTTTGGATCTCAGCCTGATTTTCATATACATGAGGATGGCTCATTGAGGTTCATTGGCAGAGTTTGTGTTCCAGATGATCCTAGTCTGAAGAAGAAAATTATGGAGGAGGCTCACAGTACGGGATATACAATGCATCCTGGTAGTACAAAAATGTATAGGGATCTGAAGGTTGTGTTCTGGTGGAACAATATGAAGAGAGAGATTGCCCAATTTGTATCTCAATGCTTAACTTGTCAACAAGTTAAGATTGAGCATCAGAGACCAGCTGGTATGCTTCAGCCCCTTCCGATCCCAGAGTGGAAGTGGGAGCATATTACTATGAATTTTGTGTCAGAGCTACCTCGTACCCTCAGAGGTAACGATTCAGTCTGGGTGATTGTAGACAGATTGACTAAATCAGCACATTTTCTAGCATTTAAGACTGGGATGACACTAGAGAAATTTGCAGAGTTGTACATTGAGTAGATCGTGCGGCTGCATGGAGTTCCAGTATCTATAGTGTCTGACAGAGACTCCCGATTTGTGGCTCATTTCTGGGGCAGTTTGCACAAAGCTTTGGGAACCATTCTTAGCTTCAGTACAGCTTTTCATCCACAGACAGATGGGCAGTCCGAGAGGACCATTCAGATTCTAGAGGATATGCTGAGAGCCTATTCTATTGATATGAGGGGTTCTTGGGATCATCATTTGTCGTTGATAGAGTTTGCTTATAATAATAGCTACCAGGCAAGTATTCAGATGGCTCCTTATGAGGCATTGTATGGTAGGAAGTGTAGATCACCTATCTGTTGGGATGATGTGGGGGAGAGAAAAATTCTGGGTCCAGAGATTATTCAGCAGACAATGGAGAAGGTTCAGCTGATCAGAGAGCGACTTCGGGCAGCTCAAAGCAGACAGAAGAGTTATGCTGATATTAGGAGGCGGGATCTGGAATTCCAAATCGGAGATCATATTTTTCTCAGAGTGTCCCCTTCTAAAGGGGTAATGCGATTTGGAGTTCGGGGTAAACTCAGCCCGAGATATGTGGGACCATTCGAGATTCTCGAGAGAGTTGGAGCTGTTGCATATAAGCTGGCACTTCCACCGGCCTTATCGGGGGTTCATTCTGTTTTTCATGTCTCTATGTTGAGGAGGTATATTGCTGATCCCAGTCATGTGATTGAAGTGGCACCTTTGCAGCTCCGCGCAGATCTTTCTTATGTTGAGCAGCCTATCCGTATAGTGGATAGGAAGGACTAAGTTTTGAGGAGGCGCACGATTCCTTATGTAAAGGTGCAGTGGAGCAATCACAGTGAGAGAGAAGCTACTTGGGAGCTGGAGGAGGAGATGAGAGAGAAGTTTCCTGCCTTGTTCTCGGATTGAGGTATGTTTTAATTTCGAGGACGAAATTTCTTTTTAGTTGGTTAGAGTGTGAAGACCCGAATTGGGCCCATCCTAGGGCCCAACGAACTGAAGTCGGCAAGGAGTGCCGACTTCAGTTGAGTCATCGTGGTCTCCCCACGATGACCACGCCGGCCGAACGACCAGCGAATCCCTCGCAAGCCCCCCTCTTCCCTCTTCCCCTCTTCCCTCTCCCTCTCTCTCTCTCTCTCCCTCTCTTTCTCTTCTCTGAGAGCCCCATTCCTTCCTCTTCTTTTTCCCCTCTTTTGAGAAGATCGCCGGAGCCCCGTCGCCGCCGGAGCCGCCATCACCGTCGGGAACCCACTCGTCGACGACCGGAGGTGAGGAAAACAACCTATATATTTGTTTTATGGATTTAAGGGGACAGAAAAGATGGGGAGCCATTCGGTTTTACCTTCCCCTATTTCGGGGAAGATTTGGTGAATTTCGGCCGGCCGACGGTGGCCGGCCGGGGTCAATCCGGCCGAAATGAGTTCGGCCGGAGGTGGGCGAACGGGGGGCCGGGCTTCCCAGCCCCGGTCCCTCTCTTTCCTTCCTTTCTTCCTCTCCTTCTTCTCTCCTTCTCGTCCGGCGCCGCTTGTGACAGCGGCGTGGCCGATGGCGGCTGGCCGAGCGCCGCCGCCGAGGGCCACGGTCGACCGCCGAGGGCCGACCGGAACCACCAGCCACCCTCCTCCCTTCTCCTCCTCCTTCTTCTTCTTCTTCTTCTTCTCTTCCTTCTTTCTTCTTCTCTTCTTCTTCTTATTCTTTATTCTTCCTGGGTTTTCCTTGCTTTGAAGTCCGTGCCCCATTTGTGAACCAGATCTTAAACCGGGTTTAAATTGTGAACCGGTTCCACCTATTTCATGAATGGGTTTTGTTATGGTCTGATCAGACCTGGTTTGGGTTGGGCTAGGAACCTGCTTTTGGGCTGAGTTGGGCCTGATTGGATCTGTGGACTGGTTTGGGTTGGGCCCGAAATCTGATCTGGACCTGTTATCCGGTTTGGTTTAATTTGGCCTAATCTGTTTTGGGCCACAATTGACTTGGGTTTAAAGGTGATGCCGGACCAACTTAAATGGAGGCAGGAGAAGAGGGGAAGAGAAGGAGGAAGAAGAAGAGAAGAAGGAGAAGGGAGGAGAAGAGAAGAAGAGGAAACGTGGGAAAAAGAAGTCTTTTAATTCTGCATTAAACCCTAATCATGAAAATAGTTCCCTATATATAGGGCCCAGATACACAATTTGCATAAACCCCCTTACACAGAAATAAATCCTAATAAACCCACAAATAACACAAATAAATCACAACTAAGCCCTAAAATGCAAATAAGCCTATAAATAAAATAAACCACAATAAACCCTAAAATGCAAATAAGCCCAGAAATAAAATAATAAAATAAATATGCAAATAAACGGGTCTGACTCAATCCGGGGGCTCAGGATCATCTGGATGAAGGATTCTGATGTCCCCATCAACTCCTCCCGGGTGAGAAAAACTCGACCCCATCGAGTACAGGTCTGGCCGGCTGTCATACTGCTCCAGAAGATCGGGGTCAAGGCGCTGCAACTGTGCTCTGGAAATCCACGTCACATCAGACTTTGGTCGACCTTTCCACCGAACAAGGTAACGTTGGTAACCACCGTTCCTGGTTGAAATAACCTGCTCATCCAATATATGTTCTATTTGTTCTCTGCGTGCATGAACTTTGGAAAGTGGTGGCTCAACAGCAGGTAATTGGTCAGGGTGTCCAACATGGGCAGGTATATCAATAAAGGGGTCAGAAGGCATGAATATTATCTTTTTGTATGGGACCAAATCTTCAATATTAAATGTCGCACTAATCCCATAGTCATCAGGAAGATCCACAACATATGCATTCGAACTGATTTTCTTTAAGATTTTGAACGGTTCTGCACTACAAGTTTGCAATTTCTTAAACATATCTGAAGAAAATCGTTCAAGCCTAATTCTTATCATGACGTAATCTTTTTCTCTTAACTCTTTATAACGTCTATGTAAATCAGCAAGAAATTTATATTTTAAATTATTAAAATGACTACAATTGCTGATTTCTTGATGCAATGAATGTGGATGTGAAGCAATTAATTGTGCAGACTCATAGACTCTATACTGATGAGACATGAAAAACAGGTCTATGGGTTGCCTAGGTTTATAATCATGCACCACTTCGAATGGATTTATACCTATGGACTTATGAACCGAACTATTATATGCAAACTCAACTGTCGGTAAAATTAAATCCCAAGTCCTAGCATATGCACTTGGGTTGAGCCTATGATGTGGAAGGTTGGGCAGAAATACTTCGGGAACTAGATCAATTGCGTGTTGGATATCACGCATCGGAAAAAGTGCATCCGGAAGATCATCAGGGACTACATCATTAAGCTCCTCTAGAAGGAAAACTACTATAGGGGAATGTTCAAGATTGGACTCCACATGGGTATCTTTAGCTACAAGTGCCAATTCAGGTGACTGACTCTCAATATCTGTCACTATCTCTTCCACAGTAGTGATGTGAAATGACTTGGTCGTACTTAGATCAATAATCTCCCTTTGGAAATCATTTTGGACAAAATCTAATTCTATAGGTTCGTCTTCAAAGTCTTCTTCATAGTCTTCTATATTTGGTTCATAGACTTCTTCGACATATTCGGCCTCTTGGTTCCTAACTTCTAGTTCAGTAATCGAGTAGGTTTTAGTGGAACATTGGGGCGCTATGTGGACGAATTGTTGACACCTAGAGTATTGGGTTTGGTGCCTAGGAGAGTGGGGAAGGACTACAGGTGGTGCGACCAAACCGATTTTAGGTTGGGCTGTAACAGGGGTTGGCGATTTAGGGGTCCTAGAACTTTGCACGAGCTCACGGATCTCTTGTCTGAATTCCTTGTATCCAGCCCGTATGGCAACGATCTGTTCCTTGATAGACCTCAAAATGTCGGAATTCATGGTAGCTACAGGGGTTTTAGGTTGACTGAGATAGTACTCCATATCACTACAGGTTGGCATGCAATGATGACACTGGGTGTGATGTGAAATGCAGTGTCACTAATGAAACCTTAATAACTATAATGTAGGACCAAAGTTGATGCTGGACAACCTACTAATGCAATCTGTTATGACTTCAGAAATCAGCAAGTCTTCACAATAATAACTTAAAATTTAAATGTTGCTGATTTTTACTTCGGTTATTCAGAATTAAGGATTAAGATTATTCAATTTAAGAAGTTAGATTGCAATCAAGTAGTACAGTTGTTCTGATCCTAAATCAATATGATCGAAGAATGTTGAGAAGCATCCAGTTGTTAGGGTGTGCTAATTTAATATTTAGATTTTAACAGGGCAAATAGGATGGGTTTGAAAGTAGGGGTTCTATGTTCTGAATTTTGACAACAATATAAATTTTCAAGTATATGGCTATCATGCAAGAGAACTAGAACATAATTAAATGAACAAATCCAAGAAAAATGGAAACCTATCACCTGTCGTGAAGTAGTCGACCAAAATTGTGTGCTCGTGGGCTGGGATGACGATTGGTGCGCGGCTGCAGCTGATGGACCCTTCAATTGGCTTCAATTTAGTTCTGATCACAGCACCTTGGTGAGTCTGCTGGGCTTGTAAAATCGCGGGGAGTGGACCTGTTGGTTTTGTGAGATCGGATCAGGCCTCTGTAATGAGGGCTTGCTGGCTTGGGCCCGTGAGGTGGGGTGGCCCGAAACTTGGGCCCAAAAGGGGCCTGTCTGGGGTCGATGGAGGGTTGCTCGGTTGAGCTGCAGTGGCCGAAGACGAAAATGAATAAGGGGAAAAAAAGGGGGGGTGGGGGGGGGGGGGCGCGGCGGAAGGTGACAGGGGTTCGGAATGGGGATGGCCGGCGGCGGCGCAGACGAAGCGGCAAGCGGGTGGCGGCAGAGCTGCGGTGACGACGGTGGCGCGTTGAGGTGGGGCGGCGTTGTGTGCGAGCGGAGGCGGAAACGGCGAGGCGGCGAGGGCGGTGCAGTATGGGAGGTGGGTTGGCGACGGATCTCGACGGCGGCGGGGTGGCGAGGCCGGAGGGGCGACGGCTGCGGCGGCTAGGGTGGAGCGACGCTTCACGGTCAGCGGCAATGCTGCGATCGGCCGCGGGGAAAGAGGCGCACGGCTTGGCGGCGCTGCGGCGACGGTGGGGCCGTGCTAAGCGGGCGGTGGCGACGGCGAAGTGGCGGCGGCGTAGGCGGTGGCGGAGAAGCGACGGCGGACGCAGTGATGCGGCTTGGCAACGGCGGAAGAAGAAGCGGCGGCCGATCGAGACGACGGACAGAGGTAAGGATTTTTCCTTTTTTTTTTTTTTTTTGTCGCGTGCAAGGCACGTGCTACTCTTTTTTTTTTCTTTTTTTTTCTTTTTTTTTTGAATTACAGGTTCGGGTTATCGGGTCCGGATTTTCTGGTGCAACCCGCTCCGATACCCGTTCATCCGCATGTGCAGCTCACGTGCGCTGCTTTTTTTTTTCTTGTTCTTTTTCTTTTCTTTTTTTTTTTTTTTTCCGGAACGGATCCGAGCTAGTGTGGCGGGCTAACGGGTCTGAGACTTACCCGTTTAGCTGGCCGTCTTCAACCTCCGACGGATTCGTTGGGGATGCGCCGGATTTTGTGGCGGTGGCTGCGAGGCGGGATAGAGATCGCAGTGGCGACTCTGGGGTTCGCAGCGACGGGCGGCGGCCGGCTACGGATACCCACGGGGCAGTGACCTCCTCCGAGGGTCGGACACGGCTAGCCGGTGACCAACACAAAGAGCTCGGGCACAGCGGCGCTTTCGTGGGATTGCGACGATCTCCAGCGATGAACTAAAGTCACGGCGGCGATGTTGGCGGTAGGGTGTGGCGGAGAGGAAGCAGCCGGCGAGGGTGGGCGTGGGTGTGGTGACGGGTGGTGGGGAGACCACCGAAGGGTTTCTTCTTTTCCTTCTTTTATTTTGAAATCGAGGGGTTGTTCTCTTTTTTTTTTTTTTTTTTTCTCCGGTGAAAACCGACAGAGGGGAAGGGGGCCTGGTGAAAACCGAGAGAGAAAGGAAAAGAGGAAACACGGGACCGTGGCTTTGGCAGCAGGGGCAAAGCCTCTTGCTCTGATACCAAGTTGATGCCGGACCAACTTAAATGGAGGCAGGAGAAGAGGGGAAGAGAAGGAGGAAGAAGAAGAGAAGAAGGAGAAGGGAGGAGAAGAGAAGAAGAGGAAACGTGGGAAAAAGAAGTCTTTTAATTCTGCATTAAACCCTAATCATGAAAATAGTTCCCTATATATAGGGCCCAGATACACAATTTGCATAAACCCCCTTACACAGAAATAAATCCTAATAAACCCACAAATAACACAAATAAACCACAACTAAGCCCTAAAATGCAAATAAGCCTATAAATAAAATAAACCACAATAAACCCTAAAATACAAATAAGCCCAGAAATAAAATAATAAAATAAATATGCAAATAAACGGGTCTGACTCAATCCGGGGGCTCAGGATCATCTGGATGAAGGGCTCTGATGTCCCCATCAAAAGGATTCTGATTTTAGGGTATATGTTTGATCTTGGGGGCCCATTCTTGGATTTATGAACTTAGGAGTTTAAGGGGTTGAAATTAGTTTAAATTATGTTTCTTAATTAATTAAATAATTAATATTTATGTTTAATCAGGAGTTCGTGATATCTGTGGCAGGGATTTTTAAGCGAACCCAGGTAGGTGACCTATTGCTTTAAAGTAGAATTTTAATATGTACATTGCATATGTTGATGTTATGATTTATTATTGGCATTATATGTTAGAATTAGAATTAAGCATTTAATTTCATAAACTATTAAATTATTATGGGCATTATGTGTTAGAATTAGAAATTAATATTTAATTTCATAAACTGTTATGTACTGTACTATTGGGAGTTTGTTCATGACTTGAGTTGGAAAGTTGATTTGTTGATTTTTAAAATCCGCGTGACTATAATCTAGGCCCCGCCAATGGGATGATACGTTGGCCCTGTCGACTTGTACTGAGGAACTAGTTCCGACACCGCGACCACCGGTGATAGAATAGTGGCGGCACAGGGGTGCATTTTGCTCTTCGGAGCGGCTCAGTGGAGCGTGAGTTTGGCACCAGGGGGCGCGGCACAGTGGTGCGTTGGCTCAGTGGAGCGGCTCTTCGGAGAGTTGTATTGGCACTTCGGTGTAACCATGCCACTGGGTGATGTGGCCGTAGTCATGCGGTTGAGTTATTTTGAGTCTCGGATCGGGTTTACGGATTGTTGTGTGAATTTTTGGATTCATGAGTTTTAGCTGCTTTTTATATGCATCATGACATGTTATATGATGACTTTATTGCATGATGTTGCCTACTGAGCTGTTAGCTCACTCCTACCATTTACATTTTTGCAGGTGATGATATATGATTATGGGGATTACGGGATAGAGTGATCATGATGTAATTAGCTAGTAGATATGGACTTTCTTTTGACTTATGTATATATGGACATTTGATATGAAAACTGAAATTTATCTTTAATTAGTTATTGATGGTTGATCTGATTTATCTGCCTTGCGTGCCTGCGGGATCCGCCCTGCAGGTGCGCGGCGTCTGCTCGCGCCCCGAGCCCCGGGTTCGGGGCGTGACACCTTCTCTCTTGTTGTTGAAGTGTGACGCCATGGCTTTGAGCAATACTACCAGTACCAACATCACTTGGAGGGATCCTTCACGATGACGATCTCCAATTTCTCAGCCTTCTCCTTCTTGAGCTTCTTCAGCGGATGCGCGCGAGAAGCTGGACCATTAGAGACGACGAGAATCTAAAACTTTTCCATCATTCAACTCCACGCACAAACTTGAGACTTGGAATGCAGTATATATCGTCTTAGGAGCTAGGTGAAAGCTAATATATATAGAGAGCGTACGAGGACAAGTTGAATCGGAATTGGAGTCCTAGTCATCTTAGGAATCGCGAACCATGCGGTTTTTTTTTTTTTTTTTTTTTTGTAAAAACCCTTTTGACGTCCTTTCAGCCCACGACCTGAAGGACGGTTGCAAGAGGCCTGACCCAAAACAAACTTGATAAAAATTAGCGCTAGTCTATTAACTTCAGACCCAACCCTTCAACGGCCATAGTTAGATCTTCCTTTCAGGTCCAGACTCAGCTCTATTGAACTAAAAATGCTGGACCAGGATCTCATCCAACCTACGTGCAACCTATTCTTCGAGGGATCCAAAGGATCATCTACTGAAAAGAAACTAGAGAACATCTTTGTAAAGTACGATGCCACGTAACAATTGAATATTATAGTGATAAACCATTCCACGTAACTAGAAAGTACTTCAAAGTCCGTGATCATGAAGCATGATGGATAAGCCAACAGAACTTTAGTCCAGCGGTTGTCACTCCTCTCCGCAGTGATGAATAGGTTTTGGTCCGAGGCTCGAACTAAGAAGACAGTATTCCACGGTATCTATAAAAAATCTAGAAAAAAACTATCATTGAGAAAGTTATATGGGTACCATATACTCTAAACTTCCAAACTTGCCAGGAAGAGAGTCCCCCTACGGGCCGGCTTGTTTAAATAATCGCACTGAAAATCCGATGAGATTTATGGGTTGAACCAGTGCAACCAGCAAAATCATAGGATTACATGTTAGGTTAGATCTATATTCATAAATACACTGGAGTAGCTTTGGAGTAGGTTGATCCGAATCCTATAGAAAAAAAAAGGACCTGCAGCCAAGTTGGACAAGGCCACGGCTACAAATTAAGAATACTAAAGAACTGAGATGTATGAAGCTGGAGCAACAACAACTCGAGTGACGATGCGCTGAAACCTCAGATGTTTCAATTCCCATGCATAGCTGTTACAGCAAACCTAGGTGATAGTCATGCTGCAGCATCTAAGCTTCTTTTTGCAAAATTATATGCAAATATCGTTGGCACTTAATGTGAAGCAACCAAGTGAACAGTGCTAATGGCGGTAACAAACTTGTAGGTGATCCAGTTACATGCAACCAAATGGACCCTTTTTTGAAGGGGAAAACCTGGAGTGTCAGCTACAGCCATCAATCTACATCACAACTTACTCCATTTATCAAGAAAACCTAGTTAGAAGAAATGTGTGTGAGATAGAGAGAGTTGCTGCAATTTTTAGCATTAGAATCCAAGTATACAAAAATTCACATAGGAACATAACTTAGTATAAAAAGTTATCAGATGATTTTGGCACATCTAAATAATAATTGGGTATCTGAGTTATTAGATTACTCTTATCCAAAATAGGTGGCAATTCTTTTGACATCAAGTATTTGCGCTGCTTAAGGGTTGGCCAAATCAAGATGCTGTCTGTCTTGACAACTTTATAGCAAGCCAGCTTTCTTATACAATCAGGATGGAATAGCATCGATCATTCTGCATTGAAAGTATACTTTTCTTTTACCTTTGATTCGACTTGTCAGTTCCTCGCATGCCTCTAGAAGATGCCCAACAATCCCTCTCCTAAAGTAAGGTATAAGGAAAAATCATACATTGTAGAACTCTAAAGAAACTATATAAGAGCATGCAATTTATTAACCTTTGATTCCATTAAAATTTTAGAATTTCAAGATAAAATTTCATAGTATACATTATTTGTTATCCAATATATGAAAAATTTATACATTAAAATTTTGGAATTTTGAAGCAAAATAAAGAGAACTCCCTATCTTTCAGAAGTACCTGACGTGATCTCTATTTTCTTATTTTATGGTTGTTTTTCCATAAAATAATCATGCTAATGAACTAATTGTATGATCTTGTCAAAGAAATCTGAGAGGCAAAATATGATGCTTCATGAATTATCTTGCAATTCCCCATTGTCAAGATTTCAGAGACCTTTTGCTATCTACAAAGGATAATCCAGTCTGGCAGATAAGTCTCCACAATCAGCATTCCATCTGGCTCCAACTCATCTTCTTTCTCCTCATCAAATCTTCCCTTTGCATGAATCCATTGTCTACAGGGTATGCACACACATTCCCCTTTATCCCTGAACTGTAGAACACAAGCAGAATCAGCATTCATTGGCACTAAGAGGGTGCCAATTGGCTCAGTTGTTGGATACCGGCAACCCGCGCTGGAGTCCTGGGCTCACCCATTTGCAGCTAGGCTTCCTCCCATCGTTGTTCTGAAACATCGATAGTAAGTCATTGTGGACTTCCTATATACTTTAATCTTTTTGTTCATTGGAAGAATCAGCAACATAAAGAAAGAAGAGTTAATTCTTGCTGCCTGCATAGAAAAGAACTTCAGGGGAATAGGTCAAACCTACAACCCACCATTACGAGTTGCATTCTGCACAAAAGACCTTCCTATGCTAGCCTGGAAAAAAGATTTGAAAAAAAATTACAAGTCTCAGAAATTTCAGACAATGAACGTCAGACTGTATGGAGTAAGGTTCGCTATATCACTTGGTACCGTACTATATCGAGTGTACTATACTGTACCAATACCAAATCGGTATGCAGTCTTGTATTGTACCAATACTCGGTATGTCTCGTAGTTTTGTACCATACCGCATATCGACACTGTAATAGGATGGTACTGTTATAGGTCCGGTACCGAAACGGCAAACTTTGTTATGGACACCTTGGTCAGTAGGTTGTCATAGTCAAGCGTATATGAGACGATCTATTGGATCACTATTATTTGAGTGCAATGTCTGCTTTTTGGAACTTCCTCTTTCTTTCTATTTCTCAAATCAGGATATTTGCAAGAACACAAGAAAGACTGATTATGTGGACAAATCTATTTCTTTCCACTCTTTGCTACAAGGATAAATATTTAGTTAGATGGAAGGCATTAACTAACAAAATTCAGTGAGGATGAGGCATTGGTGAATAATTATCGTATCATATAGATTGGATATCAGTGGTGCCCTCTGGTCTGTCCTGTTTCCACTCTTCCTGTAGCTGGTTGTCCATATACAAACCAAATTGTTTAGAAAGGAGAGGGGAGACTAGTAGAGCTGCCACGGAGAGCCACTTATGAGCAGCCAATATTTAGCTTGTTAAGAGCTTGAACAATAGTAAATTATTTGAGTTTGAGATTTACCTAGATCCTTCACTTTTTGCTTCGTTAAGCAAAAAATATAAACCAGTAAATGATACATTATATTATATTATTTATTATAACATATTGTTTTAGTTAGGATTTATCATAATCATCAGCCTTTGCCCTTGTTTAAGTGATTAAAGCTATTATTTATCTATAAATTCATAAGTAATGCTTCAAAAAGTAGGCTATCATTATACATTGGATTGTAACAGCTAGAAGTTATGGTGCACTATGACTCGAGTTATTGCAATTCTACCTTTACATTACACCAATTTTGAAACATCTTCTAGTTAAGAGGAGCGGTCTGCCTCCGGTATACAATTGTTTGGTCATGTTATCGTTCATAGGGATGTTCATCAGTCCTTTTTCAGTAGTAGATCCTTGTGATCCTCCTCCATAAGCAGTAAGCTGGCTGCACAAAATCGTGGTTCAGCTTGATTGATCATCCTACATAACTCAATTTGGATCTGATATATCTGTAATACCATTGATCGATTGCGTCGGCTCTAAATTTGAGAGTGCGCTAATTTTTATCAGGTCTGTGTTGGGTCTGACCAAAATGCTTGCATTGCAATCATACTTAGGTCATGGCTGAAGAACTGTCTGCTAATGTTAAACCCTAATTTGGGAAATTGGGAGTTGCCCAGCTACTGAAAGATGCAGGGAGGGCAGGCTCCCACTTCTGGTTCTGCTGCTGGTTTTCCTATCATCCACAGATTCTTGAGGTTCGACCAATATTTTCTCTCTCTTAGGTGAATGCTTTGAGATAAAGGTAATAAAAAGATTATATATCGAGCAATCATTTATTTGTTCAAACATCTGGCCTTACTCTTGAAGTCCTAGCCTATGACAGGTTGTTTTAAATTGAGACTGGACAGTGGCATTGACAGTTAATACATCATTAAAAAAGAGCAGGAAACAACTTACAGGAACATAGGAAACAACCATAAGGCTATTTCACGGCTTCCACCATTCATCAAGAGAACTTGTCACAATATATTCTTTCAATACATGTATACAGCATCCTCATCGAAAAATAGAACTTTAGCATACAAAGTTATCCACTGATTTTGTGGCACCACATGTAAATAATCAGATGGGATGTTAGTTGCAATCCGAGACATCAGACTCATTTTCATCATCTGCAATCGGTGGGAGTTCTTTAAACATCAAGCACCTGCGCCGTTTTAAAAACAGCCAAGTCAAGATGCTGTCTTTCTTGACAACCTTATAACCAGCTTTCTCATACAATCTGAATGGACCTTTAGAAGCCACTCTGCAATGAAGGTATACTTTTCTTTCAGCCTTCATCTGAATTATCAGTTTTTCACATGCCTTTAGAAGTTTCAAACCAATCCCTTTCCTAAAATAGAGAATAAGAACAAATCATATCATGCAGAATCTCTCAACAGAAATCATGCGTGAGTGCATGCAGCATGTTAGCCTTTGATTGCTTAAAATTTTAGAATTTAGAACACCCCCCCCAACCCAAGTAGTTTGAAAGACATTGTAACAGCAAGATGTTAATTCAGGATGACACCAGCAGTTTTCAGCTTGCTAGTTTGAAACCAGAAAGAGAAAAAGATAAAGAACATTACTGTTAGTGATGGAGAAACAAGTATCTTCGTATAGGAATTATGATAACAGTCTGAAAGCAAGTTTACAAAGTTGCATCAACAAATAATAAAATAGTACAAGCAAAAAGAATTTTAAAGGATTACCTTATAGATTAATAGTATTAGGCTTCAGAAAATGTTAGAGCAATTAGCACTTTGTACCCAAGGTATCATGTCAAGGTCTCATGAAAGAGTCTTCGACCTCTAATACATCATTGCATCTTAATCATAAAAAGGGGAAGATATTCTCACAAATATTTATCGTTTCATCACAAGAAACAAAAATAACAGTGGTAACCATAAATAACCCATTATGTAGCTAATTCCCGTTTTTCAAATATGCCCTTTCAAGAAAAAAAGAAACAATTAAAGTTGAAAATGTCAATATCAGCCATAAGAAGAGGGAAGAAGGGAGATAGAAAGCTTGAATCAGTTGGTGCTAATGGCACTTCCCTTAATAACAATCAGGCCTTGACAATCACCTTGAATAAATCTAAATATATGGACAGTCCAGTTCCTTTCTCTCAACCATGCATCTTCAAACCTCAAAAGTCATTACCTACAATCCATTTCTTTTTTTTTCCTTTCTATGACATTGAGACTTGCAATAAACTGAAACTCTGAAATTTTGTCACGAGTTTAAGTTCATGTGTTTTTTAAAAGATGGACAAGGATGGGAATTTGCCATCACAAAGTTTAAGTTCGTGTTAGATCAGACACTGCCGATTTGTATTTCTGAATATCGATTATGCAGACTAATCAATAGTCTTGTGCCCTGCTGTTCCTATTGAAGTTCTATGTATATCTTAAGCTTCTGGTTCTTACTCAATTTACATATTCATCAAGGTATCGAAGCATTAATTATTAAGGTTTAAAGATCTTGACAATCCTTTTAAAAAAGCAGAGAAAACATAATTCAGTACCACAATGAAGGATGGATTTGAAACATGAGAAGATATGCAGTTGAATTCTTTGCTGCAATTATTTAATCTTCATGGCTTGGTGATTTTTCAACATGATCTAAGCATAAGAAGATGAAAGATTTTTTATGTGGGACCTTGAAAAATTGCTAGCTCCAAGTAACTTCTATAGGGCCATGTAGTAACCTAGTCACAGATAGAATTGTTTAACTTTGATTCCTTTTCAACATGCTCTTAAATTTATTATGTAATGGAAAATACATAAAATCCTTCCTTCAGCTTTCAGATTTTGCTTGCCATACAAGATGAACATTAGAAGGCCTTTTTTGGCTAAGTATCCTTCTTTTGAAGCTTGCAAGCTTCATATATACCTTTAGATCACAAACCAATGGTCAATCAAGTTGCTATTGTGTGACCTTCACGTAGCATCATATCTACCGACATCAAATTGAGATCAAACAACAATTTATTACTGAAATTATTATAATTCACCAAAATAGTCTTGTGAGGATGTGCTCTGTTTCATGAAGTATTAATTAGTAGGTAATCTTCATTTGAGAATGTTTATGTTATTTCTGGCATTGGATATATATATTTGGCATGCCTCTCTCTCCAAGCATGTACATGTTTGGAAGATGTTACTACAGAATAAATTGTTCACTTCCATAGGAGACACCATAATCTGCTTATGAACCATGTTCTTACTGCATTGCATCCTGTCTTTCATACTCTGATTGTCATTCTTGCTATCAACTTCTTTTTCACATGCTTTCACACAACAAATTCTCTGGTATTTGGAAACTCTGTCCATGTCTAAATTCCAAACTGCTGAGTGATTTGCTGATAAGATGTAAGTTTCGGTTTCAAAACTATGTTCATGTTGATGATCAGATTGCAATTGGATGGGCTAAAACCAAAACATAAGGATCAAAAGTTGAAAACATCATTAAGAAACACAATAACAGAACAGTTGATAAAACAGTAGACGATATTTCAAAAGAATTTTCCTAAAATAATTGTAATGAAGCCTATTTTTTTTTCTCATTTTCCCCCAATACTGATAGGATGAACTTTAGCACTTGCAAATGTATGGTATTTTTTTTCTTTATTTTATACTGAGTTACATAACGACTTAGATTTCAGGATAAAAAAAAATGTAAGAATCAGCATGTCCTTCAAGTTAATACATATGGCTTAGGCTAGAGACCTGCTGTCATACAAACATGGGAGTAGTTTCAACGCTGGTGAGACCATTTGATGATCTGATATGTAGTAGAGGCCACCGATTCTAGATGTGGGAGGGTGCAGACCTTGGCATCTGTGCTCATGTGCATAGCATGCAGCTTCTCTTTTTCACAAATCTTGGTGCGTGATCAAGGCTAGCGCTGCATTGGACTATCAAATGATATGATGAAGATCATATTGTTGCGGGGACGGCATTCTGCCGGAGCCTCACACAACAGCCTAGCCCACATTAAGCTAGCAGAGAAAGAGGACTGCGTTCCTTCCGAGGTATTGTCCGCTTTGGGCGCTCCGGCCCGCGCGTCCAGCACAGACGAGGGGAGACCACTGCCCTTTGGGCGCTCCGGCCCGCGCATCCAGCGCAGACGGGGGGAGACCACTGCCCTCACGGTTTTGCCCTTCAAAAGGCGCCTCGAGAGGAAAGATTTTCCAACCCCCATTTAAGGCACAGAACCTTCCCGCTACTAGCCGATGTGAGACTAAATACAAGGCCCCTCCCCCTCCCGCAACATAGCCCCCCCAGCGGGAAGGTTATTGAGCCTCCACAGTCCTGAGGGGTAGTCAACGGTCAGAGGAGGCGCCCCTTCCTGGCGCACCATCTGTTGCGGGGACGGCATTCTGCCGGAGCCTCATACAACAGCCTAGCCCACATTAAACTAGCAGAGAAAGAGGATTGCGTTCCTCCCGAGGTATTGTCCGCTTTGGGCGCTCCGGCCCGCGCGTCCAGCACAGACGGAGGGAGACCACTGCCCTTTGGGCGCTCCGGCCCGCGTGTCCAGCGCAGACGGGGGGAGACCATTGCCCTCACGGTTTTGCCCTTCAAAAGGCGCCTCGAGAGGAAAGGTTTTCCAACCCCCATTTAAGGCACAAAACCTTCCCGCTACTAGCCGATGTGGGACTAAATACAAGGGCCCTCCCCCTTTCGCAACACATATAAACCTATATCCTACGAGCATTAGCATATTGTCTTAGGAAGGTTCACAATGCAACAGAGTTGCAGCTTTGTTAAAATCCAAAGGTTCCATGTCATGAAAGAGTGAGTCAATGCCCAATCTTGTATCGTAGTCTATGATATAATTGGTTATTGAGGACGGGATTTGCTAGTGTAGTGATTATTTTGATTCTAGTTTTAGAAAGAGCCTAGTTGATTTATACAGTTATAAGAGTAGTTGATCTATAATGCTCTAGGACTCCAACCAGCAAGCTCAGGTGATACACTTTTTTCTTATTACTGTTATATAGTTGGATCTGTACCAAAACCAAGCTTATTCTCCTCCCCTTTATCCCGTTCTCCATTATTCTTCTACTTTCATCTAAAATTTTCTTTATTCTGATTTGAATGTAAAATTGATGCAAGTATCCAATTAATCGTTTATTCAAACCAACTCCTGCCTATGCTACATCTAGATGCAAGTGAATCAAACACCTAGATCAAAGTCTGAACAAACTTGGGCGTATTAAATGTGGCCTGTAACAATCTAAGACCTCACCCAAAAAGGCAAGCTATTGGGGTTCCTTGGTCCTATATAAGTACCCAAGATCTATCCAGTGCATAGCCGATGTGAAACTAAACACATACCAGTACTAGTGCTCACGTGCTGCCTCCGTTTAAGGCCTAACGTCCTCGCCCGGCTAAAAGTCCAAATCTATCGAAATTCGATCATAAATGCTGTAAATCCAACCACAAACACCACAATCAGCTCCTGGTCAGACCAAATCGATTCATGCTGCACTATCCACTAGTCCACATAGCCCATGAATTGGGTTTGCTCTAATACCATTTGTAACAACTTAGGATCTTACATGAAAAGATTAGTTTATTTAGATTCCTTGATCTACCCAAAATCTATGCAGTGTATAACCGATGTAGGATTAAACATACGTCCGCACGAGTCCTCACACGGCCATTGCCACTATCATACAACATCATTCTCATGGCAGTGGCAGGTTTCCAGAAAGAGCATTACCCATTGTCCACCCAACCCATGACCAGGAAGGAATACAAGCCAAGTACAATTACCAGCGCTAGTAGCTTGCAAGCCAAAGATTCCAGAACCCATGTCGGCGATATCAGACACAGGAAACTCGTCATAGAGCAAAATAAGTAATCCATCAGCAGCAAGCATTCCATGGTTAAAGAAAACTGTAGCTGCTAAAATCAAGAATGGCAAGAAACGAAGGAGAGCAATTCTAAGAAGCAAACCGGCAAAGAAATAGATCCATACCTCCGAAGCGTCTTCGTCACAGAGACGTTGCCAATGTATGGACATTCCGTAGGGGGCCGAGGCGTGCCGACAGCAGGATGCGCCCCGAGAGCATCGAAAGAGATTTCGGCAGTGCATGCCAGCTGCGCCTCTTCGCCATCCTTCTCCTTATAGAACCCGACGAGCACCGCCGCATGCGGAATCACACTCCGCCGCTCGATCATATATTGCTTCACCACGAAGGCGAACATGGAGATGTTCCCGTCCGGCGACTGCTTGTCCCTGTTAAATGACTCGGCGAGGAGCAGGGCCACGGCGTCCAGCTCCTCGTCCTTCATATGGCGGATCTCCAGCCATCCGTGGCCGATCCGGCTGGTGTAGCGGAACTTTTCGAGGATTTGGCGCCTGTCGAGGCCGTCCGGTTCGACGGAGGGTCTCTGCGGGGTCTCCGGAAGAGAATGGATGGCGCAGGTTGGACGGCACCGAGGAGGTGGAGGTGGGGGAGGGAAGCGGCGGATGTGTTGCAGGAAGGGAGCTTCGTGGAGGGAGAGGGAGGTGGGGGGAGACGCCATTGAGCCGAGTTGGTCTGCGTAGGGAGGGTGGGGAATGGAAGGAGTGCATTTTCTGAAAGTGGGTACGTTGCTGCGGGGGAAGAGAATTTGGTTCTCTGGCACTTCGGCTTTCGGCTTTCGGCTTTCGGCTGGCGACTTTCCGAGCCGCGATTCCATTTCATGGCGGTTATTCTTTGCCTCCCTGCTTGCACTGAAGGGATTGGCGGTTGGGGAGGGAGGGAAGTTGAACTTGACCCGCAAAAGGAGATGCTCGATTCCTTTCTTTTTTTTTCGTTGGTTTTTTCTTCCGAGGAGTTCAGACTGCGTATGGCTGGCCAAGGGACTAACGAATTCCTACATGAGATATTCCTCCTCTTTTGTAATTTGATAGAATATACTTAAATTAAAGCTATATAAATTACCGTATTTATCAAAAAAAAAACTCACAAATTAAGTGGGCTCCACTTCTGGCTCAACTTTGAAGCTCGATAATTAACTTAGATTATAATGTAATCCATCTCAACTTTTAGCCGACAGTTTAGTTTATTCACTGCTGCATGCAAATCTTTCCGACAAATTTCATGTTCTATTACCCTAGCGAGACGTGTATATAACATGCACATATTCATATCGTAAGAATGATTTACGTCAAATACTTTCTATATTAATCTATCATCAATATTATATTTATTTTGGGATGGCTTGGCTCACCATTTTGCTCAAAAAAATATTCTATTAATCCTGTTTTATGAAAATTAATAAGAGATTAGGCACTTTTAGCAACAAAAGATAAGTTCTCTCTCTCCGAAAGAGAGGAGAAAAAGAAAAACTATTGTAGAATGATATTGGCCTCTATGGAGCTTAGGACCTAGGACGAGACGACATATGTATTTTTTTAGTCCTGTGACAGGTGTGTGTTCCAAGTCATGATAAAAGATATCAAAGCCAGTTATGATGCTTGTAATAAAATTCTTTCCTTCCAACTTCCAAGTTGATAAATTAGTCGATTTCAAAAAGATCGAGCAGTGGTCCTATTGGCCCGCTAAGACCAATGAATACGACTTCTTGCCTAAAGGAATGAATCATGAAGAAGGACATCTATATTAAGAAACGGCATTGAGATCCCAAAAATCAAGATGGATAGGTAGAATCAGGGCAAGCTTAGCTGCTATTGAACTCAGGTTTAGATGGTACAATCTTTTACATCCTAGGCATAGATAGAGGCTTGATTCTATAAAGCACCATTCTTTTGATCTGTGTCTTGATATCGCGAGTGCTAACGTCATGTCCCTAGGGGCCTAGGCTTCGATTTAGGTAGAGGAGGTAGGTATAGAATAACAGCTAAAGCTGGAACCTCTCTCGATCTTAGATAGAGGAAAGAAAGAAAGAAAAAAAAGTGCAAATTGTTATGAATAATATCAAAGCCAATTTGAACCATGAGCAATATAGCTACAAATCACTGTAGAATGAACCATTTTGGAATTAGTAACAAGACAGTCGTGATATTTGTAATTAGACTCTTCCCTTCCAACTATCAAGTTGATAGATCGATCAAGCTCAGAATGACCAAGGAGGGGCTAGTAAGTAGAGCTTCTTTCCTCAAAAAGTGAGTCACCAAGAGGGAACATTTGTATCAAGATAGTTAGAATCGGAATAAGGTACAGCCACCATCAAAATCTGGTTCAAATATTACAACCACTCACCCCTTTGGCAAGAAGCAATGGTTCGATTCCGTAAACCATTGTTCTTGAGGTTCGGCTCACGTTTAACTCTATACCTTGACAGGACCAGCCCAATCCTTAGGCGACTTAGGCGGTCATCTAAAGCTCCGGCCCAAAGAAGGCCCACCGCAAGAAAGGCCTTAAAAACAAAATGAAAAAAAAAAAAACACTTCTGTAAGTTCATCTTAGGCCGACCCACCGCAGAAAATGTCTCAAAGACGAGACGGCCTTTGGCCCCAAATACATTGGGTCACTTCTGCGCCCTGATACCACAAGTGCTATGCTTAGTCGCCTAAGGACCCGAGCTTCGATTGAGATAGAGAGGCTAGGGCCTGATCTTTGATGGAGAGGGTGGAGCCATAACCCTATCGGTCTCCGGGACACACACACACACACACACACACACACACACACACACACACACACCCCAACACCTCGCTGCTTCAAAAGCTGCTTTTTGTCTTCAAGGAAAGTCTATCTCCGCTTAGCTAACAGGGGGATATATAATATGATTAACTTTTGAGGATTAAGGGGGAACATATCTTGCTGGATCCCATTAGGCATAAATTCGTATCGTAAAAATTTATCTTCCCATTACCGCAGTATCCAATCCAGTCTGCTCATGAAGTCAAACTTCTGCTTGGAGCTCACCTTCACCATCAGCTTGTTCAAAAGGTGGTAGATTCATTTCTTAATTAATCACAGCAACCTTCAAATTAGTACATTAAAATATCAATAGATGTTTCTGACAATTAATCCAGCACTACTTAAAATCTAACATGTTAAAATAGACAAATATATATGCAATTCAGATCTCTTTTTGGCTTTCATCATATCTTCAAATCAGCATAAAGCACCTTCAAACCAATAAAAATAATAATAATGATAATAATAATAAAAGAAACTATTGGCGCATAACCAGCAATCACAGAAAGCAACTAATTACGTGTCCTGATATCATGAAAGAAATAAGTCCAAACTATCAACCACGAAATGGAGCGAAGGAGCCAAAGTGTATCCGGAGTAGGAGCCCACCCTTTCCATTTCCTCCCTCAGTAGCTGGGCGACTCTCGACATTGCAAACTGGGGTTCAAAGGAGATCAGTTGTAAAATTAGTGCAAAAGGAGTACCAGCCGGGCCAAAAACGAAGCTGATACGAATTAGTTCTTGTCTCTCAAAATTAGACTCAAACCATCTGATGAATAGTCATATTTTAGATCTCAATCTTGGATCCAAATCAGCTCTGCTAGGTTCATCAAGATAGACTGGGATGTCACCAAACCCACTCTAGCAGCCTGTAAATAGGATAGATCATGAAGGATCCACTGAAGAGGGACTGAAGAACAACTATATGAATGATGACACTGACCATTCTGGCCTAACAATTGAATATCAGATGCAAAGCATTCCACTTGATGTTTTTGAGTCGTTGTTCATAAACTGTGACAAGTGATCAGAATACATTTTGGTGAAGCTAACTGAGCAGTACACAACCTAAAACATATTGGCAAAACTATGCAAACCTTCAAAAAACTTACTTGGAGCAGGATATCCTTCAATGTCTGAAGTTTTTGGATGTCATAACCAGCCATAAGGCGGACAAGCAGATAGACACCAACGGACAATTCCAAGGAATTGAGGTATATGAAGCTAGTATTGCAATAACTTGAGTTCCATTGGAGCATAATAAATTTACTATTTGCACTAAGCTGATGCAATTTAATCTATGGCGATCTCTCTCTCTCTCTGCGCGCACACGTGCAAGTATGCATGCATGTATGAATCCAGCTAAAAATCAAAATAAAGGTGAAAACAACCAAAAATCTTGTGTCAAAATAAGAGAGTATACCAACTTTGCTAGTTGGCACTCTCATGGTATTAAGTCATATTCATATTGCAACATCAACACCATTTTTTCATGTTGAAATTATATGCGAAATTGTACTTGAAGCAAATGCTAGAAAAGCGCCAGCTGCAAGAACTAAACTCGCACTTAATCCAGTTACATACAACCAAACATAGCATCACATTAGAACAGAAGGGGGAAAAATGGCCACCACTCCTTAAAAAAAAGAAAATGGAAAAAGGAAACCAGCCAAAAATTGAAAGAAAAGAAAGAAAGAGGAAGAATGAAAAGTCTGGATTTTTTTAATAAATATCTACAATATTGATTTCAATTAAGACCAAACTAACCCATTTTTGTAACTCTAGACTCCCCTAATACTCCTAAAATAGGACTTCTAGAAGAACAAAGAGTCTTCCCTATGCTTTCCTAGCAAAAAAAGAAGCAAAAAAAAAAAAAAAAAACTTCTCTAAAATAGTAAATTTCATCATACTAGGACCCTACATAAAAGATCATGAAAATCTCTTCAAAGCACAATCCTAGTAGGTCTAAAACTCTCTTAATCAAACCAGTCCCTAGAAAATATAAATTCTAGAATCAACTTTTGACTTCCTTTTACCCACATTGCCTACGCTTCGCTATTAATATTTTTGATCTTCAACTTTGACTACATCTTGTTGCTCTAAGAAACTCAAACTTTCATGGAACATTTTCTAGAATGTCTTAACATAAAGGCAGTGAATGAAGCACAAACAAAAACAACACTAGTTCATAAGAAAGATTTAAGCAAATCAAAACAATTGACTTAAACTAATGTCCAAAGTTAATTTTCATAGGAAGTAGTCGTTAAAAAATAGACCATATAAGAAGCCACCAACCTGTTAAATGCAAAGGCCCATCAGCCCTATAAATATCACCAACTTAAGAAACTGATAAATCACCCAACCCTTTCCGGTGCATGGGGTCTGAGGTTAGCTTAGCTAAGAATAATACAAAAAGCTACAACAAACTATGACAAAAAAAGCTATTCATGATTAAACAAACCTCAAAAACATATAAACTCGACTGGAGAACATTTGAATAAGCATTTTATCTATTAACCCAATAAGTTTTCATAAAATTGTTTGTCCAAGCATACAATATACAAATAACCTCCATAAATTAATTAGAAGTCAAACTTGATAATACCTAGTAACATAGTGTGATAGCCAACACAAAACAAACCAAATATGTGAACCTATTGTGTAAAAGCTTAGATAACTGGCCCCCAATTATATCTTCTAAGGGCCTTGCATCTAAGTATATCTGCTAAGGGCCTGTGCAAATTCCAGACTTTAAACTGCATGAAGAAGAAAAGATTAATGATCTTTTTTTTCCTTTATATAACACTTGACAGAGCCATGCTTAAATGAGCGGCCTAATCCACGAATCCAGCGAGAAATTCAGCCCAATTTCACTGGATTACCCAAACAGGCTCTAAATTTTAAACCATTTGCATGGTACCCGAACCAAATAAACACTTCATGGATTCGTTGAATCACATCTATCAAAGGAAGTAATCTAAGAACATGGTGACATTGGTAAAAAGCAACTTGATATGTTACCTGCCTAACTAACAAAAATATGTTATTTTGGAGTGTTTACTACTTAGAAACCAGAAAAACATATCTAGTGCAACAAGTTTAAAAGTGTCGAGGAAAGAGAGAAGGAAAGAAATCATCAACAATGATGAAGGTCGGTCCAAGTATTACTATACTGTCTTGGTGGATTTTTACAGTGTTCTTATGCCTGCTACACGAGAACAATAGTGTTCTCCACAGTTGATTGCATTTTAATGTCTGGCTTGTGTGAAACATATTTCAGAGGAAGCTGATTTTGGAGCTACATGCAATAAAACGATGTCCCTTCATCAGAACAATCAAGCATCATTTATCATAGTACTAGGGATTAGGGTTGTATTTTTCGCACGAAGGAAGGATTCACCTTCCTTCACACGAATTCATCATTGGATTGCATAATAGTTGCTTGAAGATCTATGCAGCGGATGAATAAGAGAATTTGGAATGCTTTGAGATCCATGCAAAGAGCTATCCAATGATCAACATCATGAAAGAAGATTATTCATTCATTTGCGCGGAAGATACAACCCGAACCTAAAAAATAAGCCCCATCCTTTGGACCAGCCAGCTATAAAAGTGACTCAATAAATTTCCTAGGTTGGTCTGCCTCAAATTGCCGAGATTGTTAGTTGAGAGGCATGTGACATTTGTCGTCGAAGCATAGTAGCTTAGCATTTCTCACAATTTTATAAGAATAATCAATCCTACTGGCGTTCAAATGTCTGTTGACCCAAGTTCAGCAGCAACTAGAACGGATTAAATTTGGAGAGAAACATAACATTGAAAAAATAATAATTATACTAGTGAAAAGAGGAGAAATATTAAAAACAGTATACCTACATTTGACAAAGAAAAATATATCAAATTACAGGCAAGCAAATTAGTAAAAGATATTTCATGTCAATAAACTCGAGGTATTACAAATTAGGCTAGACACAGCAGTTGCACCTCTCCTTGCTTTATCTCTTTTGATATGACAGTAAATGTAATTCTTGCTTTCTCTGAAGGAAAAGTCCACCCCCAGGCTCAACCCTGCTTGCGGTTTGCTGAGTTTTTCAGTATCCAAGCTCTCAACTCTGCTCTTCCCCGCCGGCCAGAAATTTGACAAGCTGCACCGACAGGTAATAAATACCATAGCCTGCAGTTGATGGAAATTAAGGAAGCACTTAATGGCAAGTGCAGGTAGTTGGGAGTTACATCGAAATGAACACTATATATGCCAGGTCACCTTGTTTGGGATTCATGCTATCGAGCGTTTGGTATCAGATTGTGCAATAGAGAGAAAGCAGTGCCATCGATGGCCTCCAAGGCTGAAGTGGAAGTGGAGGTGAAGTCTCCTGCGGACAAGTTTTGGGGAGCTATAAGGGACTCCACAGATCTCTTCCCCAAGATCTTCCCTGAGCAGTACAAGAGCATCGAGATCGTCGAAGGTGATGGGAAGAGCGTCGGCACCATCCGGATTCTGAAATATGCTGAAGGTAGCAGCATCACTAGGTGTTCATTTAGGCACCAAATTAAAATATTTCTTTGAATTCCTAATACGTTGCTGAGGGCAACGAAAACTCCATCTAATCTCACAAAGCATTTTTTGTAAGGGATTTTGAAACCAAGTAATGAACTGAGCAACTCTTCTTGATAGAATACTGCTAACAGGAACAGAGAACAAAAGCAATGCCAAGCGGGAACTGAGTTGGCAGAATTCTATCAACAATAGTTGCTTAGATTCTGAGAGATCGTCCTCGATTTATAACACTGACACGTAGATGATGTTAGGATTGCAAGTTAATTTGTCCGAGATCATGTGGGCGTTTTGGCAGGGTTTCCAATTGTCACATTCTCCAAGGAGAGGATCGAGGTGGCGGACGATGCAAACAAGCAGGTCTCATGCAGCGTGATAGACGGGGAGCTGGTGGGCTTCTACAAAGCCTTCAAGGCCACTCTTCAAGTGGTTCCAAAGGGTGAAGGTGGCCTGGTGAAGTGGTGCCTCGACTACGAGAAAGCAAATGAAGAGGTCCCTCAGCCGGACCTCCTCCAGGAGACGGCGGTCAAGACCTTCAAAGGCCTCGACGCTTACCTCCTCCAGAACTAATATGTCCGAGTTCAGCTATTTGATGTGTTGGTCGTGCTGGAAATAATGGAAGTAGTCAGGATATCTTTACGGTAACCATGACTACTCGTAGCTTATGGGATCTTAGTGTATCGATTTGCTGGTAGCCATGCTTCTCTCGCTATGCATGGTTAAGCATCCTCTATGAATTATCCATTACTTTTTTTCTTATTAAACATCAGTATCCAAACTTGGATTCCTGCCAAGCGAAGTCCTAATTCCCGCGACTGTTAGCAAGGGAAATCATAAAATGCAACGCTGGGATGGCTAAAGTGAGCTATGATTTCACTGAGGTGGGCCGGTCGACGACTAAAGTGATGCTTGGTCTTCAAACCAGAACATGAAAAATTAAAATGAAGAGATATTTACTTTCGAGAGATGCTCGATAGGTTGGTTTCATAATTTCAGAGAAAATTGAGCACAAAGATAATGGCACCCTTGATCAAATGGTGGCTGCACTCCACCTGCAATAATCCAAGATATCGACGATATCCGTCGCGCACTGAGTGGCCTGATGGAAAATTGTGAAGAATCCCACAAGCCATTCCAGTATCATCCGAATTCCCTAGTGGAGATGATGGAGGTGCGAATTTTAAACCAATGATCCAATATGGCAGAGATAATGAGACCTCAAAGCTCTTTCGTTTGCGAGCTAGGTTCATAGAAGAAAACATAGCAGTTTATTGTAGGAAGGCATACAAGCCTCGCTTGAAAGCACTGTAATAGTTGGAGAGCACTGAACATGGAAGATTTGAGTTGTTCTGAATTACAAAAAGAAAAGAAAGAAAGAAAGAAAGAACCACTGCCATCTTAAAGTTTTACCCGCTGCGGGAGGTGCCTGAAACTAACAGATATGTCCTGCTAAATCATTTAGTTGCCTTGGTTAAGCTTCTTGATTCAAACAAAATTGATACTAAATGAACATAGCATCAAGAACAAACATCCTCCTCTCTGCAAAAGAACATATATTTTCTTGTTTCGTTGCGAACAAAATGATTCATTTACTTCTGATACAGCTGGCAGGGCACTTTACAGTTTCCAAGAGAAACTGCACCATTAACTCAAACCTCATGCACTCTTGGGCCAGACATCAGCATAGCATTTTCTGCAAGGGAACTCTATATGTGATCCTGAGGGTGCTTTTATTTAAAGCACACAAGTTTCCACCCAGAAATGATATTCCTGCAGTCACAACATGAAATTTGTTTCAATGCAAATTCTTTCAAAGATAACTTAAAGGTTTTGCACCGTTCATTCTCACATTATCAGTATTGAATCCTGGAAGCAACTCAGAAATCTATTGTGCATGGCCATAACATGAAACATAAACATTTCAGAGAAAGAACGCTGATGAAACCTGAAACATTTCTTGATTAAGATTAGTGCCAGTCCTCATTATGCTTCCAAGTTCTCAAGGTTCTATCTTACCAAACATGCTTTCGAACTAAGATCTGCACATAGGGCTCTAGAGAGTGTTCAAAGAAGGGGAGCACAATCTCTAAGGATTCAAATTAGGGTTTGTGCAAGCCACTACAGCAAACATATTTTCCTTGTAATCATAGAAAAATTCAAGTAAAAAACTTATTGGCAAGGCTGCCAATATATCTAACATCAAAAATATAAATTATTATTAGACAAACAACTTCCTCACCTAAGTTTCGCACATTGGACTCCTTAATCGTCTCCAACATCGCCATAAGAAACCTCACCTAGTCTCAGATTGAATTTTTTTCTGTAAGTTGGGTTGTGTGATGTAATATCTGTGGAATTTCTTCAATAAATCATGGGATTTGCTCCATTAGGTCACAAGAGATTCATCTACATTCTTCTTATAGAGAAAGATCTAGATTTCTTCAGTGATTTCTTGGATGGAAAAGATAGTCAGGAAGCATTTTTCCCAGGTGACAACTCTCAAAGAACCCAGGTGTACCTGAGTTAGCTTGGTAAAGAAGTTGATCACATAAGTGGCTAATGAATAGGAGGTTTCATGACACTTCCATGAGTCCCTATATTCCATGCAAATATATATGTAATACCAGGATACTAGTTCCCTTAATTTGGTATAAAATATTTACCATGAGCAGCTAAACCATCTCCAATAATTGGCTTATTCTTCTTTAACCATCAATTTTTTCAACGTTTTTTAGGGAGAAGAGCAACAAGTACTCTCTTTGATTCCTTGATTGCTCGGAATAAGCTCCATTTTCTTCCCATTTGATTTGGAAAGTTGCCTGCCTTGTTAGCATAGCTCGTCTTAACAATTTGAATTATAACACCATTTGTTCCTTAAGATTTTGGTAAGTTAGCATTGCTTCCATCCTTGGCCTGACTAGGTGATTTGCATGCATTATTGCATGGGTTGTGTGGATTGCTCTATGGCCATCACAAAGGAAATTGATGCATAAGAAGGACCTTATTTGAGTCGAAGTGAAACTCAACTTGTTAAGTCGAGTTTGTTTGTTATCGCTAGTTTTAGGACAAGAAGGTTTAGAAACTTGTTTCCACTCTTCCAAATCTCATGGTTGAGTTGGGAGAGTCAGACCCTTAGCACTGTTGTGGGGGTAAATCAAGTTGATTGGTTAGGGGTGGAAGCAAAAGGATATACACTTGAAGGAGTTGCCCCCTGCATAATCTTCCTAGAATTTCTTTGAATGATGATTCAAGGTCCATGATTTAAGTACCAAACCATATCAGGCCATACTAGGTGTATCATACCAAACCAATAGGGAACTGATAGTTGGTAGACCTCTTGCCCCAAGTGTCATATAAAGAGATGTGCCATAGGGACACACGTCATAGCCTATGCTAGTTAGGTACCTGTATGGGTGTTAAAACCGATCTTGGCAGGTTTTGACGTAGGGACACACGTTATGCATAGTTTTGGCAAGAGTTCCCTTGCACTTAAAGCAACAATAACAATATTCTGATATACAAAAGGTTTCCAAAAATTACTGTTCTTTGTAACAATGAGGATCCTTGAGTCTTGGGTATAAAAGAGCCAAGCTTAAGCAAACTCAACATCAGCTCTTTTTGTAATCTAACCAAGTTCGAGCCAACTCGGCTAATTTTGGGCCAAATTCCAGCTATTCAAGAAAGCTCATTTCAGGGAGTTGATAAAAACATAAGGTTTTTCAAATCTTTCATTTAAATATTTTGAGCTAATTATTTTGGTTAATTTTAATCTTACAGTTAAACTACATTCTATTTATATAAATTCTATTACTTTAAAATAAACAAATATAAAAGATATATAACAATAATTAAAACATTATATATAGATATGTATACAAATTATTGGTATATTGATAATATGGCCCATACTAGTAAGGTCCTATACTGGTTTGGCAGGTTTTACCATAGGGATGCATGTTATGCATGGTTTTGGCAGGGGTTCCCCTAACATTTAAAGCAATAAATACCTTCGCCCTCAGTTGGGGTGTCAGAGGGGGAGACAGTACCATTGACTAGACCAGTGTCGGAGGAGGAAGTTAGAGAGGCAGTGAGGTCCCTCGCGGGGGACAAGGCCCCAGGGCCGGATGGATTCCCACCCTTATTTTTTCAGAGATATTGGATGATAGTAGGTCGAGATGTGACGGCGGCTATACAGCAGTTTTTCCGCACAGCAGTGATGGCAGCAGATTGGCAGAGAACTTTTATCACCTTGATACCGAAGCGGCAGGATGCCACGGAGCCGAGTCACTTCCGTCCGATTAGCCTTTGTACGACCCTGTACAAGGCTACGGCGAAGATACTCGCCGTCAGACTGAGGGACGTCCTTCCCAGGCTTATTAGCCCGGAGCAGGGGGCTTTTTTGGAGGGGCGGAGTATATCTGACAATGTGCTTATTGCCCAGGAGTTTATGTTTGATCTTGGTAGAGCTTCGGTGAGGAGGAGTTTTATGGGGATCAAACTTGATATGGAGAGGGCCTATGACAGGGTGAGGTGGGATTTCTTACAGCAGTCATTGCAGGGATTCGGATTTCCTGAGCTGTGGATCAGATGGGTGATGGGTTGTGTACGTGCCCCGTCTTTTGCTATCCTGGTAAACGGGACGCCGTCTCGTTTTTTTGTGTCGTCAGGGGGGCTGCGTCAGGGGTGCCCACTCTCTCCCCTATTATTCATTATGTGCTCAGATGCATTATCTAGAGCCCTACGACGGGCAGTGGCCTCTCAGGAGCTGGAGGTTTATAGGCCGACGGTGAGGGCTCATCCGATCTCCCACTTGTTGTTTGCTGATGATTGTTTGCTCTTGGCTAGGTCGTCACGGCAGATGGCCCGAGTTATTTGTCAGATTATGCGGGATTACTGTGCAGCATCGGGACAGCGGGTCAATTTGGCCAAGTCAGCTATTATTTTTAGTCCGAAGACCAGAGTGGCGGAGAGACGGGCTATAGTGGAGATCCTGGGGGTGGGAGAGCAGGAGGGCATGATGACATATTTGGGGGTCCCGCTCTCCGGTCAGCGGCTGCGGCGTAGGGACTGTACTTCTCTGGAGCTTAGTATCAGACGCAGACTAGAGGGGTGGCAGATGCATACACTTTCCATGATGGGTAGGATCACTCTGGTCCGATCAGTCCTTACCTCGGTTCCCATCTATCTACTTTCCAATACTCTTATCCCAGTTACTGTCCTAAGGTCCCTTGAGCAGCTATTTAGGAACTTCATTTGGGGGAGGTGCAGTGGCAGAGGAGGAGTCCACTTGATGGCGTGGGATGTTGTGTGCCAGCCGATTATCCACGGAGGTCTGGGGGTGCAGTCCCTGGTGGCGATGCGGGAGGCCCTAGTGGCTAGACATGCAGTTAGATCTGTGCTTGAGCCCGAGAGTATGTGGTCATCACTGATGAGGGCCAAGTATGGTGCTTTGGCTACTGGGGTGCGAGCTGGTCGACGCCATTCACCGATGTGGAGGGAGATTTGCACGAGAGCAGGGGTGGTGCTTCCAGAGATTAGATGGTCCATAGGGGACGGCCGGTCTATTGATGTGTTGGGGGATAGCTGGGTGACCGAGTTTCCGATTTGTCGCATGCCTACTATGGTGGATTCGGCGAGGCTAGCTAGGTGCAGAGTTAGTGAGCTGCTGACTGTCGAGGGGGATCGATGGAGGGAGGAGATGGTCCGGGAGGTCTTTGGGGAGCAGCTGGCGGAGTCGGTTCTGGCTCTCCCGATTCCTGATGGTGGGAGGGCCGATAGGCTAGTATGGGTCCCGACGGGACGGACGAGGGTACGTGCCAGTGATCTCCGTGCATTGATCGGTAGGGAGCCCGTTCGTCGGATCGAGGGTGGTTGGATATGGAGGTTGCGGATTCACCCGCGTGTGGCTTTATTCATCTGGAAGGTGGCCTGGGGCTGCCTTCCTACGAGGAGTTTGTTAGTCCGGCGTGGTATGGTGGTCTCTCAGTATTGTGAGGAGTGTGCAGAGATTGAGGAGACGACTGAGCATGTTCTTCTGTAGTGTCCCAGAGCCAGAGAGATATGGAGGAGGTCACCAGTCCTACTACCAGACTCGATAGTCTATGTGCAGGATTTGATTCAGCTGCTGAGAGCTTTTATGCAGAGTCCCCTTTCTACAGAGGTAGGGATTCTGATGGCATACCTGGCCTACCACATTTGGTTGGACAGGAATGCCGGCCTATTTGAGGGGAGCAGGTTGTCCCCGAGGAGGGTGGTGGATAGAGCTGTGCTATATGCGAGGGAGATCATAGCGGCTACCGTCCGATTTTCTTCTGGGATAGTCAGGGACACCTGGGGTACTCTCTACGCTGTTTCAGCGCCCCGGTTTGCCTGTGTTTCTTGGGTACCCCCACCCCTTGACTATCTCAAAGTAAATTTCGACGGCAGCCGGTCAGTGGATGGCGCAGCTGGAGGGGTTGGATTTGTGATCAGGGACCACCTTGGCAGGATGATAGCAGCAGGAGGGAGGCGCACGCCAGGACTCACAGCGGTTGGGGCAGAGTTGCAGGCAGCCTGGGAGGGTATATCCTATGTGCGGCAGGTACTTGGTGCGGAGCGGGTCTGCCTTGAGGGAGATTCATCTGTGGTTATCGACTGGATCCGAGGGGCGGATCGGTTTGGGGATGGTCATCCCCTCATCCGGGAGATCCGTAGGATGGTGCTGCTGTTGGGCGATGTTCAGATAGGACATGTGTTCAGGGAGGCGAACAGGGCTGCAGACTGGGTCGCCTCTTTTGTCGCTCGGCATTCCGGGGATTTTACTTGGACGACAGCTTCTGATGTTCATCCTTTGTTGCATCTTTTACTTTCCCGTGATTTAGCAGGTTGTACTCAATTTAGAGCAATATGAAATGAAATGAGTAACCGCTTTTACCAAAAAAAAAAAAAAAAAAGCAATAAATACCAGCATTGTCATGTAATTGTCATGTACAACAGGTTACCAAAAATCTCTCTCCTTTGTAACAACAATGATCCCCAAGTCATGCGTATAAATGAGTTGAGCTTCAGCAAGCTAGACCTAGCTCAAGCAGCTCTTTCTATAATCGAACAAGTTCGAGCCAACTTAGCAAATTTCAATCCAAATTCAAGCTGTTCAGGAAAGCTTATTCAGGGATTTGATAAGAACATAAGGTTTTTCAAGCCTTTCATTTATATACATTAAGCTAATTATTTCAGTCAATTTTAATATTATACTTAAGATACATTCTATTTATATAAATACTATTAATTTAAATAAATAAAGATAAAAATGTGTATACAATAATTAAAATGTAATATACACAAATTATTGGTATATTTATATTTTGAGTTTAATCAAGCTGACCTCAAGTATGTTAAGCATAGCTCTAGATTGGCTCATCTACGAACTAACAGAGCAAAATTCAAGCTGAATTTTGAGGAGGACATGAGCTCGATCACGAAGAACTCACTCGTTTGATGGTAACATTCTCATACACAAAAGGTTGCCAGAAGCCTTTGTCGTTTCATAATGATGATCGTTCCCAAGTCCAAAGACTTCAATCTGCAAAAGGCAAAGCAAAGAAACTTTTCGATCTACTTTTTTGCATGTATCAAGCCATAAAGGAGTGCTTGCAATTATGGCAATTTGAAAAGCAACCTCCAAGCCCAATATTCTATAGGCAATCCACAAAGTCTTATCCAAATCATGGCATGCCTGATAGTTCCCTCCTTGGGTAGAAATTGGCCACCACAAGCATTCAATGGCATGAACTTAAACAGCAGAGAATCCAACACCTTCGTCATATCCTATCGTATGGAATGGGAAGACAAAACAAAAAATTATTAATTTGATGAAGCTCAAACTCATTACCAAGTTGCCACTTAGCCTTAAGATATCTCATATATAGGTATTGTAACCGGTCTTCTTATGATCAGTTTAATAGGAAATCCACCAAAATATGTCTAAGAAACCTCCCCACAAGGACAAGGTGTCATTAACCCCTTTCCACTTGTAGATCCTCTTCAAGAGAGTTAAGAGTTTTAATAAAACTTACTTAAGCTTGTTTGCCTTCTCTTCTATCACTTTGTAAAACATCATTCTAGTGTCTAGAAGCATCTTGTGCTACCTCCGCCCAACCATTCCCCTCCATTTTATATAGGTTGTTTCTCCACCAAGGGATTTCTTACTTTATGCTAATCACTCACAACATAAAGGGCGCCCTGAGAATCCTAGTAAATTACCATGAAGGTCAGGCTTGCTCATGGTTACTTTGTTGAGATGAATTGTCCCCTCCACATGAGATTGCCAGAGCAGATGAAGACAAGTATGTGTATATGCATACATAAACATATATGTATCTATGTATGTATATGTATGATGTATGTATGTATGTATGTATGTATCGAGAGTAAGAGTAGATCTAATATCATCCACACAGCACTAAGAAGGTTAGTCCTGACCAAATGAACAAGGGACCGGCAATGATGATCCGAGCTATTGGATGTAATCTACAATCTCTAAACTGCTTATTGTCAGAAAATAATGTGATTTGAAGATTCCTAGCCTATGCATCCAATGGTCAAAAAATATACATTGTTTCATATTTTTTAAATTATTTATTTGACTGCTAGATGTATAGGCGGTGCATAGGCTAAGAATCTTCAAATCATATGATTTTTTGATACTAAACAATTTAAAGATAGTAGATCAGATCTAATAGCATGAATCACCAATGGTCGGGCCACTAATTGTTTGGTCAAGACCGGCCTTACTAGGTCTGTTGTGTGTCTACCCATATAGTAACTAGACTCTATATATACATATATACACATAGTAACTCGCTATATGACTGCAGTGATCTAGAATGCCATGAGTACAGGGGAAACAAGATGAAAGTAGCTTTGAGAACTCCCAAAATACCATAACAACTCATCTTGAAGATCAATTATCAGACAATTCTACAAGCAATATTTAAGCAGAAACTCTCTCTAAGTCGAGAATCCATGAGATAGAGAGAGAGAGAGAGAGAGTACATAGATATTTACATTTAAGGTCAGCATAAAGGAAACAATATGATATGTTGACAAGGTCATGAAGCAAATTGATGAATCACAGCGAAAAAAGTTAGAAAATCTCAATAAGCAAAACTAGCAATATAAGTTGGATTATAATAAAAAATATTACAGATGCTTATTTAATTTAGATACTATATGTAGCAATCCTATAAGATAACCAATATAAATAAAATTTAAGATTGAGATGACTCATTTTCATGACCAAGGAATGCAGTTACTGACAATAGTGAACATCCATGCTGTGGCTTTTTCTTCTTCTTTTCCTTCTGTTTTTGTGGAGGCCGAATAACTATCTTGGTGGCAGCATCAAACACTGCTTTGACATTCTGCAAATTGCCAAACAAATCTAACACTAGTCAGTTGAATAAGAACATATTTGATGGGAGGAGATTACTGAATCTGACCAGCCGTTGTATTCACCTGTTGTGTTTTCGAGCTACACTCTATATAATACGCAGCGCCTATTTGCTTACGGAGTTCCTCTCCCTGACATCAAGAACCATGACCATTAAAATGCTAATTATTCACGTTCTTATGATAACGAAGATTGAAGTAATATTAAAATGAAAGTAGTATTAAGTCGCATGCCTCACAAGGAAGTCGATACCTGAGCAGTAGTAACAGGTATAATGCCAGGATGGTCTGAGAGAAAATATTTATCTTCACGAAGATCTGCAGACAATATTAATGCATAATTTAATTAAATAAATAAAAACAAAAAGAAATCCGATGTAAATGCATGGTAAGCATGTATATAGATAGCACAGATATGATAATCCATCTCCATTTTTTCAAGCATTGTTTCTGATTATTCATGGTTTTCCTTTTCAACAAGCATATTCAATCCAATTTTCTCCTAAAAAGGCTTCTTATCATTTTTCAAAGCAACAACTGTGAAAGAATTCTCATTCTCTCCAGGTTTTTTTTTCTTCAACAGTTGCAAACAAGTATAAAACTCTCTCCTTATCGAGGCCTTCTCTCACAATTACTTGCAAACATTATCACATAAATTTCTTTTCAAGCACTTTATTCTTAATCAGTTCGACTCCTAATAATAACAATAGTTGAGCTATTTCTTCACATCTAGATGGTTAAAATAATTTTGTCTGACTTCAAAGATTTCATCCATTAAAGCTTACATATGTGATAGGACAGAAGTAAATGTGTGCAGGAAATGGATTTGCTACTTCAGTTAAGGTATGAGAGGTGTGATTCAACAACAAATTAATTTCCAAGTAACTAATTGAACTGACTTGCCTACAGCACTTCTCAAGAAATGTTTTTAATGATTCGATACTTCAGTTTGCTAGTTCTGTTTATTAAATAGGGAGGATTTTGTCAATTTGGCTTTATATTTCTAATGTGTATTGAAGATAGCGCAACTCCATAACATCAAATCTTAACATTTCCTTTCATCTTCTAGCCTTTTCCTGCTCTAGAGGAAATTTGGAGACAGCAAAGCCTATTTGTAGCTAGCAAAGAATAATTATCTAAAATGATGGTTATCATTTTCTATCAAAGGATGGTTATAATCGACCACCAAAAGACGAAGCACCTTCCCAAACCCAAGAGCATTGTACAATCTTTTTGGTAATCTTAAGCAACAGAAGCACAAGATCTTGTTTTGGAATCTTACGTGATGACATTTACTTTAAAATAAAAAAGAAAAAGGTATCAAATGCACAAAAAAAGGTTATGCATAGGTGAAGGAAAAAGAAATAATTTGCAAACAGAAATGTAAGGGCAGTCAAAATGATAAGATTTAAGTTGTTGTCATGCTTCAAGCTAAGAAGGAAGTTTTTCAAACCAGACCCAAGTTCTGTACGCATCCAATTGAAACAGATGCATGTCATAAATCAGTCTGATTCCATCAGATGTCTTCTATCCATGTGTGAACTATGGAATTTCTAAAATTATGAAGTTGAGCCTCTTTTGCATGAGAGTATATGTTCAATTAATCAGACACGAAATGAGGCTAACTATTCGAACAGATTTAATCACACACAAAGTTTAAAGGAAATTCATCCACTACCGACAATCAGAAAATTTCAACAAAAAAAAAATGCAACAAGATGACACAGATTTTAAAGCCCAAAAAGAATCTCCACGCTTTAAAAGATGGTCAAAATGTGCAGTGCCCCTTATATACACCCGGTTGACCCTGTAGAATGCCCAAAAGTAGGGTGTCTACAAAAGCTTTAAAATAGGATAATGAAGGGCCAAGATTAGTGGATGTGTTTGTGAATAGCATAAGACCAATCTTATATTGCACCATATTCAGCAGTATGAAAAGATTGTAATGTCTAGCAGCATTCGTCAAAAAGTAGAGAAGAAACAAGGTCGAATATAAACAAGAGCTGCTTTTGTTTGGTAATTTTATAGCATACCCAGATCACAGTAAGACATTATTTTTATAATCAAAAGCAAGAAAAATCTGCCAATAACCATTGGCACAGTTGGCCGGCACCTCACCCCTAACGGCTTACCCTTTATGAGGTCCAAGGTCCAAGTCCCAAGTATCGCTATAAGAAGAAAAAGAAAAGCAACAAAAAACTGAATGAGCATATGAAACATCAAACATGAAGATAACTTATCTGACCACTTTAAGTTGCAGATCATGGAATCCTAAATCCATAACCCCACCAAAATGACACAGCTCTAATGTCGCAACTGTCAGCCTTTCATTTCAAAGAAGCAAACTATAAAAGCTAATTCGGAAAGGACCTTTTATTCTTTCACCCTATATCACTTTTGTTTATCAATGTACACATAATGTCCTTACAGGATTCGGAGCTTAGCTCCTCAGAAAGTTCTAAATGAACAGAAGAAATGGCAATAGCATATTTCACTTTACCCAATTTGGTGCCGACCAGCACCACAGGGACTCCCGGTGCAAAATGCTGAAGCTCAGGTATCCACTAAAAATCATCAACAAAAACAACCAAAAGCCTCGATATTTTAGACAACTTTAAAATAAAACCAAATACAAAACCACAACCACAAACCCACGATCTTATGCACACCTTCTTCAGAACATTTTCATAGCTCGCTCGGCTCACCAGCGAGAAAGCCAGCACAAAAACGTCCGCCCCTCGGTAGCTCAACGGCCTCAATCTATTGTAATCCTCTTGCCCTATCAAAAAATAAAATCCAATGAAATCAAGATTTGCTCAATTCGACATTTCTATCCGACAATCAAGCAACCCAAAAGGGAACAGAATTTGCGAAAGAAAATATTTACCAGCAGTGTCCCAGAGGCCTAAATTCACGGTGGTTCCATCAACAACAACATTGGCGCTGAAGTTATCGAACACCGTCGGAATGTAGTCCTAGAAAAGATCAAGAATAGAAACCGAACAAGTGAGAGAAATCCAAAAAAAAACTTTTTTTTTTGGAGAAAAAGCCGAAGAGGGATCAAAACCAAGAAAAGATTTCTCCTTTCGAAGAGGAGGGGAAAGAAGAGAAAATTACGGTCGGGAATTTGTTGCTGGTGTAGCAGATAAGCATGCAGGTCTTCCCGACGGCGCCGTCGCCAACGGTCACGCATTTGATGAACCGAAAAGCGCTGGACGCCATCTTCTTTGCTTAAACCCAAGAAGAGAAGAGGAAGGAGGAGGAGGAGAGAAAGGGAAAAGGAATGTGAAAGAAAGAAGCAGATAAAGAAAGAGAGAGGGGCAGGCGCCACTTTTGAAAAGGGGACGAGAGGGGGGATAGTTAGATACCGATGATTCTCACCGCCCGTAGCTTTATTTTGCTGCCCATAGAGATATAGAGATGGGGTTCTCTCTGTCTCTTGCGCGCCTCCCCGCTCTCCCCTTAACCAATGAGTCCAAAGAGAGGGAGGAGAGTTCTGGTTTCCGTTTGGCTGTCGCGCTTGCAGTGGCCTTGGAAAGCGGACGAGAAAGGAAGGAGAGAGAGAATGGAAGTGACATATGGACGAGTAATAGCAAACGAATTGGTCGAACTCGTTTCTGAGAGCGCAGACGGATGCAGTCCAGTGTGGTTGAGCACCGTTCAAACGTCACTAATTGCGAGTCAATTGGGTCTTGGCCTTCCATCTTCCGTCACATAATATAAACCAGTGAGCCAATTTAAGAAGTCACGGTGACGCTTGGTGGTAACCATCGTCTCCATTCATGTAGGTGCTAGTAAAATATGATGCCCTTAGTGTCTGTTATCATCCCCCCCCCCCCCCCCCCCCCCCCAAAAAAAAAACAACATGCAAGCTTGAAGGCATGGGAATACCGGACAAACATAAGAAGATTAATATAAGGATCCGTGCGTACGCGTATTTAGTCCCATATCGGTTATTCGTTAGGTAGATATTGGATATTTATACAAAATCAAGAAATCCAAATAATACCTTCCGACTAGCCATGTTGGATGAGGTCCTGAATTGTTACAAATGGTATAAGAGCGGGTCTGTCCCATAACCTATGTGCACTAATGAACACTGCAGCACGGATCCATTGGGGCTGACCACGGGCCGATCGTGGTGTTTGTGATTAGATTTAAATGGACTTGAATCCTTAATCTGACGAGGACGTCAGAGCTTAAACGGAAGGAGTATGTGAGGATCTGTGCGGACGTGTATTTAGTCCTACATCGGTTATTCGTTTGGTAGATCTTAGGTACTTATTTAGAATCAAGAAATCTAAATAATACCTTTCGACTAGCTATTTTAGATGAGATCCTGAATTGTCACTCTTAATCAAGAGCACATATATCAGTGAATTGACCAACTTCGCTTCCAATGGCAAAAGTGGGTCAGAAGTGATCGGTTCCTGTATTAAAATCGTCAGGAAGCGTACTGATGCTATTCAGGAACCGAATCACGAACCTACAAGGGTAAATTCCCAAGGAAAAACTTACAAGTAACTTGGATACGGTTCATTTTGGAAGGACTTTTATTTTTTTGAGGGTAGGAAAAGTATCCAGATTATTGCTTCAGGACAAAGGGATAGCCGAAGCAAGTGCAGTGCCAGTGATAAGGGGGTCATGAGGGGCCAAATGCCATCAAAAATTTACTTGGAAAGCAGGCCGAGGAAGTTAGGAACTCAGAAGAAGCGCCCAAGAATTCGCAGCCGCAAGCCGAAGTTGGCCGTAAATGTGCCCCATAACTCTCTCCGAGTGGTCGTATTTTACAAAATTACAAAAAGAAAAGGAAATTTAAACCTTGTGCATGTCAAACGATTTTGAATATCCTCATAAATAATTAAACTAGCATGTCGAAATAATTTTGTGACGTGGGTTTTTTTTTTTCTTCTTTTGAAACCCAGCTTGGTCTTCACGCAAACAAAGAAAATAAATTAAAATGATCGAGATAATAAAGTACTGATTAAGCAACCGCAGAGTTTTGAGCAACGTTTAAAATAATAACCCGAATGACGTTATAAAGGGCGAACGATTATGTTTCCCGGTTCGCACTACATAAAATTACAATCAAGAATAAAAATTACTAACGTGGATTTAAACAAATAATGCTACTTTATCCATGCAGGTAACTGATATTATTAATTTTCTTTTAAATTAAAAACTAGCAGTAGCTACTGTTTGATGATCTGGGGCCCAGGTGTAGTCAACTCAATCCACACAGCAAATGCCACGTTAGCAGACAACGGTCGGAGAGTTTTGAGGTGGGACAGCAGCGCGTTTATCCATTCCCGGATTCTCTCAAATAGGATTCTGGAACCGACTGATTGTGAGCAAATGGTTGGTGATCTTTAAAACGTATATGGCGTCAGATAGGAAGGTATGTATCAGGTCCGGACCATGGCTAGAGAGTGGGTTTCTCTAAACGCGATTGTAAAGCTAAATGTGAGGTATGAATCTTACCAAACTGGATTGTTGGAACAAAATTACCTCAAAATAATCAGCACCGACTAAAATTCGAACCCAACTCAATATGAAAAAACTGAGAAGGTTTGCAAGATTCATGAACCACATCCCTGCACCAGTTCAGGTCAGAGCCCTCCATCCACCCTATGTATAAATCATCACTCGCGACATGCATCAATTATAATTAATTCCATGCAGAAACGCTTCTTAGGTGAGGACGATACGACCGTCAGCCATCTGGATGATCTCCATCTTCTAATTGCAATACGACCGTCAGAAGTAACCTTTTTGAGTCAATAGTGAACTTTCAGCTATATTTAAGAGGGAATGGGTGCCGCAGCTACTCATTTTATGGAAGAAGCCACTAAACTGATAACGTGGTGCAAAAAAACTTTGGCCCACAGGCACAACAAGCCAAGTGAAATTAACAAGTGATTCCAGTCAAATAACAGGCAGGTGGATGCCTGGTTCCTAGGAGCAAATTTGGAGATGAAACCACGAGCGTGCATAGGCCCCAAGTGCCACGCATAGCCACTCATGCGCCATGCAAAAATGAGGGGTAATAACACCGAGCTCAGGGAAGTTGTATCCCTTGGAAGGTCTTCCCGTGAGGGAGACCCTGGCACGAGTCATTCGTGGATGCTGTTGAGGAATAGATGCATAATCCACACATCTTGTATGCGACCTTATAAATAAACCCTGGCAGACAAGCACCGGAATTAAAAGTTTAAAACAAAATGAATAACTTAAATATTCCATGGAACTTCAGTGTTTATCTTTATCTTTATCTCTTGGGATCATACAAAAAATCCCTACTGAGATAATTTACTTCTCACAGGAGTACCCAGCAGTGTCTAGACTGCAAGGAGTAACTTGGCATGACATCAGAAAATATGCTAGCTTACCGCTTGTCAAGAATAATATAGCTACACTATAAGTAGAGGCATGCCTATAATAGACAGCGAGCCCCTGATATCTGAGAAATATGAAATTTCCTTTGTAGCATCTTACTAACTGATTACATGGCTTAATTGGGACTTCTTCCAAAAGAAACCTGCAAAAGCCTGCATAATGCTTTCATCTTCATTCCGCTTCCTCTTCATGTCTTCAAATCGTCGGACATAGCTGAAGGTATACAATGTGTGAGGAGGATGTCCTTTGTAGCAGCCTTTGCAGTCTCTGTCTTGAGGACTACAATCTGTCAGCAGAACAAAAGATTGTTAGCGTTCATTCTCCCAACAGGTATTAATCTTGTAGGGCTTTATAAGAATACTTTGGTTTGCATTTTCTTTGACTAGAAGAGAGGTGCAAAGACCAGACATACAAAACATAAGAAAGAAAACAACATTCTTTTTTCCCTTTGCCACGAAAAGCTTCCAGCTTTTCACCATCCTACAAGACCACCACAACTCTACAAGAAGCGATTTGGTCGGAACATGTGAACTGAACTCATTTAATTTTAGCCCTCTTTCAATATCCATCAAATTCCTCAAAATGACAGTGCTGTGGCAGAGTTATTGCAGGAAAAAAAAGAGAGGTGGTGGCTGATGGTGATCTTCTGAGCAGAACCAGACAGCTAACTCAAGGGCTAGGAGCCTTAAGTGCTTGCTCACATGTGCAACAGTGCATGCGCATGAACATAAACACACACAGATATGTGCGTTGAGAGAGAGGGAGAGAGAGAGGGAGACCTGCTGGTACTCTAGATCAAACTGCAAAAATTCTTCATCACAGTTCTCTACCATGGATGCCAAGGTTTTCAGATTCTTGACTGGTTGACCATTGAAAGAAAGTACCTGCAAATATGGGCCATAGTAAATTGGGACCTTACAAGTAAAATCTTAAAATAACTACTAATATATACAAAATCATTAATCCAAATGAAGTTTGGCTAGAGATAAGATCTTTTCAATATTTATTTAAAAAAATGCACTAACACACCACTCAGCCAACCTCAAGAACTCAATAAGTATATAATAATGTCAGGTTTCTGTTCTCTAAGAAATTATCACCTGATTGTTGACAATATCTTCATAACCAATATTAATATCTGCCACAAGCACCTGGAAAGTTCGGGAGGAACAACAATGTCACTGGCTGGACTGCAGGATTTAGGTACTACGCTATCATAGCAAGAAAATAATGTATATTTGAATATAAATTGCACAAGAGTGAACTAGACTTTGCTGAGGAAAATAAATAGCATAGAAAGAGACTGAACCTGGGAAACCACCACGAGTTGCTCATCATGTGATTGCGCCATTGCATGTAAATGTTTGTCCAACAATTTTACGGGTGCATCATATTCATAATCCTTTCCATACTGAAGAATGATAAATTTTAGTAAGTATAGCAAAAGACTGCATTTTGGGAACACTAACTCATTGAAGATGTCACCGTAAAGAAGTGCTAAAAGATAACCAATGCACGTGTTGCACGTGTCTAGGAACGAACCCAATACATGATAATGCATAAAAGTGCTACATGAAACCAACCTCACTGTCAAGAAGTGCTAAAAGATAACCAATGCATGTGTTGCAAGTGTCTAGGCAAGAAAACAATACATGATAATGTATAGCGGTGCTACATGAAACCACTACATCATTTCTATTCCCCAGGTAGTAGGTGAGATGAGCATTCGTAAGTCCAATCCTACTAATAATACTCTCGAGTTTATTAAAAATTCTTCAATCATTTTTCAACTTCTCATAATATTTTCACTTCTGAAATGATGGAAAAATAACATCAGTGAACTTCTGGTGACTTTCAATAAACAATTTTCCTTTTTGTCGATGTACTCCCCAAAATTTACCAGATTATGGCATTTTGCCTTAACATTTAACTCAGATGTGTTACCATCAACACTATGAACATCCGAATAATTCTGGGTCTGAAAGAAGTGAACAACAGGAGCAATAGTGGCACATGTTACTTTAGTTGTTTGAGCAACTTAATACATGTTATAAATGGTTTATGGACAAACAATGCATACGGTTAAGCTGATGGACGTAACTAGAAACTACACAATTTGTGAAAATCGCTGTTGAAATTTTATGAGAGGGTTAAAAGATACAGCTGCTAAACTGTTGGAGCAAACTATCTGTTTTAGTTGCAAGTTAGGTGGCGTTTGGTGACCCCAGTGGGATCGCTATGGCGATCTTAGATTGCCTGTGATCCTCATCCTGAGATAATTTGATCCCCGATGATCTAAGATCACCGCAATTGGTATGCTATGTTCCAGTGATTAAAAATCCCCAGGTACCCATGATTAATTTGTTTGGTATGCCATAGGAATCCAAGATCACTAACCATGTAATACCAAAACTGCCCTTGGTATATTCTATATGTTTTGCAACTATTAAACAAAATTCTCAAATAAATCATATGAAAATACACATGAATATAAATCAAATTACTCTAAACTTGTCATTCAAAACCAATTCAACAAG